>NW_026536005.1:0-477296 GCF_028551555.1 Melozone crissalis
AACCCTAACCCTAACCCTAACCCTAACCCTAACCCTAACCCTAACCCTAACCCTAACCCTAACCCTAACCCTAACCCTAACCCTAACCCTAACCCTAACCCTAACCCTAACCCTAACCCTAACCCTAACCCTAACCCTAACCCTAACCCTAACCCTAACCCTAACCCTAACCCTAACCCTAACCCTAACCCTAACCCTAACCCTAACCCTAACCCTAACCCTAACCCTAACCCTAACCCTAACCCTAACCCTAACCCTAACCCTAACCCTAACCCTAACCCTAACCCTAACCCTAACCCTAACCCTAACCCTAACCCTAACCCTAACCCTAACCCTAACCCTAACCCTAACCCTAACCCTAACCCTAACCCTAACCCTAACCCTAACCCTAACCCTAACCCTAACCCTAACCCTAACCCTAACCCTAACCCTAACCCTAACCCTAACCCTAACCCTAACCCTAACCCTAACCCTAACCCTAACCCTAACCCTAACCCTAACCCTAACCCTAACCCTAACCCTAACCCTAACCCTAACCCTAACCCTAACCCTAACCCTAACCCTAACCCTAACCCTAACCCTAACCCTAACCCTAACCCTAACCCTAACCCTAACCCTAACCCTAACCCTAACCCTAACCCTAACCCTAACCCTAACCCTAACCCTAACCCTAACCCTAACCCTAACCCTAACCCTAACCCTAACCCTAACCCTAACCCTAACCCTAACCCTAACCCTAACCCTAACCCTAACCCTAACCCTAACCCTAACCCTAACCCTAACCCTAACCCTAACCCTAACCCTAACCCTAACCCTAACCCTAACCCTAACCCTAACCCTAACCCTAACCCTAACCCTAACCCTAACCCTAACCCTAACCCTAACCCTAACCCTAACCCTAACCCTAACCCTAACCCTAACCCTAACCCTAACCCTAACCCTAACCCTAACCCTAACCCTAACCCTAACCCTAACCCTAACCCTAACCCTAACCCTAACCCTAACCCTAACCCTAACCCTAACCCTAACCCTAACCCTAACCCTAACCCTAACCCTAACCCTAACCCTAACCCTAACCCTAACCCTAACCCTAACCCTAACCCTAACCCTAACCCTAACCCTAACCCTAACCCTAACCCTAACCCTAACCCTAACCCTAACCCTAACCCTAACCCTAACCCTAACCCTAACCCTAACCCTAACCCTAACCCTAACCCTAACCCTAACCCTAACCCTAACCCTAACCCTAACCCTAACCCTAACCCTAACCCTAACCCTAACCCTAACCCTAACCCTAACCCTAACCCTAACCCTAACCCTAACCCTAACCCTAACCCTAACCCTAACCCTAACCCTAACCCTAACCCTAACCCTAACCCTAACCCTAACCCTAACCCTAACCCTAACCCTAACCCTAACCCTAACCCTAACCCTAACCCTAACCCTAACCCTAACCCTAACCCTAACCCTAACCCTAACCCTAACCCTAACCCTAACCCTAACCCTAACCCTAACCCTAACCCTAACCCTAACCCTAACCCTAACCCTAACCCTAACCCTAACCCTAACCCTAACCCTAACCCTAACCCTAACCCTAACCCTAACCCTAACCCTAACCCTAACCCTAACCCTAACCCTAACCCTAACCCTAACCCTAACCCTAACCCTAACCCTAACCCTAACCCTAACCCTAACCCTAACCCTAACCCTAACCCTAACCCTAACCCTAACCCTAACCCTAACCCTAACCCTAACCCTAACCCTAACCCTAACCCTAACCCTAACCCTAACCCTAACCCTAACCCTAACCCTAACCCTAACCCTAACCCTAACCCTAACCCTAACCCTAACCCTAACCCTAACCCTAACCCTAACCCTAACCCTAACCCTAACCCTAACCCTAACCCTAACCCTAACCCTAACCCTAACCCTAACCCTAACCCTAACCCTAACCCTAACCCTAACCCTAACCCTAACCCTAACCCTAACCCTAACCCTAACCCTAACCCTAACCCTAACCCTAACCCTAACCCTAACCCTAACCCTAACCCTAACCCTAACCCTAACCCTAACCCTAACCCTAACCCTAACCCTAACCCTAACCCTAACCCTAACCCTAACCCTAACCCTAACCCTAACCCTAACCCTAACCCTAACCCTAACCCTAACCCTAACCCTAACCCTAACCCTAACCCTAACCCTAACCCTAACCCTAACCCTAACCCTAACCCTAACCCTAACCCTAACCCTAACCCTAACCCTAACCCTAACCCTAACCCTAACCCTAACCCTAACCCTAACCCTAACCCTAACCCTAACCCTAACCCTAACCCTAACCCTAACCCTAACCCTAACCCTAACCCTAACCCTAACCCTAACCCTAACCCTAACCCTAACCCTAACCCTAACCCTAACCCTAACCCTAACCCTAACCCTAACCCTAACCCTAACCCTAACCCTAACCCTAACCCTAACCCTAACCCTAACCCTAACCCTAACCCTAACCCTAACCCTAACCCTAACCCTAACCCTAACCCTAACCCTAACCCTAACCCTAACCCTAACCCTAACCCTAACCCTAACCCTAACCCTAACCCTAACCCTAACCCTAACCCTAACCCTAACCCTAACCCTAACCCTAACCCTAACCCTAACCCTAACCCTAACCCTAACCCTAACCCTAACCCTAACCCTAACCCTAACCCTAACCCTAACCCTAACCCTAACCCTAACCCTAACCCTAACCCTAACCCTAACCCTAACCCTAACCCTAACCCTAACCCTAACCCTAACCCTAACCCTAACCCTAACCCTAACCCTAACCCTAACCCTAACCCTAACCCTAACCCTAACCCTAACCCTAACCCTAACCCTAACCCTAACCCTAACCCTAACCCTAACCCTAACCCTAACCCTAACCCTAACCCTAACCCTAACCCTAACCCTAACCCTAACCCTAACCCTAACCCTAACCCTAACCCTAACCCTAACCCTAACCCTAACCCTAACCCTAACCCTAACCCTAACCCTAACCCTAACCCTAACCCTAACCCTAACCCTAACCCTAACCCTAACCCTAACCCTAACCCTAACCCTAACCCTAACCCTAACCCTAACCCTAACCCTAACCCTAACCCTAACCCTAACCCTAACCCTAACCCTAACCCTAACCCTAACCCTAACCCTAACCCTAACCCTAACCCTAACCCTAACCCTAACCCTAACCCTAACCCTAACCCTAACCCTAACCCTAACCCTAACCCTAACCCTAACCCTAACCCTAACCCTAACCCTAACCCTAACCCTAACCCTAACCCTAACCCTAACCCTAACCCTAACCCTAACCCTAACCCTAACCCTAACCCTAACCCTAACCCTAACCCTAACCCTAACCCTAACCCTAACCCTAACCCTAACCCTAACCCTAACCCTAACCCTAACCCTAACCCTAACCCTAACCCTAACCCTAACCCTAACCCTAACCCTAACCCTAACCCTAACCCTAACCCTAACCCTAACCCTAACCCTAACCCTAACCCTAACCCTAACCCTAACCCTAACCCTAACCCTAACCCTAACCCTAACCCTAACCCTAACCCTAACCCTAACCCTAACCCTAACCCTAACCCTAACCCTAACCCTAACCCTAACCCTAACCCTAACCCTAACCCTAACCCTAACCCTAACCCTAACCCTAACCCTAACCCTAACCCTAACCCTAACCCTAACCCTAACCCTAACCCTAACCCTAACCCTAACCCTAACCCTAACCCTAACCCTAACCCTAACCCTAACCCTAACCCTAACCCTAACCCTAACCCTAACCCTAACCCTAACCCTAACCCTAACCCTAACCCTAACCCTAACCCTAACCCTAACCCTAACCCTAACCCTAACCCTAACCCTAACCCTAACCCTAACCCTAACCCTAACCCTAACCCTAACCCTAACCCTAACCCTAACCCTAACCCTAACCCTAACCCTAACCCTAACCCTAACCCTAACCCTAACCCTAACCCTAACCCTAACCCTAACCCTAACCCTAACCCTAACCCTAACCCTAACCCTAACCCTAACCCTAACCCTAACCCTAACCCTAACCCTAACCCTAACCCTAACCCTAACCCTAACCCTAACCCTAACCCTAACCCTAACCCTAACCCTAACCCTAACCCTAACCCTAACCCTAACCCTAACCCTAACCCTAACCCTAACCCTAACCCTAACCCTAACCCTAACCCTAACCCTAACCCTAACCCTAACCCTAACCCTAACCCTAACCCTAACCCTAACCCTAACCCTAACCCTAACCCTAACCCTAACCCTAACCCTAACCCTAACCCTAACCCTAACCCTAACCCTAACCCTAACCCTAACCCTAACCCTAACCCTAACCCTAACCCTAACCCTAACCCTAACCCTAACCCTAACCCTAACCCTAACCCTAACCCTAACCCTAACCCTAACCCTAACCCTAACCCTAACCCTAACCCTAACCCTAACCCTAACCCTAACCCTAACCCTAACCCTAACCCTAACCCTAACCCTAACCCTAACCCTAACCCTAACCCTAACCCTAACCCTAACCCTAACCCTAACCCTAACCCTAACCCTAACCCTAACCCTAACCCTAACCCTAACCCTAACCCTAACCCTAACCCTAACCCTAACCCTAACCCTAACCCTAACCCTAACCCTAACCCTAACCCTAACCCTAACCCTAACCCTAACCCTAACCCTAACCCTAACCCTAACCCTAACCCTAACCCTAACCCTAACCCTAACCCTAACCCTAACCCTAACCCTAACCCTAACCCTAACCCTAACCCTAACCCTAACCCTAACCCTAACCCTAACCCTAACCCTAACCCTAACCCTAACCCTAACCCTAACCCTAACCCTAACCCTAACCCTAACCCTAACCCTAACCCTAACCCTAACCCTAACCCTAACCCTAACCCTAACCCTAACCCTAACCCTAACCCTAACCCTAACCCTAACCCTAACCCTAACCCTAACCCTAACCCTAACCCTAACCCTAACCCTAACCCTAACCCTAACCCTAACCCTAACCCTAACCCTAACCCTAACCCTAACCCTAACCCTAACCCTAACCCTAACCCTAACCCTAACCCTAACCCTAACCCTAACCCTAACCCTAACCCTAACCCTAACCCTAACCCTAACCCTAACCCTAACCCTAACCCTAACCCTAACCCTAACCCTAACCCTAACCCTAACCCTAACCCTAACCCTAACCCTAACCCTAACCCTAACCCTAACCCTAACCCTAACCCTAACCCTAACCCTAACCCTAACCCTAACCCTAACCCTAACCCTAACCCTAACCCTAACCCTAACCCTAACCCTAACCCTAACCCTAACCCTAACCCTAACCCTAACCCTAACCCTAACCCTAACCCTAACCCTAACCCTAACCCTAACCCTAACCCTAACCCTAACCCTAACCCTAACCCTAACCCTAACCCTAACCCTAACCCTAACCCTAACCCTAACCCTAACCCTAACCCTAACCCTAACCCTAACCCTAACCCTAACCCTAACCCTAACCCTAACCCTAACCCTAACCCTAACCCTAACCCTAACCCTAACCCTAACCCTAACCCTAACCCTAACCCTAACCCTAACCCTAACCCTAACCCTAACCCTAACCCTAACCCTAACCCTAACCCTAACCCTAACCCTAACCCTAACCCTAACCCTAACCCTAACCCTAACCCTAACCCTAACCCTAACCCTAACCCTAACCCTAACCCTAACCCTAACCCTAACCCTAACCCTAACCCTAACCCTAACCCTAACCCTAACCCTAACCCTAACCCTAACCCTAACCCTAACCCTAACCCTAACCCTAACCCTAACCCTAACCCTAACCCTAACCCTAACCCTAACCCTAACCCTAACCCTAACCCTAACCCTAACCCTAACCCTAACCCTAACCCTAACCCTAACCCTAACCCTAACCCTAACCCTAACCCTAACCCTAACCCTAACCCTAACCCTAACCCTAACCCTAACCCTAACCCTAACCCTAACCCTAACCCTAACCCTAACCCTAACCCTAACCCTAACCCTAACCCTAACCCTAACCCTAACCCTAACCCTAACCCTAACCCTAACCCTAACCCTAACCCTAACCCTAACCCTAACCCTAACCCTAACCCTAACCCTAACCCTAACCCTAACCCTAACCCTAACCCTAACCCTAACCCTAACCCTAACCCTAACCCTAACCCTAACCCTAACCCTAACCCTAACCCTAACCCTAACCCTAACCCTAACCCTAACCCTAACCCTAACCCTAACCCTAACCCTAACCCTAACCCTAACCCTAACCCTAACCCTAACCCTAACCCTAACCCTAACCCTAACCCTAACCCTAACCCTAACCCTAACCCTAACCCTAACCCTAACCCTAACCCTAACCCTAACCCTAACCCTAACCCTAACCCTAACCCTAACCCTAACCCTAACCCTAACCCTAACCCTAACCCTAACCCTAACCCTAACCCTAACCCTAACCCTAACCCTAACCCTAACCCTAACCCTAACCCTAACCCTAACCCTAACCCTAACCCTAACCCTAACCCTAACCCTAACCCTAACCCTAACCCTAACCCTAACCCTAACCCTAACCCTAACCCTAACCCTAACCCTAACCCTAACCCTAACCCTAACCCTAACCCTAACCCTAACCCTAACCCTAACCCTAACCCTAACCCTAACCCTAACCCTAACCCTAACCCTAACCCTAACCCTAACCCTAACCCTAACCCTAACCCTAACCCTAACCCTAACCCTAACCCTAACCCTAACCCTAACCCTAACCCTAACCCTAACCCTAACCCTAACCCTAACCCTAACCCTAACCCTAACCCTAACCCTAACCCTAACCCTAACCCTAACCCTAACCCTAACCCTAACCCTAACCCTAACCCTAACCCTAACCCTAACCCTAACCCTAACCCTAACCCTAACCCTAACCCTAACCCTAACCCTAACCCTAACCCTAACCCTAACCCTAACCCTAACCCTAACCCTAACCCTAACCCTAACCCTAACCCTAACCCTAACCCTAACCCTAACCCTAACCCTAACCCTAACCCTAACCCTAACCCTAACCCTAACCCTAACCCTAACCCTAACCCTAACCCTAACCCTAACCCTAACCCTAACCCTAACCCTAACCCTAACCCTAACCCTAACCCTAACCCTAACCCTAACCCTAACCCTAACCCTAACCCTAACCCTAACCCTAACCCTAACCCTAACCCTAACCCTAACCCTAACCCTAACCCTAACCCTAACCCTAACCCTAACCCTAACCCTAACCCTAACCCTAACCCTAACCCTAACCCTAACCCTAACCCTAACCCTAACCCTAACCCTAACCCTAACCCTAACCCTAACCCTAACCCTAACCCTAACCCTAACCCTAACCCTAACCCTAACCCTAACCCTAACCCTAACCCTAACCCTAACCCTAACCCTAACCCTAACCCTAACCCTAACCCTAACCCTAACCCTAACCCTAACCCTAACCCTAACCCTAACCCTAACCCTAACCCTAACCCTAACCCTAACCCTAACCCTAACCCTAACCCTAACCCTAACCCTAACCCTAACCCTAACCCTAACCCTAACCCTAACCCTAACCCTAACCCTAACCCTAACCCTAACCCTAACCCTAACCCTAACCCTAACCCTAACCCTAACCCTAACCCTAACCCTAACCCTAACCCTAACCCTAACCCTAACCCTAACCCTAACCCTAACCCTAACCCTAACCCTAACCCTAACCCTAACCCTAACCCTAACCCTAACCCTAACCCTAACCCTAACCCTAACCCTAACCCTAACCCTAACCCTAACCCTAACCCTAACCCTAACCCTAACCCTAACCCTAACCCTAACCCTAACCCTAACCCTAACCCTAACCCTAACCCTAACCCTAACCCTAACCCTAACCCTAACCCTAACCCTAACCCTAACCCTAACCCTAACCCTAACCCTAACCCTAACCCTAACCCTAACCCTAACCCTAACCCTAACCCTAACCCTAACCCTAACCCTAACCCTAACCCTAACCCTAACCCTAACCCTAACCCTAACCCTAACCCTAACCCTAACCCTAACCCTAACCCTAACCCTAACCCTAACCCTAACCCTAACCCTAACCCTAACCCTAACCCTAACCCTAACCCTAACCCTAACCCTAACCCTAACCCTAACCCTAACCCTAACCCTAACCCTAACCCTAACCCTAACCCTAACCCTAACCCTAACCCTAACCCTAACCCTAACCCTAACCCTAACCCTAACCCTAACCCTAACCCTAACCCTAACCCTAACCCTAACCCTAACCCTAACCCTAACCCTAACCCTAACCCTAACCCTAACCCTAACCCTAACCCTAACCCTAACCCTAACCCTAACCCTAACCCTAACCCTAACCCTAACCCTAACCCTAACCCTAACCCTAACCCTAACCCTAACCCTAACCCTAACCCTAACCCTAACCCTAACCCTAACCCTAACCCTAACCCTAACCCTAACCCTAACCCTAACCCTAACCCTAACCCTAACCCTAACCCTAACCCTAACCCTAACCCTAACCCTAACCCTAACCCTAACCCTAACCCTAACCCTAACCCTAACCCTAACCCTAACCCTAACCCTAACCCTAACCCTAACCCTAACCCTAACCCTAACCCTAACCCTAACCCTAACCCTAACCCTAACCCTAACCCTAACCCTAACCCTAACCCTAACCCTAACCCTAACCCTAACCCTAACCCTAACCCTAACCCTAACCCTAACCCTAACCCTAACCCTAACCCTAACCCTAACCCTAACCCTAACCCTAACCCTAACCCTAACCCTAACCCTAACCCTAACCCTAACCCTAACCCTAACCCTAACCCTAACCCTAACCCTAACCCTAACCCTAACCCTAACCCTAACCCTAACCCTAACCCTAACCCTAACCCTAACCCTAACCCTAACCCTAACCCTAACCCTAACCCTAACCCTAACCCTAACCCTAACCCTAACCCTAACCCTAACCCTAACCCTAACCCTAACCCTAACCCTAACCCTAACCCTAACCCTAACCCTAACCCTAACCCTAACCCTAACCCTAACCCTAACCCTAACCCTAACCCTAACCCTAACCCTAACCCTAACCCTAACCCTAACCCTAACCCTAACCCTAACCCTAACCCTAACCCTAACCCTAACCCTAACCCTAACCCTAACCCTAACCCTAACCCTAACCCTAACCCTAACCCTAACCCTAACCCTAACCCTAACCCTAACCCTAACCCTAACCCTAACCCTAACCCTAACCCTAACCCTAACCCTAACCCTAACCCTAACCCTAACCCTAACCCTAACCCTAACCCTAACCCTAACCCTAACCCTAACCCTAACCCTAACCCTAACCCTAACCCTAACCCTAACCCTAACCCTAACCCTAACCCTAACCCTAACCCTAACCCTAACCCTAACCCTAACCCTAACCCTAACCCTAACCCTAACCCTAACCCTAACCCTAACCCTAACCCTAACCCTAACCCTAACCCTAACCCTAACCCTAACCCTAACCCTAACCCTAACCCTAACCCTAACCCTAACCCTAACCCTAACCCTAACCCTAACCCTAACCCTAACCCTAACCCTAACCCTAACCCTAACCCTAACCCTAACCCTAACCCTAACCCTAACCCTAACCCTAACCCTAACCCTAACCCTAACCCTAACCCTAACCCTAACCCTAACCCTAACCCTAACCCTAACCCTAACCCTAACCCTAACCCTAACCCTAACCCTAACCCTAACCCTAACCCTAACCCTAACCCTAACCCTAACCCTAACCCTAACCCTAACCCTAACCCTAACCCTAACCCTAACCCTAACCCTAACCCTAACCCTAACCCTAACCCTAACCCTAACCCTAACCCTAACCCTAACCCTAACCCTAACCCTAACCCTAACCCTAACCCTAACCCTAACCCTAACCCTAACCCTAACCCTAACCCTAACCCTAACCCTAACCCTAACCCTAACCCTAACCCTAACCCTAACCCTAACCCTAACCCTAACCCTAACCCTAACCCTAACCCTAACCCTAACCCTAACCCTAACCCTAACCCTAACCCAACCCTAACCCTAACCCTAACCCTAACCCTAACCCTAACCCCTAACCCCTAACCCTAACCCTAACCCTAACCCTAACCCTAACCCCTAGCCCTAACCCCTAGCCCTAACCCTAACCCTAACCCTAACCCTAACCCTAACCCTAACCCTAACCCTAACCCTAACCCTTTACCCCAGGTAAGTGTAACTCACCAGCTCCGGTACCTGATGACAGATTGCTGGGGACATTTCAGACCCGCAGACCAGCCTGACTTTGCGGTGGTGGCAGCGTGGATCCGGGAGGCATCCTGCGCAATGCAGAATTTCAGCAGACAGCCGGTCACTAAGGGCCCATGAGTCCTCGACGCCAATGCTTCCCTTTACACAGGGAAGTGTAACTCACCAGCTCTGGTTCCTGATGGCAGATTGCTGGGGATATTTCGGACCCTCAAAGCAGCCAGACTCTGCGGTGCTGGCAGCTTGGGTCCGGGAGGCGTCCTGCGCAATGCAGAATATCAGCAGGCAGACGGCCACAAATGGCCCCTGGGCTCTCAACAGAAATGCTGCCCTTTACACAGGTAAGCGTAACCCACCAGCTCAGGTTCCTGATGGCAGGTGGCTGGAGTCACTTGGGACTCTCAAACCAGCCTGACTTTACTAGGTGGCAGCTTGGGTCTCAGAGGTATCCTGCGCAATGCGGAATTTCTGCAGGCAGCCAGCCACTAAGGGCCCTTGGGCCTGAAGACCAATGCTAGTCCTTTAAAAAGCTAAGTGTAACTCAGACGCCCAGGTCCCTGATGGCAGGTAGCAGGGGACACGTGCCGAGGACAAAGCGGCGGGAGTTTGAACTGGTGCCACCTTGGGCCTGGGATGCACCCTGCGCAAGACAGAATTTCAGCACGCAGCCGGCCACTCCAGGCAAGGGCTCCTGAACAACAAGGCCAGCCCTTTCCCAGAAAAAGAAATCTCAGCAGCCCAGGCTCCTGAGAGAAGATTGCTGGACCCATATGGGACCCTCAAACCAGCCTGACTTTGCCGTGGTGGCAGCTTGGGTCCGGAAAGCCTGCAGCGCAATGCAGAGTTTCAGCAGGCAGCCTGCCACTAAGGGCCCCTGATTCCTGGACACCAACACCGCCCTTTACACAGGGAAGTGTAACTCACCAGCTCAGGTTCCTGATGCCACATTGCTGGGGACATTTTCAACCTTCAAAGCAGCCTGACTTTGCAGTGCTGGCAGCTGGCGTCTGGGAGGCATCCTGTGCAATGCAGAATTTCAGATGACAGACAGCTGGCCCCTCTGAACCAGAGGCTCCTGAACACTAGTGCAGTCCCTCTTCCCAGGTAAGCAAAACTCAGCAGCCAAGGTTCCTAGTTTCAGATGGCTGGAGGTGCTTTGGAGTCTCAAACAAGCTCAACTCAGCACAGGAAGCAGATTGGGGCTGGGAGTCATCCTGCACAGTGAAGAATTTCATGAGCCAGGCGTTCACTAAGGGCCCCAGGACCCTGGACACCAATGCCGCCCTTTACACAGGGAAGTGTAACTCACCAGCTCAGGTTCTTGATGGAACATTGCTGGGGCCACTTGGCACCCTCAAACCAGCCAGACACTGCGGTGGTGGCAGCTGGGTTCCGGGACGCATCCTGTGCAATGCAGAATATGAGGAGCCAGCCGGCCACTAAGGGCCCCCGGGCACTGGACGCAAATGCCCCCCGTTGCCCCAGGTATGTGTAACTCACCAGCTCAGGTTCCTGATGGCACGTTGCTGGGGACATTTTCAACCTTCAAAGCAGCCTGACTTTGCAGTGCTGGCAGCTGGCGTCTGGGAGGCATCCTGTGCAATGCAGAATTTCAGATGACAGACAGCTGGCCCCTCTGAACCAGAGGCTCCTGAACACTAGTGCAGTCCCTCTTCCCAGGTAAGCAAAACTCAGCAGCCAAGGTTCCTAGTTTCAGATGGCTGGAGGTGCTTTGCAGTCTCAAACAAGATCAACTAGGCACAGGTGGCAGCTTGGTGCTGGCAGGGATCCTGAGCAATGCAGAATTTGAGCAGACAGCCGGCCACTAAGGGCCTCTGCGCCCTGGACACTAATGCCGCCTGTTACCCCAGGTAAGTGTAACTCACCAGCTCCGGATCCTGATGGCAGATTGCTGGGGACATTTCAGACCCTCAGACCAGCCTGACTTTGCAGTCGTGGCAGCGTGGGTCTGGCATGCATACTGTGCAATGCAGAATTTCAGCAGACAGCCGGTCACTAAGGGCCCATGAGACCTTGACACCAATGCTTCCCTTTACACAGGGAAGTGTAACTCACCACCTCCGGTTCCTGATGGCAGATTGCTGGGGATATTTGGACCCTCAAACCAGCCAGACTCTGCGGTGCTGGCAGCTTGGGTCCGGGAGGCATCCTGTGCAATGCAGAATTTCAGCAGGCAGACGGCCAGCCCCTCTTGGCCACAGGCTCCCGAAAACTAAGGCTGACCCTTTCTCCAGTTAAGCAAAACTCAGACGCCCAGGTTCCTGGTGGCATATTGCTTGAGGGGCTTGGGACTCTCAAACAAGCTCAGCTCAGCACAGGAAGCAGCTTGGGGCTGGGAGTCATCCTGCGCAGTGAAGAACTTCATGAACCAGGGGTTCACTAAGGGCCCCAGGACCCTGGACACCAATGCCGCCCATTACACAGGGAAGTGTAACTCACCAGCTCAGGTTCCTGATGAGAGATTGACAGGGCCATTTGGGACCTAAAATCCAGCCGGACTCTGCGGTGGTGGCAGCTTAGGTCCGGGGGGCATCCTACGCAATGGAGAATTTCAGCAGGCAGCCGGCCACAAAGGGCCCCTGACCTCTGAACAGAAGTGCTGCCCTTTACACATGTAAGAGTAACTTACCAGCTCAGGCTCGTGATGGAAGATTGCTGGGGCCATTTGGGATCCTGAAACCAGACGAATCCTGCGGTGGTGGCAGCTTGGGTCTGGGAGGCATCCTGCGCAATGCAGAGTTTCAGCAGGCAGCCTGCCACTAAGGGCCCCTGATTCCTGGACACCAACGCCGCCCTTTACACAGGGAAGTGTAACTCACCAGCTCAGGTTCTTGATGGCACGTTGCTAGGGACATTTTGAACCCTCAAAGCAGCCTGACTCTGCGGCGGTGACAGCTTGGGTCCGGGAGGCATCCTGTGCAATGCAGAATTTGAGGAGGCAGCCGGCCACAAAGGGCCCCTGGGCTCTCAACAGAAATGCTGCCCTTTACACAGGTGAGCACAACCCACCAGCTCAGGTTCCTGATGGCAGGTGGCTGGAGTCACTTGGGACTCTCAAACCTGCCTGACTTTACTGAGGTGGCAGCTTGGGTCTCAGAGGTATCCTGCACAATGCAGAATTTCAGCAGGCAGACGGCCAGCCCCTCTTGGCCAGAGGCTCCTGAAAATTAAGGCTGACTCTTTCTCCAGTTAAGCAAAACTCAGACGCCCAGGTTCCTGGTGGCATATTGCTTGAGGGGCTTGGGACTCTCAAACAAGCTCAGCTCAGCACAGGAAGCAGCTTGGGGCTGGGAGTCATCCTGCGCAGTGAAGAATTTCATGAGCCAGGCGTTCACTAAGGGCCCCAGGACCCTGGACACCAATGCCGCCCTTTACACAGGGAAGTGTAACTCACCAGCTCAGGTTCTTGATGGAACATTGCTGGGGCCACTTGGCACCCTCAAACCAGCCAGACACTGCGGTGGTGGCAGCTGGGTTCCGGGAGGCATCCTGTGCAATGCAGAATATGAGGAGCCAGCCGGCCACTAAGGGCCCCCGGGCACTGGACGCAAATGCCCCCCATTGCCCCAGGTAAGTGTAACTCACCAGCTCAGGTTCCTGAAGGCACGTTGCTGGGGACATTTTGAACCTTCAAAGCAGCCTGACTTTGCAGTGCTGGCAGCTGGGGTCTGGCAGGCATCCTGTGCAATGCAGAATTTCAGATGACAGACAGCTGGCCCCTCTGGACGAGAGGCTCCTGAACACTAGTGCAGTCCCTCTTCCCAGGTAAGCAAAACTCAGCAGCCAAGGTTCCTAGTTTCAGATGGCTGGAGGTGCTTTGCAGTCTCAAACAAGATCAGCTAGGCACAGGTGGCAGCTTGGTGCTGGGAGGGATCCTGAGCAATGCAGAATTTGAGCAGACAGCCGGCCACTAAGGGCCCCTGTGCCCTGGACACTAATGCCGCCCATTACCCCAGGTAAGTGTAACTCACCAGCTCCGGTACCTGATGACAGATTGCTGGGGACATTTCAGACCCTCAGACCAGCCTGACTTTGCGGTGGTGGCAACGTGGATCCGGGAGGCATCCTGCGCAATGCAGAATTTCAGCAGACAGCCGGTCACTAAGGGCCCATGAGTCCTCGACGCCAATGCTTCCCTTTACACAGGGAAGTGTAACTCACCAGCTCTGGTTCCTGATGGCAGATTGCTGGGGATATTTCGGACCCTCAAAGCAGCCAGACTCTGCGGTGCTGGCAGCTTGGGTCCGGGAGGCGTCCTGCGCAATGCAGAATATCAGCAGGCAGACGGCCACAAAGGGCCCCTGGGCTCTCAACAGAAATGCTGCCCTTTACACAGGTAAGCGTAACCCACCAGCTCAGGTTCCTGATGGCAGGTGGCTGGAGTCACTTGGGACTCTCAAACCAGCCTGACTTTACTAGGTGGCAGCTTGGGTCTCAGAGGTATCCTGCGCAATGCGGAATTTCTGCAGGCAGCCAGCCACTAAGGGCCCTTGGGCCTGAAGACCAATGCTAGTCCTTTAAAAAGGTAAGTGTAACTCAGACGCCCAGGTCCCTGATGGCAGGTAGCAGGGGACACGTGCCGAGGACAAAGCGGCGGGAGTTTGAACTGGTGCCACCTTGGGCCTGGGATGCACCCTGCGCAAGACAGAATTTCAGCAGGCAGCCGGCCACTCCAGGCAAGGGCTCCTGAACAACAAGGCCAGCCCTTTCCCAGAAAAAGAAATCTCAGCAGCCCAGGCTCCAGAGAGAAGATTGCTGGACCCATATGGGACCCTCAAACCAGCCTGACTTTGCCGTGGTGGCAGCTTGGGTCCGGAAAGCCTGCTGCGCAATGCAGAGTTTCAGCAGGCAGCCTGCCACTAAGGGCCCCTGATTCCTGGACACCAACACCGCCCTTTACACAGGGAAGTGTAACTCACCAGCTCAGGTTCCTGATGGCACATTGCTGGGGACATTTTGAACCTTCAAAGCAGCCTGACTTTGCAGTGCTGGCAGCTGGCGTCTGGGAGGCATCCTGTGCAATGCAGAATTTCAGATGACAGACAGCTGGCCCCTCTGAACCAGAGGCTCCTGAACACTAGTGCAGTCCCTCTTCCCAGGTAAGCAAAACTCAGCAGCCAAGGTTCCTAGTTTCAGATAGCTGGAGGTGCTTTGCAGTCTCAAACAAGATCAACTAGGCACAGGTGGCAGCTTGGTGCTGGGAGGGATCCTGAGCAAGGCAGAATTTGAGCAGACAGCCGGCCACTAAGGCCCCTGCACCCTGGACACTAATGCCGCCCATTACCCCAGGTAAGTGTAACTCACCAGCTCCGGTTCCTGATGGCAGATTGCTGGGGACATTTCAGACCCTCAGACCAGCCTGACTTTGCAGTGGTGGCAGCGTGGGTCTGGCATGCATACTATGCAATGCAGAATTTCATCAGACAGCCGGTCACTAAGGGCCCATGAGACCTCGACAACAATGCTTCCCTTTACACAGGGAATTGTAACTCACCAGCTCCGGTTCCTGATGGCAGATTAATGGGGCCATTTGGCACCCTCAAAGCAGCCTGACTCGGCGGCGGTGACAGCTTGGGTCCGGGAGGCATCCTGCGCAATGCAGAATTTGAGGAGGCAGCCGGCCACAAAGGGCCCCTGGGCTCTCAACAGAAATGCTGCCCTTTACACAGGTAAGCGTAACCCACCAGCTCAGGTTCCTGATGGCAGGTGGCTGGAGTCACTTGGGACTCTCAAACCTGCCTGACTTGACGGAGGTGGCAGCTTGGCTCTCAGAGGTATCCTGCAAAATGCAGAATTTCAGCAGGCAGACGGCCAGCCCCTCTTGGCCACAGGCTCCTGAAAACTAAGGCTGACTCTTTCTCCAGTTAAGCAAAACTCAGACGCCCAGGTTCCTGGTGGCATATTGCTTGAGGAGCTTGGGACTCCCAAACAAGCTCAGCTCAGCACAGGAAGCAGCTTGGGGCTGGGAGTCATCCTGCACAGTGAAGAATTTCATGAGCCAGGCGTTCACTAAGGACCCTGGACACCATTGCCGCCCTTAACACAGGGAAGTGTAACTCACCAGCTCAGGTTCTTGATGGAACATTGCTGGGGCCACTTGGCACCCTCAAACCAGCCAGACACTGCGGTGATGGCAGCTGGGTTCCAGGAGGCATCCTGTGCAATGCAGAATATGAGGAGCCAGCCGGCCACTAAGGGCCCACGGGCACTGGACGCAAATGCCCCCCATTGCCCCAGGTAAGTGTAACTCACCAGCTCAGGTTCCTGATGGCACGTTGCTGGGGACATTTTCAACCTTCAAAGCAGCCTGACTTTGCAGTGCTGGCAGCTGGGGTCCGGGAGGCATCCTGTGCAATGCAGAATTTCAGATGACAGACAGCTGGCCCCTCTGGACCAGAGGCTCCTGAACACTAGTGCAGTCCCTCTTCCCAGGTAAGCAAAACTCAGCAGCCAAGGTTCCTAGTTTCAGATGGCTGGAGGTGTTTGCAGTCTCAAACAAGATCAACGAGGCACAGGTGGCAGCTTGGTGCTGGGAGGGATCCTGAGCAATGCAGAATTTGAGCAGACAGCCGGCCACTAAGGGCCCCTGTGCCCTGGACACTAATGCCGCCCATTACCCCAGGTAAGTGTAACTCACCAGCTCCGGTACCTGATGACAGATTGCTGGGGACATTTCAGACCCTCAGACCAGCCTGACTTTGCGGTGGTGGCAGCGTGGGTCCGGGAGGCATCCTGCGCAATGCAGAATTTCAGCAGACAGCCGGTCACTAAGGGCCCATGAGTCCTCGACGCCAATGCTTCCCTTTACACAGGGAAGTGTAACTCACCAGCTCTGGTTCCTGATGGCAGATTGCTGGGGATATTTCGGACCCTCAAAGCAGCCAGACTCTGCGGTGCTGGCAGCTTGGGTCCGGGAGGCGTCCTGCGCAATGCAGAATATCAGCAGGCAGATGGCCACAAAGGGCCCCTGGGCTCTCAACAGAAATGCTGCCCTTTACACAGGTAAGCGTAACCCACCAGCTCAGGTTCCTGATGGCAGGTGGCTGGAGTCACTTGGGACTCTCAAACCTGCCTGACTTTACGGAGGTGGCAGCTTGGGTCTCAGAGGTATCCTGCGCAATGCGGAATTTCTGCAGGCAGCCAGCCACTAAGGGCCCTTGGGCCTGAAGACCAATGCTAGTCCTTTAAAAAGCTAAGTGTAACTCAGACGCCCAGGTCCCTGATGGCAGGTAGCAGGGGACACGTGCCGAGGACAAAGCGGCGGGAGTTTGAACTGGTGCCACCTTGGGCCTGGGATGCACCCTGCGCAAGACAGAATTTCAGCACGCAGCCGGCCACTCCAGGCAAGGGCTCCTGAACAACAAGGCCAGCCCTTTCCCAGAAAAAGAAATCTCAGCAGCCCAGGCTCCTGAGAGAAGATTGCTGGACCCATATGGGACCCTCAAACCAGCCTGACTTTGCCGTGGTGGCAGCTTGGGTCCGGAAGGCCTGCTGCGCAATGCAGAGTTTCAGCAGGCAGCCTGCCACTAAGGGCCCCTGATTCCTGGACACCAACACCGCCCTTTACACAGGGAAGTGTAACTCACCAGCTCAGGTTCCTGATGGCACATTGCTGGGGACATTTTGAACCTTCAAAGCAGCCTGACTTTGCAGTGCTGGCAGCTGGCATCTGGGAGGCATCCTGTGCAATGCAGAATTTCAGATGACAGACAGCTGGCCCCTCTGAACCAGAGGCTCCTGAACACTAGTGCAGTCCCTCTTCCCAGGTAAGCAAAACTCAGCAGCCAAGGTTCCTAGTTTCAGATGGCTGGAGGTGCTTTGCAGTCTCAAACAAGATCAACTAGGCACAGGTGGCAGCTTGGTGCTGGGAGGGATCCTGAGCAATGCAGAATTTGAGCAGACAGCCGGCCACTAAGGGCCCCTGTGCCCTGGACACTAATGCCGCCCATTACCCCAGGTAAGTGTAACTCACCAGCTCCGGTTCCTGATGGCAGATTAATGGGGCCATTTGGCACCCTCAAAGCAGCCTGACTCTGCGGCGGTGACAGCTTGGGTCCGGGAGGCCTCCTGCGCAATGCAGAATTTCAGCAGGCAGACGGCCACAAAGGGCCCCTGGGCTCTCAACAGAAATGCTGCCCTTTACACAGGTAAGCGTAACCCACCAGCTCAGGTTCCTGATGGCAGGTGGCTGGAGTCACTTGGGACTCTCAAACCTGCCTGACTTTACAGAGGTGGAAGCTTGGGTCTCAGAGG
Organism: Melozone crissalis; assembly: GCF_028551555.1. Taxonomy (NCBI): domain Eukaryota; kingdom Metazoa; phylum Chordata; class Aves; order Passeriformes; family Passerellidae; genus Melozone; species Melozone crissalis. The sequence continues at coordinate 18,670 of NW_026536005.1, forward strand.
TATCCTGCACAATGCAGAATTTCAGCAGTCAGACGGCCAGCCCCTCTTGGCCACAGGCTCCTGAAAACTAAGGCTGACCCTTTCTCCAGTTAAGCAAAACTCAGACGCCCAGGGTCCTGGTGGCATATTGCTTGAGGGGCTTGGGACGCTCAAACAAGCTCAACTCAGCACATGAAGCAGCTTGGGGCTGGGAGTCATCCTGCGCAGTGAAGAATTTCATGAGCCAGGCGTTCACTAAGGGCCCCAGGACCCTGGACACCAATGCCGCACATTACACAGGGAAGTGTAACTCCCCAGCTCAGGTTCCTGATGGCAGATTGACAGAGCCATTTGGGACCTAAAATCCAGCCTGACTCTGCGGTGGTGGCAGCTTAGGTCCGGGGGGCATCCTACCCAATGGAGAATTTCAGCAGGCAGCCGGCCACAAAGGGCCCTTGACCTCTGAACAGAAGTGCTGCCCTTTACACAGGTAAGGGTAACTCACCAGCTCAGGTTCGTGATGGAAGATTGCTGGGGCCATTTGGGCATCTGAAACCAGACGGATCCTGCGGTGGTGGCAGCTTGGGTCTGGGAGGCATCCTGCGCAATGCTGAGTTTCAGCAGGCAGCCTGCCACTAAGGGCCCCTGATTCCTGGACACCAACACCGCCCTTTACACAGGGAAGTGTAACTCACCAGCTCAGGTTCCTGATGGCACATTGCTGGGGACATTTTGAACCCTCAAAGCAGCCTGACTCTGCGGCGGTGACAGCTTGTGTCCGGATGGCATCCTGCGCAATGCAGAATTTGAGGAGGCAGCCGGCCACAAAGGGCCCCTGGGCTCTCAACAGAAATGCTGCCCTTTACACAGGTAAACGTAACGCACCAGCTCAGGTTCCTGAGGGCAGGTGGCTGGAGTCACTTGGGACTCTCAAACCTGCCTGACTTTACAGAGGTGGCAGCTTGGGTCTCAGAAGTATCCTGCAAAATGCAGAATTTCAGCAAGCAGACACCCAGCCCCTCTTGGCCAGAGGCTCCTGAAAACTAAGGCTGACCCTTTCTCCAGTTAAGCAAAACTCAGACGCCCAGGGTCCTGGTGGCATATTGCTTGAGGGGCTTGGGACGCTCAAACAAGCTCAACTCAGCACAGGAAGCAGCTTGGGGCTGGGAGTCATCCTGCACAGTGAAGAATTTCATGAGCCAGGCGTTCACTAAGGGCCCCAGGACCCTGGACACCAATGCCGCCCTTTACACAGGGAAGTGTAACTCACCAGCTCAGGTTGTTGATGGAACATTGCTGGGGCCACTTGGCACCCTCAAACCAGCCAGACACTGCGGTGGTGGCAGCTGGGTTCCGGGAGGCGTCCTGTGCAATGCAGAATATGAGGAGCCAGCCGGCCACTAAGGGCCCCCGGGCATTGGACGCAAATGCCCCCCATTGCCCCAGGTATGTGTAACTCACCAGCTCAGGTTCCTGATGGCACGTTGCTGGGGACATTTTCAACCTTCAAAGCAGCCTGACTTTGCAGTGCTGGCAGCTGGAGTCTGGGAGGCATCCTGTGCAATGCAGAATTTCAGATGACAGACAGCTGGCCCCTCTGAACCAGAGGCTCCTGAACACTAGTGCAGTCCCTCTTCCCAGGTAAGCAAAACTCAGCAGCCAAGGTTCCTAGTTTCAGAGGGCTGGACGTGCTTTGCAGTCTCAAACAAGATCAACTAGGCACAGGTGGCAGCTTGGTGCTGGTAGGGATCCTGAGCAATGCAGAATTTGAGCAGACAGCCGGCCACTAAGGGCCTCTGCGCCCTGGACACTAATGCCGCCTGTTACCCCAGGTAAGTGTAACTCACCAGCTCCGGTTCCTGATGGCAGATTGCTGGGGACATTTCAGACCCTCAGACCAGCCTGACTTTGCAGTGGTGGCAGCATGGGTCTGGCATGCATACTGTGCAATGCAGAATTTCAGCAGACAGCCGGTCACTAAGGGCCCATGTGACCTCGACACCAATGCTTCCCTTTACACAGGGAAGTGCAACTCACCACCTCCGGTTCCTGATGGCAGATTGCTGGGGATATTTCGGACCCTCAAACCAGCCTGACTCTGCGGTGCTGGCAGCTTGGGTCCGGGAGGCATCCTGTGCAATGCAGAATTTCAGCAAGCAGACGGCCTGCCCCTCTTGGCCACAGGCTCCCGAAAACTAAGGCTGACCCTTTCTCCAGTTAAGCAAAACTCAGACGCCCAGGTTCCTGGTGGCATATTGCTTGAGGGGCTTGGGACTCTCAAACAAGCTCAGCTCAGCACAGGAAGCAGCTTGGGGCTGGGAGTCATCCTGCGCAGTGAAGAACTTCATGAACCAGGGGTTCACTACAGGCCCCAGGACCCTGGAAACCAATGCCGCCCATTACACAGGGAAGTGTAACTCACCAGCTCAGGTTCCTGATGGCAGATTGACAGGGCCATTTGGGACCTAAAATCCAGCCAGACACTGCGGTGGTGGCAGCTGGGTTCCGGGACGCATCCTGTGCAATGCAGAATATGAGGAGCCAGCCGGCCACTAAGGGCCCACGGGCACTGGACGCAAATGCCCCCCATTGCCCCAGGTAAGTGTAACTCACCAGCTCAGGTTCCTGATGGCACGTTGCTGGGGACATTTTCAACCTTCAAAGCAGCCTGACTTTGCAGTGCTGGCAGCTGGAGTCTGGGAGGCATCCTGTGCAATGCAGAATTTCAGATGACAGACAGCTGGCCCCTCTGAACCAGAGGCTCCTGAACACTAGTGCAGTCCCTCTTCCCAGGTAAGCAAAACTCAGCAGCCAAGGTTCCTAGTTTCAGATGGCTGGAGGTGCTTTGCAGTCTCAAACAAGATCAACGAGGCACAGGTGGCAGCTTGGTGCTGGGAGGGATCCTGAGCAATGCAGAATTTGAGCAGACAGCCGGCCACTAAGGGCCCCTGTGCCCTGGACACTAATGCCGCCCATTACCCCAGGTAAGTGTAACTCACCAGCTCCGGTACCTGATGACAGATTGCTGGGGACATTTCAGACCCTCAGACCAGCCTGACTTTGCGGTGGTGGCAGCGTGGATCCGGGAGGCATCCTGCACAATGCAGAGTTTCAGCAGACAGCCGGTCACTAAGGGCCCATGAGTCCTCGACGCCAATGCTTCCCTTTACACAGGGAAGTGTAACTCACCAGCTCTGGTTCCTGATGGCAGATTGCTGGGGATATTTCGGACCCTCAAAGCAGCCAGACTCTGCGGTGCTGGCAGCTTGGGTCCGGGAGGCGTCCTGCGCAATGCAGAATATCAGCAGGCAGACGGCCACAAAGGGCCCCTGGGCTCTCAACAGAAATGCTGCCCTTTACACAGGTAAGCGTAACCCACCAGCTCAGGTTCCTGAGGGCAGGTGGCTGGAGTCACTTGGGACTCTCAAACCAGCCTGACTTTACTAGGTGGCAGCTTGGGTCTCAGAGGTATCCTGCGCAATACGGAATTTCTGCAGGCAGCCAGCCACTAAGGGCCCTTGGGCCTGAAGACCAATGCTAGTCCTTTAAAAAGCTAAGTGTAACTCAGACGCCCAGGTCCCTGATGGCAGGTAGCAGGGGACACGTGCCGAGGACAAAGCGGCGGGAGTTTGAACTGGTGCCACCTTGGGCCTGGGATGCACCCTGCGCAAGACAGAATTTCAGCACGCAGCCGGCCACTCCAGGCAAGGGCTCCTGAACAACAAGGCCAGCCCTTTCCCAGAAAAAGAAATCTCAGCAGCCCAGGCTCCTGAGAGAAGATTGCTGGACCCATATGGGACCCTCAAACCAGCCTGACTTTGCCGTGGTGGCAGCTTGGGTCCGGAAGGCCTGCTGCGCAATGCAGAGTTTCAGCAGGCAGCCTGCCATTAAGGGCCCCTGATTCCTGGACACCAACACCGCCCTTTACACAGGGAAGTGTAACTCACCAGCTCAGGTTCCTGATGGCACATTGCTGGGGACATTTTGAACCTTCAAAGCAGCCTGACTTTGCAGTGCTGGCAGCTGGGTCTGGGAGGCATCCTGTGCAATGCAGAATTTCAGATGACAGACGGCTGGCCCCTCTGGACCAGAGGCTCCTGAACACTAGTGCAGTCCCTCTTCCCAGGTAAGCAAAACTCAGCAGCCAAGGTTCCTAGTTTCAGATGGCTGGAGGTGCTTTGGAGTCTCAAACAAGATCAACTGGGCACAGGTGGCAGCTTGGTGCTGGGAGGGATCCTGAGGAATGCAGAATTTGAGCAGACAGCCGGCCACTAAGGGCCCCTGCGCCCTGGACACAAATGCCGCCCCTTACCCCAGGTAAGTGTAACTCACCAGCTCCGGTTCCTGATGGCAGATTGCTGGGGACATTTCAGACCCTCAGACCAGCCTGACTTTGCAGTGGTGGCAGCGTGGGTCCGGCAGGCATACTGTGCAATGCAGAATTTCAGCAGACAGCCGGTCACTAAGGGCCCATGTGACTTCGACGCCAATGCTTCCCTTTACACAGGGAAGTGTAACTCACCAGCTCCGGTTCCTGATGGCAGATTGCTGGGGACATTTCGGACCCTCAAACCAGCCAGACTCTGCGGTGCTGGCAGCTTGGGTCCGGGAGGCATCCTGTGCAATGCAGAATTTCAGCAGGCAGATGGCCAGCCCGTCTTGGCCACAGGCTCCTGAAAACTAAGGCTGACCCTTTCTCCAGTTAAGCAAAACTCAGACGCCCAGGTTCCTGGTGGCATATTGCTTGAGGGGCTTGGGACGCTCAAACAAGCTCAACTCAGCACAGGAAGCAGCTTGGGGCTGGGAGTCATCCTGCGCAGTGAAGAATTTCATGAGCCAGGCGTTCACTAAGGGCCCCAGGACCCTGGACACCAATGCCGCCCATTACACAGGGAAGTGTAACTCACCAGCTCCGGTTCCTGATGGCAGATTGACAGAGCCATTTGGGACCTAAAATCCAGCCTGACTCTGCGGTGGTGGCAGCTTAGGTCCGGGGGGCATCCTACACAATGGAGAATTTCAGCAGGCAGCCGGCCACAAAGGGCCCTTGACCTCTGAACAGAAGTGCTGCCCTTTACACAGGTAAGGGTAACTCACCAGCTCAGGTTCGTGATGGAAGATTGCTGGGGCCATTTGGGATCCTGAAACCAGACGGATCCTGCGGTGGTGGCAGCTTGGGTCTGGGAGGCATCCCGCGCAATGCAGAGTTTCAGCAGGCAGCCTGCCACTAAGGGCCCCTGATTCCTGGACACCAACGCCGCCCTTTACACAGGGAAGTGTAACTCACCAGCTCCGGTTCCTGATGGCACATTGCTGGGGACATTTTGAACCCTCAAAGCAGCCTGACTCTGCGGCGGTGACAGCTTGCGTCCGGGTGGCATCCTGCGCAATGCAGAATTTGAGGAGGCAGCCGGCCACAAAGGGCCCCTGGGCTCTCAACAGAAATGCTGCCCTTTACACAGGTAAGCGTAACGCACCAGCTCAGGTTCCTGAGGGCAGGTGGCTGGAGTCACTTGGGACTCTCAAACCTGCCTGACTTTACAGAGGTGGCAGCTTGGGTCTCAGAAGTATCCTGCAAAATGCAGAATTTCAGCAAGCAGACGCCCAGCCCCTCTTAGCCAGAGGCTCCTGAAAACTAAGGCTGACCCTTTCTCCACTAAGCAACACTCAGCAGCCCAGATTCCTGGTGGCATATTGCTTGAGGGGCTTGGGACGCTCAAACAAGCTCAACTCAGCACAGGAAGCAGCCTGCGGCTGGGAGTCATCCTGCACAGTGAAGAATTTCATGAGCCAGGCGTTCACTAAGGGCCCCAGGACCCTGGACACCAATGCCGCCCTTTACACAGGGAAGTGTAACTCAAAAGCTCAGGTTCTTGATGGAACATTGCTGGGGCCACTTGGCACCCTCAAACCAGCCAGACACTGCGGTGGTGGCAGCTGGGTTCCGGGAGGCATCCTGTGCAATGCAGAATATGAGGAGCCAGCCGGCCACTAAGGGCCCCCGGGCACTGGACGCAAATGCCCCCCATTGCCCCAGGTATGTGTAACTCACCAGCTCAGGTTCCTGATGGCACGTTGCTGGGGACATTTTCAACCTTCAAAGCAGCCTGACTTTGCAGTGCTGGCAGCTGGCATCTGGGAGGCATCCTGTGCAATGCAGAATTTCAGATGACAGACAGCTGGCCCCTCTGAACCAGAGGCTCCTGAACACTAGTGCAGTCCCTCTTCCCAGGTAAGCAAAACTCAGCAGCCAAGGTTCCTAGTTTCAGATGGCTGGACGTGCTTTGCAGTCTCAAACAAGATCAACTAGGCACAGGTGGCAGCTTGGTGCTGGGAGGGATCCTGAGCAATGCAGAATTTGAGCAGACAGCCGGCCACTAAGGGCGCTGCGCCCTGGACACTAATGCCGCCTGTTACCCCAGGTAAGTGTAACTCACCAGCTCCGGTTCCTGATAGCAGATTGCTGGGGACATTTCAGACCCTCAGACCAGCCTGACTTTGCAGTCGTGGCAGCGTGGGTCTGGCATGCATACTGTGCAATGCAGAATTTCAGCAGACAGCCGGTCACTAAGGGCCCATGAGTCCTCGACGCCAATGCTTCCCTTTACACAGGGAAGTGTAACTCACCACCTCCGGTTCCTGATGGCAGATTGCTAAGGATATTTCGGACCCTCAAACCAGCCTGACTCTGCGGTGCTGGCAGCTTGGGTCCGGGAGGCATCCTGCGCAATGCAGAATTTCAGCAGGCAGACGGCCAGCCCGTCTTGGCCACAGGCTCCCGAAAACTAAGGCTGACCCTTTCTCCAGTTAAGCAAAACTCAGACGCCCAGGTTCCTGGTGGCATATTGCTTGAGGGGCTTGGGACTCTCAAACAAGCTCAGCTCAGCACAGGAAGCAGCTTGGGGCTAGGAGTCATCCTGCGCAGTGAAGAACTTCATGAACCAGGGGTTCACTACGGGCCCCAGGACCCTGGACACCAATGCCGCCCATTACACAGGGAAGTGTGACTCACCAGCTCAGGTTCCTGATGGCAGATTGACAGGGCCATTTGGGACCTAAAATCCAGCCTGACTCTGCGGTGGTGGCAGCTTGGTTTGGGGGGCATCCTACGCAATGGAGAATTTCAGCAGGCAGCCGGCCACAAAGGGCCCCTGACCTCTAAACAGAAGTGCTGCCCTTTACACATGTAAAAGTAACTCACCAGCTCAGGTTCGTGATGGAAGACTGCTGGGGCCATTTGGGATCCTGAAACCAGACGGATCCTGCGGTGGTGGCAGCTTGGGTCTGGGAGGCATCCTGCACAATGCAGAGTTTCAGCAGGCAGCCTGCCACTAAGGGCCCCTGATTCCTGGACACCAACGCCGCCCTTTACACAGGGAAGTGTAACTCACCAGCTCAGGTTCTTGATGGCACGTTGCTGGGGACATTTTGAACCCTCAAAGCAGCCTGACTCTGCGGCGGTGACAGCTTGTGTCCGGGAGGCATCCTGCGCAATGCAGAATTTGAGGAGGCAGCCGGCCACAAAGGGCCCCTGGGCTCTCAACAGAAATGCTGCCCTTTACACAGGTAAGCGTAACCCACCAGCTCAGGTTCCTGATGGCAGGTGGCTGGAGTCACTTGGGACTCTCAAACCTGCCTGACTTGACGGAGGTGGCAGCTTGGGTCTCAGAGGTATCCTGCGCAATGCAGAATTTCAGCAGGCAGACGGCCAGCCCCTCTTGGCCAGAGGCTCCTGAAAACTAAGGCTGACCCTTTCTCCAGTTAAGGAAAACTCAGACGCCCAGGTTCCTGGTGGCATATTTCTTGAGGGGCTTGGGACTCTCAAACAAGCTCAGCTCAGCACAGGAAGCAGCTTGGGGCTGGGAGTCATCCTGCGCAGTGAAGAATTTCATGAGCCAGGCGTTCACTAAGGGCCCCAGGACCCTGGACACCATTGCCGCCCTTAACACAGGGAAGTGTAACTCACCAGCTCAGGTTCTTGATGGAACATTGCTGGGGCCACTTGGCACCCTCAAACCAGCCAGACACTGCGGTGGTGGCAGCTGGGTTCCGGGACGCATCCTGTGCAATGCAGAATATGAGGAGCCAGCCGGCCACTAAGGGCCCACGGGCACTGGACGCAAATGCCCCCCATTGCCCCAGGTAAGTGTAACTCACCAGCTCAGGTTCCTGATGGCACGTTGCTGGGGACATTTTCAACCTTCAAAGCAGCCTGACTTTGCAGTGCTGGCAGCTGGCGTCTGGCAGGCATCCTGTGCAATGCAGAATTTCAGATGACAGACAGCTGGCCCCTCTGGACCAGAGGCTCCTGAACACTAGTGCAGTCCCTCTTCCCAGGTAAGCAAAACTCAGCAGCCAAGGTTCCTAGTTTCAGATGGCTGGAGGTGCTTTGCAGTCTCAAACAAGATCAGCTAGGCACAGGTGGCAGCTTGGTGCTGGGAGGGATCCTGAGCAATGCAGAATTTGAGCAGACAGCCGGCCACTAAGGGCCCCTGTGCCCTGGACACTAATGCCGCCCATTACCCCAGGTAAGTGTAACTCACGAGCTCCGGTACCTGATGACAGATTGCTGGGGACATTTCAGACCCTCAGACCAGCCTGACTTTGCGGTGGTGGCAGCGTGGATCCGGGAGGCATCCTGCACAATGCAGAATTTCAGCAGACAGCCGGTCACTAAGGGCCCATGAGTCCTCGACGCCAATGCTTCCCTTTACACAGGGAAGTGTAACTCACCAGCTCTGGTTCCTGATGGCAGATTGCTGGGGATATTTCGGACCCTCAAAGCAGCCAGACTCTGCGGTGCTGGCAGCTTGGGTCCGGGAGGCGTCCTGCGCAATGCAGAATATCAGCAGGCAGACGGCCACAAAGGGCCCCTGGGCTCTCAACAGAAATGCTGCCCTTTACACAGGTAAGCGTAACCCACCAGCTCAGGTTCCTGATGGCAGGTGGCTGGAGTCACTTGGGACTCTCAAACCAGCCTGACTTTACTAGGTGGCAGCTTGGGTCTCAGAGGTATCCTGCGCAATGCGGAATTTCTGCAGGCAGCCAGCCACTAAGGGCCCTTGGGCCAGAAGACCAATGCTAGTCCTTTAAAAAGGTAAGTGTAACTCAGACGCCCAGGTCCCTGATGGCAGGTAGCAGGGGACACGTGCCGAGGACAAAGCGGCGGGAGTTTGAACTGGTGCCACCTTGGGCCTGGGATGCACCCTGCGCAAGACAGAATTTCAGCACGCAGCCGGCCACTCCAGGCAAGGGCTCCTGAACAACAAGGCCAGCCCTTTCCCAGAAAAAGAAATCTCAGCAGCCCAGGCTCCTGAGAGAAGATTGCTGGACCCATATGGGACCCTCAAACCAGCCTGACTTTGCCGTGGTGGCAGCTTGGGTCCGGAAGGCCTGCTGCGCAATACAGAGTTTCAGCAGGCAGCCTGCCACTAAGGGCCCCTGATTCCTGGACACCAACACCGCCCTTTACACAGGGAAGTGTAACTCACCAGCTCAGGTTCCTGATGGCACATTGCTGGGGACATTTTGAACCTTCAAAGCAGCCTGACTTTGCAGTGCTGGCAGCTGGCGTCTGGGAGGCATCCTGCGCAATGGACAATTTCAGCAGGCAGCCTGCCACTAAGGGCCCCTGCTTCCTGGACACCAACGCCGCCCTTTACACAGGGAAGTGTAACTCACCAGCTCAGGTTCTTGATGGAACATTGCTGGGGCCACTTGGCACCCTCAAACCAGCCAGACACTGCGGTGGTGGCAGCTGGGTTCCGGGAGGCATCCTGTGCAATGCAGAATATGAGGAGCCAGCCGGCCACTAAGGGCCCACGGGCACTGGACGCAAATGCCCCCCATTGCCCCAGGTAAGTGTAACTCACCAGCTCAGGTTCCTGATGGCACATTGCTGGGGACATTTTGAACCTTCAAAGCAGCCTGACTTTGCAGTGCTGGCAGCTGGCGTCTGGGAGGCATCCTGTGCAATGCAGAATTTCAGATGACAGACAGCTGGCCCCTCTGGACCAGAGGCTCCTGAACACTAGTGCAGTCCCTCTTCCCAGGTAAGCAAAACTCAGCAGCCAAGGTTCCTAGTTTCAGATGGCTGGACCTGCTTTGCAGTCTCAAACAAGATCAACTAGGCACAGGTGGCAGCTTGGTGCTGGGAGGGATCCTGAGCAATGCAGAATTTGAGCAGACAGCCGGCCACTAAGGGCCCCTGCGCCATGGACACTAATACCGCCCATTACCCCAGGTAAATGTAACTCACCAGCTCCGGTACCTGATGGCAGATTGCTGGGGACATTTCAGACCCTCAAACCAGCCAGACTCTGCGGTGCTGGCAGCTTGGGTCCGGGAGGCATCCTGCACAATGCAGAATTTGAGGAGGCAGCCGGCCACAAAGGGCCCCTGGGCTCTCAACAGAAATGCTGCCCTTTACACAGGTAAGCGTAACCCACCAGCTCAGGTTCCTGATGGCAGGTGGCTGGAGTCACTTGGGACTCTCAAACCTGCCTGACTTTACAGAGGTGGAAGCTTGGGTCTCAGAGGTATCCTGCACAATGCAGAATTTCAGCAGGCAGACGGCCAGCCCCTCTTGGCCAGAGGCTCCTGAAAACTAAGGCTGACCCTTTCTCCAGTTAAGGAAAACTCAGCAGCCCAGGTTCCTGGTGGCATATTGCTTGAGGGGTTTGGGACGCTCAAACAAGCTCAACTCAGCACAGGAAGCAGCTTGGGCCTGGGAGTCATCCGGCGGAGTGAAGAATTTCATGAGCCAGGCGTTCACTAAGGGCCCCAGGACCCTGGACACAAATGCCGCCCATTACACAGGGAAGTGTAACTCACCAGCTCAGGTTCCTGATGGCAGATTGACAGGGCCATTTGGGACCTAAAAACCAGCCTGACTCTGCGGTGGTGGCAGCTTGGGTCCGGGGGGCATCCTGCGCAATGCAGAATTTCAGCAGGCAGACGGCCACAAAGGGCCCCTGGGCTCTCAACAGAAATGCTGCCCTTTACACAGGTAAGCGTAACCCACCAGCTCAGGTTCCTGATGGCAGGTGGCTGGAGTCACTTGGGACTCTCAAACCTGCCTGACATTACGGAGGTGGCAGCTTGGGTCTCAGAGGTATCCTGCGCAATACGGAATTTCTGCAGGCAGCCAGCCACTAAGGGCCCTTGGGCCAGAAGACCAATGCTAGTCCTTTAAAAAGCTAAGTGTAACTCAGACGCCCAGGTCCCTGATGGCAGGTAGCACGGGACACGTGCCGAGGACAAAGCGGCGGGAGTTTGAACTGGTGCCACCTTGGCCCTGGGATGCACACTGCGCAAGACAGAATTTCATCAGGCAGCCGGCCACTCCAGGCAAGGGCTCCTGAACAACAAGGCCAGCCCTTTCCCAGAGAAAGAAATCTCAGCAGCCCAGGCTCCGTATAGAAGATTGCTGGATCCATATGGGGTGCTCAAATCAGCCTGACTTTGCCGTGGTGGCAGCTTGGGTCTGGAAGGCCTCCTGCGCAATGCAGAGTTTCAGCAGGCAGCCTGCCACTAAGGGCCCCTGATTCCTGGACACCAACGCCGCCCTTTACACAGGGAAGTGTAACTCACCAGCTCAGGTTCCTGATGGCAGACTGCTGGACACATTGGGGGCCCTCAAAGTAGCCAGACACTGCAGTGCTGGCAGCTTGCGTCTGGAAGGCATCCTGCGCAATGGACAATTTCAGCAGGCAGCCTGCCACTAAGGGCCCCTGATTCCTGAACACCAACGCCGCCCTTTACACAGGGAAGTGTAACTCACCAGCTCAGGTTCTTGATGGAACATTGCTGGGGCCACTTGGCACCCTGAAACCAGCCAGACACTGCGGTGGTGGCAGCTGGGTTCCGGGACGCATCCTGTGCAATGCAGAATATGAGGAGCCAGCCGGCCACTAAGGGCCCACGGGCACTGGACGCAAATGCCCCCCATTGCCCCAGGTAAGTGTAACTCACCAGCTCAGGTTCCTGATGGCACATTGCTGGGGACATTTTGAACCTTCAAAGCAGCCTGACTTTGCAGTGCTGGCAGCTGGCGTCTGGGAGGCATCCTGTGCAATGCAGAATTTCAGATGACAGACAGCTGGCCCCTCTGGACCAGAGGCTCCTGAACACTAGTGCAGTCCCTCTTCCCACGTAAGCAAAACTCAGCAGCCAAGGTTCCTAGTTTCAGATGGCTGGACGTGCTTTGCAGTCTCAAACAAGATCAACTAGGCACAGGTGGCAGCTTGGTGCTGGGAGGGATCCTGAGCAATGCAGAATTTGAGCAGACAGCCGGCCACTAAGGGCCTCTGCGCCGTGGACACTAATGCCGCCTGTTACCCCAGGTAAGTGTAACTCACCAGCTCCGGTTCCTGATGGCAGATTGCTGGGGACATTTCAGACCCTCAGACCAGCCTGACTTTGCAGTGGTGGCAGCGTGGGTCTGGCATGCATACTGTGCAATGCAGAATTTCAGCAGACAGCCGGTCACTAAGGGCCCATGAGTTCTTGACGCCAACGCCACCCTTTACACAGGGAAGTGTAACTCACCAGCTCAGGTTCCTGATGGCAGATTGACAGGGCCATTTGGGACCTAAAAACCAGCCTGACTCTGCGGTGGTGGCAGCTTGGGTCCGGGGGGCATCCTGCGCAATGCAGAATTTCAGCAGGCAGCCGGCCACAAAGGGCCCCTGGGCTCTCAACAGAAATGCTGCCCTTTACACAGGTAAGCGTAACCCACCAGCTCAGGTTCCTGATGGCAGGTGGCTGGAGTCACTTGGGACTCTCAAACCTGCCTGACTTTACGGAGGTGGCAGCTTGGGTCTCAGAGGTATCCTGCGCAATACGGAATTTCTGCAGGCAGCCAGCCACTAAGGGCCCTTGGGCCAGAAGACCAATGCTAGTCCTTTAAAAAGGTAAGTGTAACTCAGACGCCCAGGTCCCTGATGGCAGGTAGCAGGGGACACGTGCCGAGGACAAAGCGGCGGGAGTTTGAACTGGTGCCACCTTGGGCCTGGGATGCACCCTGCGCAAGACAGAGTTTCACCAGGCAGCCTGCCACTAAGGGCCCCTGATTCCTGGACACCAACGCCGCCCTTTACACAGGGAAGTGTAACTCACCAGCTCAGGTTCCTGATGGCACATTGCTGGACACATTGGGGGCCCTCAAAGTAGGCTGACCATGCAGTGCTGGCAGCTTGGGTCTGGGAGGCATCCTGCGCAATGGACAATTTCAGCAGGCAGCCGGCCACAAAGGGCCCTTGACCTCTGAACAGAAGTGCTGCCCTTTACACAGGTAAGGGTAACTCACCAGCTCAGGTTCGTGATGGAAGATTGCTGAGGCCATTTGGGATCCTGAAACCAGAGGGATCCTGCGGTGGTGGCAGCTTGGGTCTGGAAGGCCTCCTGCGCAATGCAGAGTTTCAGCAGGCAGCCTGCCACTAAGGGCCCCTGATTCCTGGACACCAACGCCGCCCTTTACACAGGGAAGTGTAACTCACCAGCTCAGGTTCTTGATGGAACATTGCTGGGGCCACTTGGCACCCTCAAACCAGCCAGACACTGCGGTGGTGGCAGCTGGGTTCCGGGACGCATCCTGTGCAATGCAGAATATGAGGAGCCAGCCGGCCACTAAGGGCCCACGGGCACTGGACGCAAATGCCCCCCATTGCCCCAGGTAAGTGTAACTCACCAGCTCAGGTTCCTGATGGCACGTTGCTGGGGACATTTTCAACCTTCAAAGCAGCCTGACTTTGCAGTGCTGGCAGCTGGCGTCTGGCAGGCATCCTGTGCAATGCAGAATTTCAGATGACAGACAGCTGGCCCCTCTGGACCAGAGGCTCCTGAACACTAGTGCAGTCCCTCTTCCCAGGTAAGCAAAACTCAGCAGCCAAGGTTCCTAGTTTCAGATGGCTGGAGGTGCTTTGCAGTCTCAAACAAGATCAGCTAGGCACAGGTGGCAGCTTGGTGCTGGGAGGGATCCTGAGCAATGCAGAATTTGAGCAGACAGCCGGCCACTAAGGGCCCCTGTGCCCTGGACACTAATGCCGCCCATTACCCCAGGTAAGTGTAACTCACGAGCTCCGGTACCTGATGACAGATTGCTGGGGACATTTCAGACCCTCAGACCAGCCTGACTTTGCGGTGGTGGCAGCGTGGATCCGGGAGGCATCCTGCACAATGCAGAATTTCAGCAGACAGCCGGTCACTAAGGGCCCATGAGTCCTCGACGCCAATGCTTCCCTTTACACAGGGAAGTGTAACTCACCAGCTCTGGTTCCTGATGGCAGATTGCTGGGGATATTTCGGACCCTCAAAGCAGCCAGACTCTGCGGTGCTGGCAGCTTGGGTCCGGGAGGCGTCCTGCGCAATGCAGAATATCAGCAGGCAGACGGCCACAAAGGGCCCCTGGGCTCTCAACAGAAATGCTGCCCTTTACACAGGTAAGCGTAACCCACCAGCTCAGGTTCCTGATGGCAGGTGGCTGGAGTCACTTGGGACTCTCAAACCAGCCTGACTTTACTAGGTGGCAGCTTGGGTCTCAGAGGTATCCTGCGCAATGCGGAATTTCTGCAGGCAGCCAGCCACTAAGGGCCCTTGGGCCAGAAGACCAATGCTAGTCCTTTAAAAAGGTAAGTGTAACTCAGACGCCCAGGTCCCTGATGGCAGGTAGCAGGGGACACGTGCCGAGGACAAAGCGGCGGGAGTTTGAACTGGTGCCACCTTGGGCCTGGGATGCACCCTGCGCAAGACAGAATTTCAGCACGCAGCCGGCCACTCCAGGCAAGGGCTCCTGAACAACAAGGCCAGCCCTTTCCCAGAAAAAGAAATCTCAGCAGCCCAGGCTCCTGAGAGAAGATTGCTGGACCCATATGGGACCCTCAAACCAGCCTGACTTTGCCGTGGTGGCAGCTTGGGTCCGGAAGGCCTGCTGCGCAATACAGAGTTTCAGCAGGCAGCCTGCCACTAAGGGCCCCTGATTCCTGGACACCAACACCGCCCTTTACACAGGGAAGTGTAACTCACCAGCTCAGGTTCCTGATGGCACATTGCTGGGGACATTTTGAACCTTCAAAGCAGCCTGACTTTGCAGTGCTGGCAGCTGGCGTCTGGGAGGCATCCTGCGCAATGGACAATTTCAGCAGGCAGCCTGCCACTAAGGGCCCCTGCTTCCTGGACACCAACGCCGCCCTTTACACAGGGAAGTGTAACTCACCAGCTCAGGTTCTTGATGGAACATTGCTGGGGCCACTTGGCACCCTCAAACCAGCCAGACACTGCGGTGGTGGCAGCTGGGTTCCGGGAGGCATCCTGTGCAATGCAGAATATGAGGAGCCAGCCGGCCACTAAGGGCCCACGGGCACTGGACGCAAATGCCCCCCATTGCCCCAGGTAAGTGTAACTCACCAGCTCAGGTTCCTGATGGCACATTGCTGGGGACATTTTGAACCTTCAAAGCAGCCTGACTTTGCAGTGCTGGCAGCTGGCGTCTGGGAGGCATCCTGTGCAATGCAGAATTTCAGATGACAGACAGCTGGCCCCTCTGGACCAGAGGCTCCTGAACACTAGTGCAGTCCCTCTTCCCACGTAAGCAAAACTCAGCAGCCAAGGTTCCTAGTTTCAGATGGCTGGACGTGCTTTGCAGTCTCAAACAAGATCAACTAGGCACAGGTGGCAGCTTGGTGCTGGGAGGGATCCTGAGCAATGCAGAATTTGAGCAGACAGCCGGCCACTAAGGGCCCCTGCGCCATGGACACTAATACCGCCCATTACCCCAGGTAAATGTAACTCACCAGCTCCGGTACCTGATGGCAGATTGCTGGGGACATTTCAGACCCTCAAACCAGCCAGACTCTGCGGTGCTGGCAGCTTGGGTCCGGGAGGCATCCTGCACAATGCAGAATTTGAGGAGGCAGCCGGCCACAAAGGGCCCCTGGGCTCTCAACAGAAATGCTGCCCTTTACACAGGTAAGCGTAACCCACCAGCTCAGGTTCCTGATGGCAGGTGGCTGGAGTCACTTGGGACTCTCAAACCTGCCTGACTTTACAGAGGTGGAAGCTTGGGTCTCAGAGGTATCCTGCACAATGCAGAATTTCAGCAGGCAGACGGCCAGCCCCTCTTGGCCAGAGGCTCCTGAAAACTAAGGCTGACCCTTTCTCCAGTTAAGGAAAACTCAGCAGCCCAGGTTCCTGGTGGCATATTGCTTGAGGGGTTTGGGACGCTCAAACAAGCTCAACTCAGCACAGGAAGCAGCTTGGGCCTGGGAGTCATCCGGCGGAGTGAAGAATTTCATGAGCCAGGCGTTCACTAAGGGCCCCAGGACCCTGGACACAAATGCCGCCCATTACACAGGGAAGTGTAACTCACCAGCTCAGGTTCCTGATGGCAGATTGACAGGGCCATTTGGGACCTAAAAACCAGCCTGACTCTGCGGTGGTGGCAGCTTGGGTCCGGGGGGCATCCTGCGCAATGCAGAATTTCAGCAGGCAGACGGCCACAAAGGGCCCCTGGGCTCTCAACAGAAATGCTGCCCTTTACACAGGTAAGCGTAACCCACCAGCTCAGGTTCCTGATGGCAGGTGGCTGGAGTCACTTGGGACTCTCAAACCTGCCTGACATTACGGAGGTGGCAGCTTGGGTCTCAGAGGTATCCTGCGCAATACGGAATTTCTGCAGGCAGCCAGCCACTAAGGGCCCTTGGGCCAGAAGACCAATGCTAGTCCTTTAAAAAGCTAAGTGTAACTCAGACGCCCAGGTCCCTGATGGCAGGTAGCACGGGACACGTGCCGAGGACAAAGCGGCGGGAGTTTGAACTGGTGCCACCTTGGCCCTGGGATGCACACTGCGCAAGACAGAATTTCATCAGGCAGCCGGCCACTCCAGGCAAGGGCTCCTGAACAACAAGGCCAGCCCTTTCCCAGAGAAAGAAATCTCAGCAGCCCAGGCTCCGTATAGAAGATTGCTGGATCCATATGGGGTGCTCAAATCAGCCTGACTTTGCCGTGGTGGCAGCTTGGGTCTGGAAGGCCTCCTGCGCAATGCAGAGTTTCAGCAGGCAGCCTGCCACTAAGGGCCCCTGATTCCTGGACACCAACGCCGCCCTTTACACAGGGAAGTGTAACTCACCAGCTCAGGTTCCTGATGGCAGACTGCTGGACACATTGGGGGCCCTCAAAGTAGCCAGACACTGCAGTGCTGGCAGCTTGCGTCTGGAAGGCATCCTGCGCAATGGACAATTTCAGCAGGCAGCCTGCCACTAAGGGCCCCTGATTCCTGAACACCAACGCCGCCCTTTACACAGGGAAGTGTAACTCACCAGCTCAGGTTCTTGATGGAACATTGCTGGGGCCACTTGGCACCCTGAAACCAGCCAGACACTGCGGTGGTGGCAGCTGGGTTCCGGGACGCATCCTGTGCAATGCAGAATATGAGGAGCCAGCCGGCCACTAAGGGCCCACGGGCACTGGACGCAAATGCCCCCCATTGCCCCAGGTAAGTGTAACTCACCAGCTCAGGTTCCTGATGGCACATTGCTGGGGACATTTTGAACCTTCAAAGCAGCCTGACTTTGCAGTGCTGGCAGCTGGCGTCTGGGAGGCATCCTGTGCAATGCAGAATTTCAGATGACAGACAGCTGGCCCCTCTGGACCAGAGGCTCCTGAACACTAGTGCAGTCCCTCTTCCCACGTAAGCAAAACTCAGCAGCCAAGGTTCCTAGTTTCAGATGGCTGGACGTGCTTTGCAGTCTCAAACAAGATCAACTAGGCACAGGTGGCAGCTTGGTGCTGGGAGGGATCCTGAGCAATGCAGAATTTGAGCAGACAGCCGGCCACTAAGGGCCTCTGCGCCGTGGACACTAATGCCGCCTGTTACCCCAGGTAAGTGTAACTCACCAGCTCCGGTTCCTGATGGCAGATTGCTGGGGACATTTCAGACCCTCAGACCAGCCTGACTTTGCAGTGGTGGCAGCGTGGGTCTGGCATGCATACTGTGCAATGCAGAATTTCAGCAGACAGCCGGTCACTAAGGGCCCATGAGTTCTTGACGCCAACGCCACCCTTTACACAGGGAAGTGTAACTCACCAGCTCAGGTTCCTGATGGCAGATTGACAGGGCCATTTGGGACCTAAAAACCAGCCTGACTCTGCGGTGGTGGCAGCTTGGGTCCGGGGGGCATCCTGCGCAATGCAGAATTTCAGCAGGCAGCCGGCCACAAAGGGCCCCTGGGCTCTCAACAGAAATGCTGCCCTTTACACAGGTAAGCGTAACCCACCAGCTCAGGTTCCTGATGGCAGGTGGCTGGAGTCACTTGGGACTCTCAAACCTGCCTGACTTTACGGAGGTGGCAGCTTGGGTCTCAGAGGTATCCTGCGCAATACGGAATTTCTGCAGGCAGCCAGCCACTAAGGGCCCTTGGGCCAGAAGACCAATGCTAGTCCTTTAAAAAGGTAAGTGTAACTCAGACGCCCAGGTCCCTGATGGCAGGTAGCAGGGGACACGTGCCGAGGACAAAGCGGCGGGAGTTTGAACTGGTGCCACCTTGGGCCTGGGATGCACCCTGCGCAAGACAGAGTTTCACCAGGCAGCCTGCCACTAAGGGCCCCTGATTCCTGGACACCAACGCCGCCCTTTACACAGGGAAGTGTAACTCACCAGCTCAGGTTCCTGATGGCACATTGCTGGACACATTGGGGGCCCTCAAAGTAGGCTGACCATGCAGTGCTGGCAGCTTGGGTCTGGGAGGCATCCTGCGCAATGGACAATTTCAGCAGGCAGCCGGCCACAAAGGGCCCTTGACCTCTGAACAGAAGTGCTGCCCTTTACACAGGTAAGGGTAACTCACCAGCTCAGGTTCGTGATGGAAGATTGCTGAGGCCATTTGGGATCCTGAAACCAGAGGGATCCTGCGGTGGTGGCAGCTTGGGTCTGGAAGGCCTCCTGCGCAATGCAGAGTTTCAGCAGGCAGCCTGCCACTAAGGGCCCCTGATTCCTGGACACCAACGCCGCCCTTTACACAGGGAAGTGTAACTCACCAGCTCAGGTTCTTGATGGAACATTGCTGGGGCCACTTGGCACCCTCAAACCAGCCAGACACTGCGGTGGTGGCAGCTGGGTTCCGGGACGCATCCTGTGCAATGCAGAATATGAGGAGCCAGCCGGCCACTAAGGGCCCACGGGCACTGGACGCAAATGCCCCCCATTGCCCCAGGTAAGTGTAACTCACCAGCTCAGGTTCCTGATGGCACATTGCTGGGGACATTTTGAACCTTCAAAGCAGCCTGACTTTGCAGTGCTGGCAGCTGGCGTCTGGGAGGCATCCTGTGCAATGCAGAATTTCAGATGACAGACAGCTGGCCCCTCTGGACCAGAGGCTCCTGAACACTAGTGCAGTCCCTCTTCCCACGTAAGCAAAACTCAGCAGCCAAGGTTCCTAGTTTCAGATGGCTGGACGTGCTTTGCAGTCTCAAACAAGATCAACTAGGCACAGGTGGCAGCTTGGTGCTGGGAGGGATCCTGAGCAATGCAGAATTTGAGCAGACAGCCGGCCACTAAGGGCCTCTGCGCCGTGGACACTAATGCCGCCTGTTACCCCAGGTAAGTGTAACTCACCAGCTCCGGTTCCTGATGGCAGATTGCTGGGGACATTTCAGACCCTCAGACCAGCCTGACTTTGCAGTGGTGGCAGCGTGGGTCTGGCATGCATACTGTGCAATGCAGAATTTCAGCAGACAGCCGGTCACTAAGGGCCCATGAGTTCTTGACGCCAACGCCACCCTTTACACAGGGAAGTGTAACTCACCAGCTCAGGTTCCTGATGGCAGATTGACAGGGCCATTTGGGACCTAAAAACCAGCCTGACTCTGCGGTGGTGGCAGCTTGGGTCCGGGGGGCATCCTGCGCAATGCAGAATTTCAGCAGGCAGCCGGCCACAAAGGGCCCCTGGGCTCTCAACAGAAATGCTGCCCTTTACACAGGTAAGCGTAACCCACCAGCTCAGGTTCCTGATGGCAGGTGGCTGGAGTCACTTGGGACTCTCAAATGTGCCTGACTTTACGGAGGTGGCAGCTTGGGTCTCAGAGGTATCCTGCGCAATACGGAATTTCTGCAGGCAGCCAGCCACTAAGGGCCCTTGGGCCAGAAGACCAATGCTAGTCCTTTAAAAAGGTAAGTGTAACTCAGACGCCCAGGTCCCTGATGGCAGGTAGCAGGGGACACGTGCCGAGGACAAAGCGGCGGGAGTTTGAACTGGTGCCACCTTGGGCCTGGGATGCACCCTGCGCAAGACAGAGTTTCACCAGGCAGCCTGCCACTAAGGGCCCCTGATTCCTGGACACCAACGCCGCCCTTTACACAGGGAAGTGTAACTCACCAGCTCAGGTTCCTGATGGCACATTGCTGGACACATTGGGGACCCTCAAAGTAGGCTGACCATGCAGTGCTGGCAGCTTGGGTCTGGGAGGCATCCTGCGCAATGGACAATTTCAGCAGGCAGCCGGCCACAAAGGGCCCCTGACCTCTGAACAGAAGTGCTGCCCTTTACACAGGTAAGGGTAACTCACCAGCTCAGGTTCGTGATGGAAGATTGCTGAGGCCATTTGGGATCCTGAAACCAGAGGGATCCTGCGGTGGTGGCAGCTTGGGTCTGGAAGGCCTCCTGCGCAATGCAGAGTTTCAGCAGGCAGCCTGCCACTAAGGGCCCCTGATTCCTGGACACCAACGCCGCCCTTTACACAGGGAAGTGTAACTCACCAGCTCAGGTTCCTGATGGCAGATTGCTGCACACATTGGGGGCCCTCAAAGTAGGCTGACCCTGCAGTGCTGGCAGCTTGGGTCAGGGAGGCATCCTGCGCAATGGAGAGTTTCAGCAGGCAGCCTGCCACTAAGGGCCCCTGATTCCTGGACACCAACGCCGCCCTTTACACAGGGAAGTGTAACCCACCAGCTCAGGTTCTTGATGGAACATTGCTGGGGCCACTTGGCACCTTCAAACCAGCCAGACACTGCGGTGGTGGCAGCTGGGTTCCGGGAGGCATCCTGAGCAATGCAGAATTTGAGCAGACAGCCAACCACTAAGGGCCCCTGCGCCCTGGACACTAATGCCGCCCATTACCCCAGGTAAGTGTAACTCACCAGCTCCGGTTCCTGATGGCAGATTGCTGGGGACATTTCAGACCCTCAGACCAGCCTGACTTTGCAGTGGTGGCAGCGTGGGTCTGGCATGCATACTGTGCAATGCAGAATTTCAGCAGACAGCCGGTCACTAAGGGCCCATGAGTTCTTGACGCCAATGTTTCCCTTTACACAGGGAAGTGTAACTCACCAGCTCCGGTTCCTGATGGCAGATTGCTGGGGACATTTCGGACCCTCAAACCAGCCAGACTCTGCGGTGCTGGCAGCTTGGGTCCGGGAGGCATCCTGCGCAATGCAGAATTTCAGCAGGCAGACGGCCAGCCCCTCTTGGCCAGAGGCCCCTGAAAACTAAGGCTGACCCTTTCTCCAGTTAAGCAAAACTCAGACGCCCAGGTTCCTGATGGCATATTGCTTGAGGGGCTTGGGACTCTCAAACAAGCTCAGCTCAGCACAGGAAGCAGCTTGGGGCTGGGACTCATCCTGCACAGTGAAGAATTTCATGAGCCAGGCGTTCACTAAGGGCCCCAGGACCCTGGACACCAATGCCGCCCATTACACAAGGAAGTGTAACTCACCAGCTCAGGTTCGTGATGGAAGATTTGCTGGGCCATTTGGGATCCTGAAACCAGACGGATCCTGCGGTGATGGCAGCTTGGGTCTGGGAGGCATCCTGCGCAATGCAGAATTTCAGCAGGCAGCCTGCCACTAAGGGCCCATGGTTCCTGGACACCAACGCTGCCCTTTACACAGGGAAGTGTAACTCACCAGCTCAGGTTCCTGATGGCAGATTGCTGCACACATTGGGGACCCTCAAAGTAGGCTCACCCTGCAGGGCTGGCAGCTTGGGTCTGGGAGGCATCCTGCGCAATGCAGAGTTTCAGCAGGCAGCCTGCCACTAAGGGCCCCTGATTCCTGGACACCAACGCCGCCCTTTACACAGGGAAGTGTAACTCACCAGCTCAGGTTCTTGATGGAACATTGCTGGGGCCACTTGGCACCCTCAAACCAGCCAGACACTGCGGTGGTGGCAGCTGGGTTCCGGGACGCATCCTGTGCAATGCAGAATATGAGGAGCCAGCCGGCCACTAAGGGCCCCCGGGCACTGGACGCAAATGCCCCCCATTGCCCCAGGTAAGTGTAACTCACCAGCTCAGGTTCCTGATGGCACATTGCTGGGGACATTTTCAACCTTCAAAGCAGCCTGACTTTGCAGTGCTGGCAGCTGGCGTCTGGGAGGCATCCTGTGCAATGCAGAATTTCAGATGACAGACAGCTGGCCCCTCTGTCCTTTCTTTCTTCCTTTCAGTTCCTTTCCTTATTTTCTTTTTTTTCTTTTCTTTCTTTCTTTCCCTGTATATCTAATCTTGGTTTTCCTTTCTAGCTTTAGAATAAAAAAAGCAGCAGTAGTAGCTTTCAGGCTACCTGGGAGTAAAAAAACCTCCAAAACGAAAATGATTTAAAGAAAAATATTTATTCCCTGGGAGCCTGAAATTTTCTATACTGCTGCACGTGACATAGAGCTTTCATTCCTTCTTATAGATAGTTGATATTATATACTTACTTTATACAGCGCCCCCTGCCTTCTGCCCCGGAGCACTGCAGGCACAGCGATCCCTGCCGCCTGCACAGGCGCACTGCAGGCAAAGCGCTGCGGCGTTGTTCGGTTCTGTTAAATGAAACTCGGCTGAATTCGGCTTGGTCCGGCTCTTGGTCTAAAGTCGTTTCAGTTCGACTCTTCGGCCGAACTCGGCACGGTTCGGCTAAACTCGGTCATATTCGGCACATTGTCTAAATGCGGCCAGTGTCGCCCACATTCGGCTATCGGTTCCAGTCGGCTATCATGGTCTCTTGGTGTAAACTCGGCTGTTTTCGGCCACACTCGTCTATTTTCGGCCGCACTGGGCTCTTCGGTTCAAGTCGGCTGTTTCCGGCCACCCTTGGCTCTTCGGGTAAACTCAGCTATTTCCGGCCACCCTCGGCTCTTCGGGTCAACTCGGCTCTTTTTGGCCACCCTCGGCTCTTCGGGTCAACTCGGCTGTTTTCTGCCACCCTCGGCTCTTCGGCTCTTCGGAACAATTCGGCCCGGCTCGGCTCCCTCAGGGCGCGAAAGCGGCCGTCAGAGGACCCCGGCACAGCGAGGCGTTTACCCCAGATGCCTGGCACAAACCCGCCAAAATACGCCCGCCCGCGGCGCCGCTGATCCCGCGGCCTGGATCGGGTACACTTGAAATGCCACAGAAAATACCACCGGGGCCGCGCCGGCGTCGGTATTCTGTGCAGGCAGTCCAGTTACACCCAACCCGGTCCTCCACTTCCCCGCCCTTTTCACCGCCATGCTGAGAAGGTCAATTAAAAGTCCGCGACATCCGCGACGCGCCACTCCCAAGGTGGCGGCCTCTCGGTGCAGGGCTGCAGTACCGCGCTCTGCCCACAAGGCGGCAGCACTGCCGCACGCCCCAGCCGGGGGCGCAGCGCGCCTCGGGGCTGCGGGCAGGGAAGGCGGCGAAAAAGAACAGGGGCGGCCCCCGCCGAAAACTGCTCTGAAATAAATGCCCCAAAACAACGGGGAAGAGGAAAAATAAACTTCTGCCTCTAATCTAATAGGATAAAAGACAAAACAAAACACAACACACAAAAAAAACCCCCAAAAACCCAACAATGTCTTTTAAAAAATATTTAAATATTTTTTAAAAAGTTTTTTCCTATTAATATTCACATTTCTATTTACAATGTATATTGATGTACACTGTCCATTTATACATTTCTTTTTATAAATACATTTCTATTCCATATTGCATATATCCCTAAAACTTAAATTTATTTGTATATTTTTATACATATTTTTACATAGTAAGTATATATTTCTGTTACGATTTTTACTTCTGTAACACTTGCATTATTTAAAATAAAACCTTTGCCTCCATCCACATTAAAGCCAAAAAGAAGCCCTTTCTTCTCAACGGTATTCAAATATTTTTTAAAATTCTAGTTTTCAGGTTCATATTCATATTTACATTTAAAATGTACACTTATGTATACTGTTATTTGTATTCTTCATTACATCTCTTCCTATTATTGGTATTTCTTTATATTTTGTGTTTTTATATATATATTTATATCTCGATTGTATATCTCCATATTTAGAAATAAATAACAATAATATCTACATTCATATTATTTAAAATAAAAACCCTGCCTCTAACACAATAGGAATAAAAAAAACCCCAACCCTTTGTTGTAAACAATATTTAAATAGACTTTATCCTAAAGTTCAATTTTTATATTCATATTTGTATTTATAAGGTATATTAATGTCTATTGCTTACTTATACATTTATCTTTACCAATGTCAAGTTAAAAATAAATTTATATTCTATATTACATCTGATGCGAGTAGTTATTTATGAATTTTTATATATTTTTATTCATATTTTTATATTGATTAAATATTTCTGCCTCAAGATTTTTACTTCTGGAACACTTATAATATTCAAAATAAAACCCCTGCCTCTACTTAAATAAAAGCCAAAACATTCCCTTTCTTTTAAGCTATATTTACATATTTTTATATTTATATTCCCATTTATAATTTATATTGCCGTATAATGTTATTTACATTCTACACTACAACTCTTCATATTACTTACATATATTTATATATAAATTTATATTCATATTTTAGCAATTTCTCCTTATATATTTATTACATATTTCTATCTTAAGATCCACATTTCTATATTACTTATATTATTTAAAATAAAACTCCTGCCTCTAACCAAATGAAAAGCAAGGACGCCCCTTTATTTGAACCAGATTTAAAAATGTAGGAAGTAAATTTATTTTTCAAAATTAAAATGATATTCATATGGATATTTTAATTTATTTTATTCATAGATATTATATATATTAGAGAGAATACCTTCTAATATAATAAGAGATCTGTATTTTCTGTATTATAGATTTCTTTTACTTATATTTATTTAAATTAAATATTTATAGAGATTTGTATTTGTATATATATTTGTATATCTGAATTGATATTTTATTTCTATCACTTATTTAAAAACCCCAGCCTATAACCTAATAAAACCCCCCCATTTATTTTAACTCCATTTAAATATTTTCATATTAACTATCTATATTTATGTATCTTTGTGTATATATATATATATATAATAGACTATCATTTATCTATATGATGTTACAATTACATACCATGTATTACAGTTTTATGTATGTATCTGTTATCTATATTTATGTTTACCACTCTAATGTTATATTTATTTTTAAATGTATATTTATTTCTATTTTCATCTCTATATTAAACCATACAAGTTCATTAACCCCACGCACCAGAACCACAACAATACCGTACCTTTGTCAGCACCGGCGCGCAGCACATGCTCGTCCCATCGCAGCGCATCAAAACAAAACCCACTGCTATTACTAACGGAACAAACGTCCCACAACGTCATTGAACCCTAATAAAAACTCAAATAAACCTAACTGTCAATAAATTTTAAATCCCACTATAAAGTAGCCCAAAACCTCCGCACATTCTCATCATAAACTTCCTCCTAAACCACTATCTCAAAAACCCCAAAAAACTCAAATACACCTTGAAAATGACACAACTGCTAATAAAAACAAACACCCAGTAAAAATTAAATCAAACCAACTCACGAGACTCAAAACTGTACAACTGACCCTAAACATTACTAAAAAAAGTCCCCAAAGCTCTACCTTTATGCTAATGCACAAATAATAACCTATCATCTAGAAAAGTTATTTGAAAAAATTAAAAAAAAATAATTAAAACCATGAAAATCAAAAACCTAAACTATTAAAATACTAAAAAACATCACTACCTAAATTAAAAAACGTATTGCCTAAAAAAACCCACCATATAAATGCCCCTGTCCCAAAAAATAAAAAAAACTATCGAACCAGAAAGAAATCAGAACTTAGGAACACTAAAACCATAGCGTTCAAGAAGTCACACCACATCCCTTATCATACACCAACTACAAACAACAGAAAACAATACAATGAATTCTTAAAAACCACCTTAAAACCACTACATTGAAAAACCTTTCCAAAATTAAAAACTGCATTTAACAAAAGCCATCTCATAAATTCACACCCAAAACTCCAGCAGCCCAGCTGGTCCTACCAAAGCTCTATGTTTATACAGACAGCAAACACAAACAAAAACAAAAATCCCAGTAAAACCCAACCCAAAGAATCCCATTGAAATTAATCCTGCCTCAAATACAAACCAACCCATCCAGAAAGTCAGCTTCACTCAAAAAACAATTTACACAGAGTTAATAATACCAAGAAATAAAACAACACACCATATACCACCAATGAATATAATAGTCAAGTAAAAAAAAAACACTACACCTTTTTCTTTTTATTTCTTAAACTAACTTCTTTTATTAGCTAGAAAAAAAGATTTTGCCAGGACTGTAACAACAACAACAACCTCTTTTTCTTCTTCTCCTTCTGAAATGTCCCTTCTCACTCCCAAATTCCTTTCAACTCCTGAGTTTACATCCAAGCAAAAAGCAAAATTCGTGCACTCGTGCTCGTTCGCTGCTTCCGTCAGATTCTCTGTTCCCCTCCGCATCTTCTCACACTTTCAGTCTCCATGCTGTCCCGCCGTGATGAGTCTGACAGAAGAATTGGCACAAGTTAACAGAGCATTTCCCTCCCTCCCTCCCTCTGCTTTCCTCAGCGCATTTCAATCCATCCCAGGCCTGCAACGATGCACCCTCACCCCAAAGCTCACAGCAAGCGTGCAGCAGCTCAGGCTCACCTGGCTCCAGGGCTCTGTGCCTTGGATAGCCGAGGAAACTTCTGATGAGCCTCTGTTCCAATCAACTGGAATGCAAACTCACCTCCATCTCAGAGCCTCAGTGACCTCGGCCAGCCCCTTCCTCGCTTCCCTGGGTCACAATGACTTCCAGGCACAAGGATGCCAAGCAGGTTCTTGTCTTTTCTCTTGAGTGCCAACAGGTCAAATCTGTAGGCTTTGACATAACTAATTACCCTCTCTTTGAACTCTCCCAAGGACACTTTTAAAGAAAAGACACAAGATTGCTGCTACAGCCATGTGGGATCGGGAGGAAAGCAGCAAGGATCCCAGGTCAGCGGCGCGGCCGGGCAGTGTCACGTCCCTGCCGCCCTGTGACAGGGCACACGGCTGCAGGGCCCCAGAGCCTGCAGGCCCTGGAGCTGCCGCACGGATGGACCCGGTTCCCTTCCCGGGTGCCCAGAGGGAAACCTGAGGGCAGGTGTCCACCCCGAGGGTGCACCCAGAGCCCCGGGCACGGATGGAGTCACTGGCCGCTCTCTGGGGACGAGACCCTCCCTGCAGGTGACGCTGCCTTGCCCTCTCCCTCCCTGTGGCACAGGCACCTCCAGGCTCCATGACCAGCCTCCTTCCGTCAGCATCCAGGTGCTGTGTCGGAGCCAGAGGGGTCGAGGCTTTCCAGAACCATAGCGTCCTTTAGGCTGCAAAAGCCTTCTAAGGCCATCGAGCCCAGCTGCTGCCCCAGCACTGCCAAGCCCCCACCCAAATCAGGTCCCTAAACACCACATCTTGCCATGCTTCAAATGTCTCCAGCAATGGGGACTGCCCTGGGCAGCCCGCTCCTACGCCTGACCACCCTTTCAGTGAACAAATTGGTCCTCAAAGCCAATCTGAGCCTTCCCTGCTGCAACTTGAGGCCATTTCCTTTTGTCACGTCACTTCTTACCGGGGAGATCTCGGCACTTCAACCTTACCTGCTCCTTCCCTAGGAGCTCTCTGGCTTGCCTGCATGAGAGGAGAAACACTCCCAGCACAGGAACGGCAGCTCCGCAGGTCCCACACCGAGGCAGGGGAGCAGCTGTCCTCACCACAGCTCCCGTGTCAGCTCTCACAGATCGGCTCTGCTCTGCCTCCCGGGGGCAGATCTCTGCTCAGCGCTTCAGAATTGCCTGTTTGGAGGAGGGGGAAAAAACAGCTTAGCCAAGATTTTTATCCAGACTTATCTGATGTCTTTGCCTGCTTTGCCTCTTCCTGACTTCCTCCTGCTAAGAAAACAGCTGCCTTTGGACTTCTAGGGGCAACTGCCACGTAATGCTTGAAAAGGACCTACAGAAAAGTGCCTCATTTTTCAAGACTCAACCAAGAAGACAGACAACTGCACCTTCTCCATCCCCACTGCCTGCAGAGCTGCCAGGCACCAGGCCAGCTCTGCTCCTGCTTCCAGTTGTTCCCAACCCTGCTGCAAGAACTGAAGGCTGCTTTGGCGTTCCATTGCTCCGCTCCTCCCAAAAAAGATCTTTCAGTGCCGTTCTCCCTCCACGGGAAGGGCCCTTCTGTCTCACACGCTCGGTGACACGAGGCTGCGCCAAGCTGCAGCAGCCTCTGCTCCAGCTGGGAAGGGCTTTCTTCCTCCTCTGGCAACTGGCTGGCACAGGTTGCTCACACATGCTGGGGCTGCCCCATCCCTGGAAGTGTTCCAAGGCCCATTGGTGCTCTGGGATCAGGCTCAGAGCGACCTGGTCCATGGAACCGTGTCCCTGCCCACGGCACCAGGCTCGGAACGAGGTGATCTTTAGAGCCCCTTCCAACCTGAATTATTCCATGACTCTGTGAACTCAAAAAACTCAGGGAATAAATCTGTAAAGTCACTAAATACATAAAAGCATATCCCCATCAGCATAATTTTGAATGAAAAGTATATCTACAAACAGGGAGAAATATTCTATGTATTTGCTCTTGCTACCTTTCAGGCGTAATTTCAGCTATCTCTTCCAGTTTTAAAATATTCTCTTTTGAAATAATAAGCGGTGTTCAAATTTTAGCATTTTTACACTATTGCAGCAGCAAAAATTGCTGACAATCAGGCCGTGTCATTCTTTATGGAGCAGAGCCATCGTGACAGCAATCCTGGGACAGAAATTTTACAGGACGTCACTCCACAGAGAGCACCAAAATCCATATCAGTTGGCAGTTCTGCTCCTCCACATCAGAAAGCTAAACTAGGACAAGACAGCCTCGGGATTCACGAATGGCACGGCAATAAGAGACACGCCTTAATAATATCATTACAATTTCCACAGATCTGCCACCTGATCTGCGACAGCACAGCACCCTGGCCCAGAGGAAGGTGAGCCTGCCCAGGACAGGGGTGGAACTAGGTCGTTTTCAACATCTCTTCCACCCCAAACCATTCTGCCGTGTGATGACACAGGAGAGTTGTAAGGGAGAAGAAGGATGAATTCCTTTGGAAGGATCATTGTTTGCCTCTCTAGTAGCAGGCTTTGCTGGCAGGATTGTTTTGCTCTTGCACTGACCTTGGCTGAAGGTGCTTCACCCTGCAGAGAGCGGTGACAGCCTGCTGCACACGCTGTTCTTGGGCAGAGCGCACGGAGCCAGAGGGCAAAGAGCCCCCAGCAGGTCCGTGACAGGAGCGGATGCTCCTCCCCACCTTTGGAAATATCCATTAGGGATTTTTCCAGCAGATGGCAACAGCAGACCGGTGTGGACTGCAAGGGCAGACTCTGCGGGCTGCCTGAAACCTGGCTGGGCTCCACCCAAAGCACCTCTCGGGGTCTGCTCCTCCCGCTCCTGGCATTGAGCCTGGCTGGCAGCCCGGGGCATGGTTACTGGAGTACAGAATAAATCAGTGCTGCAGGAAACTGCACAACAAGCTCTGCGGCTCTTGCTGTGTGTGCAGGCCTTAAAACACACCTGGTGCATTTGGAACAGATGAAAATTATGGCTCCCCCTGAATAAACATGATTTCTCTCCTAAATATCATTTTGAAAAATAATACTTCAAGGGGTGATCAGAATGGGAGCGCAGACAAACACCAAGAATAAAAACTACAGCGTTTGATGCTTTATCAAAAGGTGTGCCTGCCCTACCGTGTCGGGAAGCTGGACTGCTGGACCCAACTTTGCAGCACATTCTTGTCATTGCTTCTGAGCCACCTTCACTAGCTGCTCTCGTGGCATTTGCCGTGCCATTTGCAAATTACAATACGAGCGAACCTGGAAGGCAAAACACAAGATAAATTTACAGCTGGACGGTCAAATCTTTTTCTCCAAAATGCAATCAATGTACAGCTTTCCCCTTAAGCTGAAGTACAGGCCAAATTCATAGAATCACTCGGGTGAGAGAAGCCCTTCAGGCAGTGAAAACGAGCATTTAGGTGTGGTATGAAGCTTGGGGAGCCCTGAAGAGGCTGTCAAAGTCGACTGATATTCTTTGGAAATTACAAATAAAAAATGGGAGGAATGAATTTACAATGAATCCAGTGCGGAAACGCCGCAAGGGACAGCTTGCAGGGGAGATGCCTGAAAGCCAAAGCTGTGCTTCAGTGGCATCTGAGGTGACAATTTTGCAGAGTGCCTGTACACAAGTTTCTTTTCACTGCGAGCAGTGAGCAGCGGCTCAGAAGACCTGGCTGTAAAAAACACAGGTTATTGTCCCCAAGCACATGCCAGTGGTCTGGAAAAGGGTGACACTCGTTGACATGACTGTTGTGATTGCTCAAGGGGAGAGCTCCTCAGTCCTCCTCACTTCACCGATGCTCCCCGTTGGGGCGCAGGTGAATGGCACCACTGGGCTGTGCTTCACCTCCCTGGGTATATTCTGTGCAGGGAACTGCAGTGCCATTGCAACTTTTCTGCTCTCACATCATTCTTCCGGAGAAAGACAGTACCTTGAAGGGAAAAGTGCCCTGTCCCTGTCCCACTTCCTTTGTCACTTGTGCTAACCCACAGCACACACTCCCTGCACATGTTATCTGAATGTTAACTCTGTTTACAAGTGCTGTGAATAAACCCCAATCCAACTGACAAAGTTCCTCTTTGCTCACATTTCAATACAAGGCTGGAACTATCACCTTGCAAAGAACTCTCCTCTACCAGTGCTAGATGCAAAACCAAAAAGCAAACCTAGGAATGCCTGCCACACTCCAGCACACAAAGCTGCTGCTGCTGCTGCTGCTGCTGCTTTTAATGGCTTAGCCTGAGGGCTTTGCTGCTCTTCCTTTGCTCTGCTAATGGGAAGGACTGGGAGACCTCTTTGAACTAGCTACACATACCAAAGACTGAATAAACAAGTATTCTTCATCCCATTTCTCTTAAGAGTTTGTCCTGACAGATGTCTTCTCCCTCCTGAGGTGTGGATTATAGTTTGTGTTTCCCTTTTTTTCCCCCTTTAGCCCTTGAAGCATTTCACACCCTGCTGGGCAAATGCCCAGAAGTAATCAGACTGACTGAACACGGGGAAACGCAGACAAAAGAAAAGGCTGGAAGCTACTGTTCTTCTCCCAGCTGGCACCGCCAGCTCCTGAGGGCTCAGCCACCACAGCCCACGTTTGTGACAGTACCTGTACGCTCTGGGTGTGTGCAGCCCTTGCGTCCTGCGGCAGCCTGGAGCTGCAGGCTCAGATATCCACCGCGAGCTCCTGGATCCTCCAGGACAAAGCCAGCTCTCCCTGCTGCTCCCGTGTTGCGCTGCCTGTGGAGCAGGGAGGGAAGGAGAGGCACACAGGTTAGCACAGTGGCAGTGCACGAGCTGCCAGGCGTCACCCATCTGACCCGCACCAAAGAGGAAATCTTAATTTTCAGAACTTCCCATCATGCCACACAAGACACTGAAGCCGTCCAAATCTGGAAGGGATAGCCTGGCATGATGCCCCCCCAGGTCATATCTTACATCAAGAGTTCTTTTTCTCCTGCACAAGGCTCTATATCCTACTTGGACAGATATACAAATATCTATAGAAACTACAGATATTCAATAAGCCATCTTAAATCATAACAGCCAGGCCTCTGTACGACCGTGCTTAACTCCTGCTCAGCTCACGCCATCTCCCCGTTCCTCAGGCATCAGAAACCACTGAAACTCCCGTGTTTTCCTGGGGGCTGCCTGCCTGCAGCTGCCCTCCTCTCACCAACGGGGCCACCTGCCAGGCTCCCCAGGGCACAGCAGCCTCCAAGGGGAGCATTCGTCTGTTTGAGAGGTGATGGAAAGCCTGGGGAAAAAAAAAGCTCAGCGACACTGTGGCTCTGAAGGTGCAAGAATCATTACCCTGGAGACGTGCAGCTCACCTGGTTCATGCTGAGCACGCTCTCTGCTTGCTTCACCTGAGCGTTCAGCTGGAGAGATCCATTTCCACGCGCTGGGCTGGCTCCATCTCCGTCCCTGCTGCGAGAAGGTGTTCGGGGGGGTGCCGCTGCCCGCTCAGCAGACGCTTCACACACTCTGCCAGCAGCAGGGGCAGCCTTTGAGGCCACACCAGCCTGGCACAGAGTCACTGAGCCATTCTGACTGTGTTAACAGCACCACGGATGAATCCCCATACCCTCGGGCCTTCATTCTCCGGCACCCCGAGCCCCGCGGCTGCGCGGCAAAGAAGGAAAGCGGGCACCGGAAGAGAGGAGCGAGAGCAGGGCATGACAAAGGGCGGCGAGGGAGGGCGGGCTGTGCAGGAAAGCGGCACGGGAAGGGAAAGCCCGGGAGGGGGGGTAGAGGGAGGGTGGACAGAGGAGGCAGAAACGGGGAAGAGAAAGGGAGTAGCGGGGAAGGGGCTGGACAGGAAGGAGCCGGGCTTGTGGGGGCAGAGGGAATGGGGGAAAGGGAGCGAGAGAAGGCGAATACGGGGAGAAGGAAGGAGGGCGAGAGAGAGGGACAGGCGGGGAAGCCTCACAGAGCCCCGGCTGCACCCCGAGCCCGGGCCGGCGCCTCGCCCTGCCCGGGAGGCTGCGCTCGGGGGAGCTGGGCTCGCTCCGGAGTCACTCGGCTCCAGTCGGCTCTTCGGCTAAACTCGGCTACTGTCGGCTAAACTCGGCTATTGGCGGCCGCATTCGGCTGCATTCGTCCCTTCGGCGCGCTTCGGCCCAACTCGGAGCCGCTCTCTGCGCGTTCGGCTGAGCTCGGCTCGGCTCGCCTCCCCCGACGGCGGGCAAGCGGCACCGCCTCACGTTAAACTCGCCCGACTCGGGGCGCTCCTGCTGCCGCGTCCCGCGGGCGGCCCGGCCATCGCACCGACACGACCGGGAGCGCGGGGTGGCACAGGAGCTCATTGGGCTGTGACCGCACTCGCGCTAATTAGCGCGCACGAGAGCGGCGGGCTCGGTTCGGCCGAGCTCGGCTCCGTTCAGGCAGCCTCGCAAGCCTGGCCTCGGTTCGCTCGAGCCCGTCAGGTTCGGCCGGTCTCGCCTTGGTTCGGCTGAGCTCGTTCCATTCGGCCCAAGGCGGCGTCGTTCAGTCGTGTTCTTATAAATACCTTTCTTTATTGACTGTATATTTCTATATTTAGATTTATACTTCCATAATACTTCGATGATTCCAAATAAAACCCCCGTCTCTAACCAAATAAACACAAAAAAAGCCTTCTTTTGAACGATATTGAAATATTTTTATACTTTTGTATAATTATATTCACATTTATATTTATCGTTTCTTTTGATGCATTATATTCATAATTATATATAATAGATACAAAATTCTAGGAAAGTATTTACTAATTTTTTCTTATAGGTTTAAATTTTATATATATCTGTATATATTTCTATTTCTATACTTAGATTTCTCCCTTTATATTATTTGTAGCTATAATTTTTACAATCAAAACACTGCCTATTGACAAATGAAAAAACCCACTTTGTTTAACTATATTAAAAAATATTTTCATGCTTATAATTGTCATATTTATATTTATAATTTGTTCAGTATTACATGAGAACATACCTGCTCCTGCACTGCAGCGGGGCTCCCTCTCCTGGGGTCCTTGGGGTGCCCCAATGGCATCAGAGCCCCGAGTCTTCATCCCCTTCTCCTCTATTTAGAAACTACACTGGAACTTTTTTCTGGAAACAAAGACATTACCTAAATCCTCTCTCCGTGTCCCAGACAGATGCATATTCAGTTATTAGTTGGCTGGGCAGCAGTTTCTTAAATAGAATGATAAACAAGATGTGAACATTTTAGCTACAAGCAAATAGGCAAATCTGAACAAGGTACTGGTGGCCAACACCAACCACCAAAGTGATTTTGAAGCCATTTTTTAAACAATAAAATAATGATACCACAAAAATTAAGCAAAAAGCTAACTACTGGCTAAGAAAGAAGGAAAAATTAACTTTTGACAGCAACAACGTTCCAACCACACAGGCTTTTTCCCCATGTCATACCTTGTAACTACGTCTCTTGGCAATTCTCATCATGTATCCCAAAAGGAATAAATACCTCAGAGCGTCCTAAAGCAAAAAGCAGCACACGTGAGCCCCTCACACTCCCGGGAGGCGGGCACAGCGTGCACTGAGTCTGCAACAAATTCTGCTCACTGAGGGTCTGCAAACAAAGGTTCAACTGATGAACTGACCTGATTTTAAAGAGAGGTTTTCTAAGCGCTGAAGCACAAAAAAGAACAAGCAGAAACAATTCTTAAAAAAAAACCTGCAAGTTTCGTTTAGCATATATGCGACTGATTTCCACCCTGTGGCTTCTCACTGTGATTCGTCTGTAGGTTCAGGAAGATGACAATGCACACTCTGCCTTCCCTGAGCCCCCCACGGCAGCGGAGCGCTGCTCCGTGCGCTCAGATCATCGGGAACTGGATTACACGTGCCCGGATGGACCGGAACTGCTCTGCTGCAGATTCAGGAGACGATGGCAGAGAGGGGCTGGCCGAGGCGTCGTCCCAATTCCGTTCCTGTGTGACGAGGAGCGGTTTGTTCCCAGCAGCTGCAACAATCCCCAGCTCGCTTCCGTGGTGAGTGCCGATGGCACACAAATGGCAGCCCGAGGAAATCGTGTTCTGGGCTCTAAGTGGTTGGGACAGGGTCCGATTTTTTGTTTTGTATCTGTATGATGATTAGTACGACAGGGCCCTGATCGATGACGTGGCAGCACAGAATTAAAAGCTCCTCAATAGGATTACATCGGCTTCGAGGAAAAGACAAAAGCCTAGGACCATTCTGAAATCTACTTTTAATCCCGAGCACACGGATTGTCACCATGCTGCACCTTCCAGCTTTTCAAAGCAGCTTACTTCTGAAGACCAGGAAACACTGATTTCTACAGAAACAATGGGCAACCCCCAGGCTAATCTCAGCACTACTGTTTAATAGGGGACCTGCCAGCGTGCCAGTCCAGCCTCAAGTGTGCTTTACTTCAGTCTAACATCCCCACAAAATTCTTCTCACGTCTCCCAACCCTGAAATCTTTTTTTCCCCTAAAGCTTCTCATCATTAGCAATTTCCAAGTAACATGTTTTTTTTACAGCATTCAAAAATGTCATGCTGGACTGTGCTAGAGAGTAATCTGCAAATATAAGCTTAGCAAAGTTTGAATTGACTTGTCCAGAGAAAAAACCTACAAGCGAACACCTACACCTGCCTAAAAAGAGCTAACAAGCCCCTGGCAGCTGCCAGCATCAAAGCACAGTGGATGTTTCTAACACAGGGTAAGGATAACAATATCACCTTTTGTTCTCTCCAGCTTGTTTTCCCTGCAGTCATATTTCGCTTCTTATGATTTTTTTAGTCTCCGTATCTTCGTGGACAGCACCGAGCCTGAAGACAAGGATACGAGAGTCTTTCCCTGCCGTACGGAGAGAACCAGGAAAACAGTTAAAAAGAGAACAGGGTAGTTTGAAATTCATACTTGCAATGAGAAGCAGCGCCTAACCAACAGAACAAAAGTAAACAAAGCATGGCAGCTCCCTGGGGACAGAAGACTTACAAACTCTCCAGAATTTACAATTCTAGCGACCATCTCCTTTAGGACGGCAGCCAAGTGTCCCATGAGGTGGCGCTACACCAAAGAACAATCTGAGAGGTTCCAAAGAGCGAAATGCACAATATTTTGCAAAGACATAAAATCTTGCAAAACAACAAAAATACAATGGATGTAAACTACAGGGCAAGAGTACAAGTGTTCACTTTAAGAGCTGGAACCATCCAGGTGAGCACCTGATAACTGGATCCTCAGCAGAGTTTGAGCCCTTCAGGACACAGAAGGGTTTTCCCCAGAAATTTCACAGACTGAGTTTTGATAGAAGTACAGTTGCCACATCCTCAGAAACGTCACCCATTCTCCAGGTGTGTGGAGAGAACTGCAAATGGCTCTCACGTAGTTTGAGCTAGTTCTGTAAGGTCTCGGGGTGAATTTCACCAGATGCAACCAAACTGGGCAACTCCCAGTGGGACAGAAGGAACCCAAAGCTTGGGTAAGCAGAGCTGCAGCAAATACTGAGGAAACAAACATAACAGTGTAAAAAATAATAAACCATCCTTTTTTTTTCTCTTGCTTTTGTTTTTTTCTTATTCAGATCAGCATAGCAATTAAAGAGAAAGTGAAAAACTCACCATTACTGAACATTTCATCATCTGCAGGCTGAGCATCCTTAGCATAGAGGACTCCAAAGTTAAAATTCACCGATCCCTGCAAAATAAAACCAAATATTGTATGATAAACAGTCAGACAGCAAACATAAAAATTTGTTTCCTCTAAGGACTTTCAGGTATGTATGTATCTTTGCATACATCCTACACATTAGAACATACACTTTATACCATCACCTAATACATAATCATTTACCTTTAAATTTTGATAGTATAGCATGAATTTTTAACTTAAATTGGTGATCTATTATTATTAAGTTGGTGCTTAAAGTTATTTCTGCTGTCACGTTCAAAAAAACATTAATTTTTTTTACTGTAATGACCAATTGATTTCAAAGTCATCACAAGCCCATCAAAATACAAAGCTCTGTTCACTGGACGGGTCTGTGAGCTAGAAGTAGTTAGGCTTCTACTTCCCTCTTGTTCTTCCAGAGCCAAGAAATCCTGTCAACAAAACCAGGATCTTTAGCCCACTGCTGTGAAAGATTCTACAAGGATGATGGTTTGATTTGTGTTTAGAAGTTTTGATTTGAAATGGCCAGTTCAATGGATAAAGACAGTTTAAGTAGTATTACATTACTGTTATTATTATTTCTATTATTATTTTTACTATTACTACTACTATTATTATCACCTGTTACTGGAAGAAACAGACCAGTAGTACCTATACTTAATTACTTTTATTTCCAGAAAATAATAAAGAAAAAAGAACCAAACCAAAAAAAGTCACTTCCTACCTTTTCTATCAAGGGATGAAAAATTTCTCTTGGGCTCTCCTCCAATTTACTGTTAAATGGAATGTTCTGTGGAACTGCCATTTCTTTCCCAAAATACTAACTTCCAACACTTCCTGAACGTATTTTGTATTTTCAAACAACAGAAGTTAGTGAGACTCTGTGGAGGTCAGGTTTAAATTTCTTTCCTTCTAAAGCACAGAGTTCTGTTCCATCACCCCGCCCTTTGGCTCTACACTGAATCATGGTGAGCATTTGAGGAGTGCTCAATAACCAATTCTATTTCTCTCTTTTTCTAGTTCTCTCTATTCTTAAATAATTCAAGACAAGTCAAATGAAAAATGACAAGTCAAATGAAAAAGTTCAGCCTCAAAGTCACACTTTTTCCCTTTGACTGGTCAAGAACAGGCTCTATGCTGCCTTCAACGATTAAGACTTGCAAAACCGGTTTTACAGGTTTATCATAAAACCCACAGAAGGCAAGCTCTGAATAACAGGAAAAGGTACACAGGCAAATATCTAAAGGGATCACTTCTTTGGAAATACATACCTTGATAGAGATCGCACTGAGAACCTTTCTGTGGGACTCTAAGGGAGACGTATTTTCTGAGTACCCTGTAAACAAGAAAAGCTACAATATATTACAGGACACCCCCACTTTTTCTACACATTCAAATAGGATTTTTAATAAAAACAATTCAGTTAAAAAAGAAGGAACAAAACCAAGCTAATTTTACTCAGCTATATTTACTCCCGATTTAGAGGGGAAAAAAAAAAAACTCACAGGTGCTCGCCGTGCTCACCCGGGGCGGCTCCCGCACAGCCCCGCGCGCCCGCCTGGCCCGCCAGCCAGTCATGTGCCGCGTCAGCCGTTGCGTCACGCGCCGCGCCGGCAGCAGGGCCTGCCGGGAGTTGTAGTCTCGGGATGACAGCCACGGCTCCGTCCCCCAGCGCCGGGACCTGCAGTCCCTCCCGGGCATCAAACGGGACCTTCACCCCTGGGCGGGGAAGGACCTGAGGCACCACCGCTCCTCCCGAATGCCCTCTCTTTTTCCCTCCAACCCTTTTTTCTTTTTTCACTCTGTTTTTCACCCCTTCCCTTCCCTCTTGCTCTCCCGCTTCCTTTCCTTTCCTTTCCCTTCCCTTTCCCTTTCTTGTATTTCTGATCTTGGTTTACCTTTCTAGCTTTAGAATAAAAAAACAGCAGTAGAAACTATCAGGCTACCTGGGAGTAAAAAAAAAAAAAAACTCCAAAACGAAAAGGATTTAAAGAAAACTATTTATTCCCTGGGAGCCTGAAATTTTCTACTGCTGCACGTGACATAGAGCTTTTATTCCTTCTTATAGAGAGTTGATATTTTCTACTTACTTTATACAGCGCCCCCTGCCGTCTGTCCCGGAGCACTGCAGGCACAGCGATCCCTGCCGTCTGCACAGGCGCACTGCAGGCACAGCGATCCCTGGCGTCTGCACAGGCGCACTGCAGGCACAGCGCCCCCTGCCGTCTGCCTCGGAGCACTGCAGGCACAGCGATCCCTGCCGCCTGCACAGGCGCACTGCAGGCACAGCGCTGCGGCGTTGTTCGGTTCTGTTGAATGAAACTCGGCTGAATTCGGCTTGGTTCGGCTCTTGGTCTAAAGTCGTTTCAGTTCGGCTCTTCGGCCGAACTCGGCACGGTTCGACTAAACTCGGTCATATTGGGCACATTGTCTAAATGCGGCCAGTGTCGGCTACACTCGGCTATCGGTTCCAGTCGGCTATCATGGTCTCTTGGTGTAAACTGGGCGATTTTGGGCCGCCCTGGGCTCTTCGGTTCAAGTCGGCTGTTTTCGGCCACCCTCGGCTCTTCGGGTCAACTCGGCTATTTCCGGCTTCCCTCGGCCCTTCGGGTCAACTCGGCTGTTTTCGGCCACCCTCGGCTCTTCGGCTCTTCGGAACAATTCGGCCCGGCTCGGCTCCCTCAGGGCGCGAAAGCGGCCGTCAGAGGACCCCGGCACAGCGAGGCGTTTACCCCAGATGCCTGGCACAAACCCGCCAAACTACCCCGCCCGCGGCGCCGCTGAGCCCACAGCATGTGTCGGGTACACATGAAACGCCACAGAAAAATCCGTCGGAGCCGCCATGACGTCAGTATTCTGTGCAGGCAGTCCACTTACACCCACCCCGGTCCTCCACTTCCCCGCCCTTTTCGCCGCCATGCTGAGAAGGTCAATTAAAAGTCCGCGACACCCGTGACGCGCCACTCCCAAGGTGGCGGCCTCTCGGTGCAGGGCTGCAGTACCGCGCTCTGCCCACAAGGCGGCAGCACTGCCGCACGCCCCAGCCGGGGGCGCAGCGCGCCTCGGGGCTGCGGGCAGGGAAGGCGGCGAAAAAGAACAGGGGCGGCCCCCGCCGAAAACTGCTCTGAAATAAATGCCCCAAAACAACGGGGAAGAGGAAAAATAAACTTCTGCCTCTAATCTAATAGGATAAAAGACAAAACAAAACACAACACACAAAAAAAACCCCCAAAAACCCAACAATGTCTTTTAAAAAATATTTAAATATTTTTTAAAAAGTTTTTTCCTATTAATATTCACATTTCTATTTACAATGTATATTGATGTACACTGTCCATTTATACATTTCTTTTTATAAATACATTTCTATTCCATATTGCATATATCCCTAAAACTTAAATTTATTTGTATATTTTTATACATATTTTTACATAGTAAGTATATATTTCTGTTACGATTTTTACTTCTGTAACACTTGCATTATTTAAAATAAAACCTTTGCCTCCATCCACATTAAAGCCAAAAAGAAGCCCTTTCTTCTCAACGGTATTCAAATATTTTTTAAAATTCTAGTTTTCAGGTTCATATTCATATTTACATTTAAAATGTACACTTATGTATACTGTTATTTGTATTCTTCATTACATCTCTTCCTATTATTGGTATTTCTTTATATTTTGTGTTTTTATATATATATTTATATCTCGATTGTATATCTCCATATTTAGAAATAAATAACAATAATATCTACATTCATATTATTTAAAATAAAAACCCTGCCTCTAACACAATAGGAATAAAAAAAACCCCAACCCTTTGTTGTAAACAATATTTAAATAGACTTTATCCTAAAGTTCAATTTTTATATTCATATTTGTATTTATAAGGTATATTAATGTCTATTGCTTACTTATACATTTATCTTTACCAATGTCAAGTTAAAAATAAATTTATATTCTATATTACATCTGATGCGAGTAGTTATTTATGAATTTTTATATATTTTTATTCATATTTTTATATTGATTAAATATTTCTGCCTCAAGATTTTTACTTCTGGAACACTTATAATATTCAAAATAAAACCCCTGCCTCTACTTAAATAAAAGCCAAAACATTCCCTTTCTTTTAAGCTATATTTACATATTTTTATATTTATATTCCCATTTATAATTTATATTGCCGTATAATGTTATTTACATTCTACACTACAACTCTTCATATTACTTACATATATTTATATATAAATTTATATTCATATTTTAGCAATTTCTCCTTATATATTTATTACATATTTCTATCTTAAGATCCACATTTCTATATTACTTATATTATTTAAAATAAAACTCCTGCCTCTAACCAAATGAAAAGCAAGGACGCCCCTTTATTTGAACCAGATTTAAAAATGTAGGAAGTAAATTTATTTTTCAAAATTAAAATGATATTCATATGGATATTTTAATTTATTTTATTCATAGATATTATATATATTAGAGAGAATACCTTCTAATATAATAAGAGATCTGTATTTTCTGTATTATAGATTTCTTTTACTTATATTTATTTAAATTAAATATTTATAGAGATTTGTATTTGTATATATATTTGTATATCTGAATTGATATTTTATTTCTATCACTTATTTAAAAACCCCAGCCTATAACCTAATAAAACCCCCCCATTTATTTTAACTCCATTTAAATATTTTCATATTAACTATCTATATTTATGTATCTTTGTGTATATATATATATATATAATAGACTATCATTTATCTATATG
The DNA here is from genome assembly GCF_028551555.1 of Melozone crissalis. Lineage (NCBI taxonomy): Eukaryota > Metazoa > Chordata > Aves > Passeriformes > Passerellidae > Melozone > Melozone crissalis. The sequence goes on from NW_026536005.1 coordinate 59,994, forward strand.
ATGTTACAATTACATACCATGTATTACAGTTTTATGTATGTATCTGTTATCTATATTTATGTTTACCACTCTAATGTTATATTTATTTTTAAATGTATATTTATTTCTATTTTCATCTCTATATTAAACCATACAAGTTCATTAACCCCACGCACCAGAACCACAACAATACCGTACCTTTGTCAGCACCGGCGCGCAGCACATGCTCGTCCCATCGCAGCGCATCAAAACAAAACCCACTGCTATTACTAACGGAACAAACGTCCCACAACGTCATTGAACCCTAATAAAAACTCAAATAAACCTAACTGTCAATAAATTTTAAATCCCACTATAAAGTAGCCCAAAACCTCCGCACATTCTCATCATAAACTTCCTCCTAAACCACTATCTCAAAAACCCCAAAAAACTCAAATACACCTTGAAAATGACACAACTGCTAATAAAAACAAACACCCAGTAAAAATTAAATCAAACCAACTCACGAGACTCAAAACTGTACAACTGACCCTAAACATTACTAAAAAAAGTCCCCAAAGCTCTACCTTTATGCTAATGCACAAATAATAACCTATCATCTAGAAAAGTTATTTGAAAAAATTAAAAAAAAATAATTAAAACCATGAAAATCAAAAACCTAAACTATTAAAATACTAAAAAACATCACTACCTAAATTAAAAAACGTATTGCCTAAAAAAACCCACCATATAAATGCCCCTGTCCCAAAAAATAAAAAAAACTATCGAACCAGAAAGAAATCAGAACTTAGGAACACTAAAACCATAGCGTTCAAGAAGTCACACCACATCCCTTATCATACACCAACTACAAACAACAGAAAACAATACAATGAATTCTTAAAAACCACCTTAAAACCACTACATTGAAAAACCTTTCCAAAATTAAAAACTGCATTTAACAAAAGCCATCTCATAAATTCACACCCAAAACTCCAGCAGCCCAGCTGGTCCTACCAAAGCTCTATGTTTATACAGACAGCAAACACAAACAAAAACAAAAATCCCAGTAAAACCCAACCCAAAGAATCCCATTGAAATTAATCCTGCCTCAAATACAAACCAACCCATCCAGAAAGTCAGCTTCACTCAAAAAACAATTTACACAGAGTTAATAATACCAAGAAATAAAACAACACACCATATACCACCAATGAATATAATAGTCAAGTAAAAAAAAAACACTACACCTTTTTCTTTTTATTTCTTAAACTAACTTCTTTTATTAGCTAGAAAAAAAGATTTTGCCAGGACTGTAACAACAACAACAACCTCTTTTTCTTCTTCTCCTTCTGAAATGTCCCTTCTCACTCCCAAATTCCTTTCAACTCCTGAGTTTACATCCAAGCAAAAAGCAAAATTCGTGCACTCGTGCTCGTTCGCTGCTTCCGTCAGATTCTCTGTTCCCCTCCGCATCTTCTCACACTTTCAGTCTCCATGCTGTCCCGCCGTGATGAGTCTGACAGAAGAATTGGCACAAGTTAACAGAGCATTTCCCTCCCTCCCTCCCTCTGCTTTCCTCAGCGCATTTCAATCCATCCCAGGCCTGCAACGATGCACCCTCACCCCAAAGCTCACAGCAAGCGTGCAGCAGCTCAGGCTCACCTGGCTCCAGGGCTCTGTGCCTTGGATAGCCGAGGAAACTTCTGATGAGCCTCTGTTCCAATCAACTGGAATGCAAACTCACCTCCATCTCAGAGCCTCAGTGACCTCGGCCAGCCCCTTCCTCGCTTCCCTGGGTCACAATGACTTCCAGGCACAAGGATGCCAAGCAGGTTCTTGTCTTTTCTCTTGAGTGCCAACAGGTCAAATCTGTAGGCTTTGACATAACTAATTACCCTCTCTTTGAACTCTCCCAAGGACACTTTTAAAGAAAAGACACAAGATTGCTGCTACAGCCATGTGGGATCGGGAGGAAAGCAGCAAGGATCCCAGGTCAGCGGCGCGGCCGGGCAGTGTCACGTCCCTGCCGCCCTGTGACAGGGCACACGGCTGCAGGGCCCCAGAGCCTGCAGGCCCTGGAGCTGCCGCACGGATGGACCCGGTTCCCTTCCCGGGTGCCCAGAGGGAAACCTGAGGGCAGGTGTCCACCCCGAGGGTGCACCCAGAGCCCCGGGCACGGATGGAGTCACTGGCCGCTCTCTGGGGACGAGACCCTCCCTGCAGGTGACGCTGCCTTGCCCTCTCCCTCCCTGTGGCACAGGCACCTCCAGGCTCCATGACCAGCCTCCTTCCGTCAGCATCCAGGTGCTGTGTCGGAGCCAGAGGGGTCGAGGCTTTCCAGAACCATAGCGTCCTTTAGGCTGCAAAAGCCTTCTAAGGCCATCGAGCCCAGCTGCTGCCCCAGCACTGCCAAGCCCCCACCCAAATCAGGTCCCTAAACACCACATCTTGCCATGCTTCAAATGTCTCCAGCAATGGGGACTGCCCTGGGCAGCCCGCTCCTACGCCTGACCACCCTTTCAGTGAACAAATTGGTCCTCAAAGCCAATCTGAGCCTTCCCTGCTGCAACTTGAGGCCATTTCCTTTTGTCACGTCACTTCTTACCGGGGAGATCTCGGCACTTCAACCTTACCTGCTCCTTCCCTAGGAGCTCTCTGGCTTGCCTGCATGAGAGGAGAAACACTCCCAGCACAGGAACGGCAGCTCCGCAGGTCCCACACCGAGGCAGGGGAGCAGCTGTCCTCACCACAGCTCCCGTGTCAGCTCTCACAGATCGGCTCTGCTCTGCCTCCCGGGGGCAGATCTCTGCTCAGCGCTTCAGAATTGCCTGTTTGGAGGAGGGGGAAAAAACAGCTTAGCCAAGATTTTTATCCAGACTTATCTGATGTCTTTGCCTGCTTTGCCTCTTCCTGACTTCCTCCTGCTAAGAAAACAGCTGCCTTTGGACTTCTAGGGGCAACTGCCACGTAATGCTTGAAAAGGACCTACAGAAAAGTGCCTCATTTTTCAAGACTCAACCAAGAAGACAGACAACTGCACCTTCTCCATCCCCACTGCCTGCAGAGCTGCCAGGCACCAGGCCAGCTCTGCTCCTGCTTCCAGTTGTTCCCAACCCTGCTGCAAGAACTGAAGGCTGCTTTGGCGTTCCATTGCTCCGCTCCTCCCAAAAAAGATCTTTCAGTGCCGTTCTCCCTCCACGGGAAGGGCCCTTCTGTCTCACACGCTCGGTGACACGAGGCTGCGCCAAGCTGCAGCAGCCTCTGCTCCAGCTGGGAAGGGCTTTCTTCCTCCTCTGGCAACTGGCTGGCACAGGTTGCTCACACATGCTGGGGCTGCCCCATCCCTGGAAGTGTTCCAAGGCCCATTGGTGCTCTGGGATCAGGCTCAGAGCGACCTGGTCCATGGAACCGTGTCCCTGCCCACGGCACCAGGCTCGGAACGAGGTGATCTTTAGAGCCCCTTCCAACCTGAATTATTCCATGACTCTGTGAACTCAAAAAACTCAGGGAATAAATCTGTAAAGTCACTAAATACATAAAAGCATATCCCCATCAGCATAATTTTGAATGAAAAGTATATCTACAAACAGGGAGAAATATTCTATGTATTTGCTCTTGCTACCTTTCAGGCGTAATTTCAGCTATCTCTTCCAGTTTTAAAATATTCTCTTTTGAAATAATAAGCGGTGTTCAAATTTTAGCATTTTTACACTATTGCAGCAGCAAAAATTGCTGACAATCAGGCCGTGTCATTCTTTATGGAGCAGAGCCATCGTGACAGCAATCCTGGGACAGAAATTTTACAGGACGTCACTCCACAGAGAGCACCAAAATCCATATCAGTTGGCAGTTCTGCTCCTCCACATCAGAAAGCTAAACTAGGACAAGACAGCCTCGGGATTCACGAATGGCACGGCAATAAGAGACACGCCTTAATAATATCATTACAATTTCCACAGATCTGCCACCTGATCTGCGACAGCACAGCACCCTGGCCCAGAGGAAGGTGAGCCTGCCCAGGACAGGGGTGGAACTAGGTCGTTTTCAACATCTCTTCCACCCCAAACCATTCTGCCGTGTGATGACACAGGAGAGTTGTAAGGGAGAAGAAGGATGAATTCCTTTGGAAGGATCATTGTTTGCCTCTCTAGTAGCAGGCTTTGCTGGCAGGATTGTTTTGCTCTTGCACTGACCTTGGCTGAAGGTGCTTCACCCTGCAGAGAGCGGTGACAGCCTGCTGCACACGCTGTTCTTGGGCAGAGCGCACGGAGCCAGAGGGCAAAGAGCCCCCAGCAGGTCCGTGACAGGAGCGGATGCTCCTCCCCACCTTTGGAAATATCCATTAGGGATTTTTCCAGCAGATGGCAACAGCAGACCGGTGTGGACTGCAAGGGCAGACTCTGCGGGCTGCCTGAAACCTGGCTGGGCTCCACCCAAAGCACCTCTCGGGGTCTGCTCCTCCCGCTCCTGGCATTGAGCCTGGCTGGCAGCCCGGGGCATGGTTACTGGAGTACAGAATAAATCAGTGCTGCAGGAAACTGCACAACAAGCTCTGCGGCTCTTGCTGTGTGTGCAGGCCTTAAAACACACCTGGTGCATTTGGAACAGATGAAAATTATGGCTCCCCCTGAATAAACATGATTTCTCTCCTAAATATCATTTTGAAAAATAATACTTCAAGGGGTGATCAGAATGGGAGCGCAGACAAACACCAAGAATAAAAACTACAGCGTTTGATGCTTTATCAAAAGGTGTGCCTGCCCTACCGTGTCGGGAAGCTGGACTGCTGGACCCAACTTTGCAGCACATTCTTGTCATTGCTTCTGAGCCACCTTCACTAGCTGCTCTCGTGGCATTTGCCGTGCCATTTGCAAATTACAATACGAGCGAACCTGGAAGGCAAAACACAAGATAAATTTACAGCTGGACGGTCAAATCTTTTTCTCCAAAATGCAATCAATGTACAGCTTTCCCCTTAAGCTGAAGTACAGGCCAAATTCATAGAATCACTCGGGTGAGAGAAGCCCTTCAGGCAGTGAAAACGAGCATTTAGGTGTGGTATGAAGCTTGGGGAGCCCTGAAGAGGCTGTCAAAGTCGACTGATATTCTTTGGAAATTACAAATAAAAAATGGGAGGAATGAATTTACAATGAATCCAGTGCGGAAACGCCGCAAGGGACAGCTTGCAGGGGAGATGCCTGAAAGCCAAAGCTGTGCTTCAGTGGCATCTGAGGTGACAATTTTGCAGAGTGCCTGTACACAAGTTTCTTTTCACTGCGAGCAGTGAGCAGCGGCTCAGAAGACCTGGCTGTAAAAAACACAGGTTATTGTCCCCAAGCACATGCCAGTGGTCTGGAAAAGGGTGACACTCGTTGACATGACTGTTGTGATTGCTCAAGGGGAGAGCTCCTCAGTCCTCCTCACTTCACCGATGCTCCCCGTTGGGGCGCAGGTGAATGGCACCACTGGGCTGTGCTTCACCTCCCTGGGTATATTCTGTGCAGGGAACTGCAGTGCCATTGCAACTTTTCTGCTCTCACATCATTCTTCCGGAGAAAGACAGTACCTTGAAGGGAAAAGTGCCCTGTCCCTGTCCCACTTCCTTTGTCACTTGTGCTAACCCACAGCACACACTCCCTGCACATGTTATCTGAATGTTAACTCTGTTTACAAGTGCTGTGAATAAACCCCAATCCAACTGACAAAGTTCCTCTTTGCTCACATTTCAATACAAGGCTGGAACTATCACCTTGCAAAGAACTCTCCTCTACCAGTGCTAGATGCAAAACCAAAAAGCAAACCTAGGAATGCCTGCCACACTCCAGCACACAAAGCTGCTGCTGCTGCTGCTGCTGCTGCTTTTAATGGCTTAGCCTGAGGGCTTTGCTGCTCTTCCTTTGCTCTGCTAATGGGAAGGACTGGGAGACCTCTTTGAACTAGCTACACATACCAAAGACTGAATAAACAAGTATTCTTCATCCCATTTCTCTTAAGAGTTTGTCCTGACAGATGTCTTCTCCCTCCTGAGGTGTGGATTATAGTTTGTGTTTCCCTTTTTTTCCCCCTTTAGCCCTTGAAGCATTTCACACCCTGCTGGGCAAATGCCCAGAAGTAATCAGACTGACTGAACACGGGGAAACGCAGACAAAAGAAAAGGCTGGAAGCTACTGTTCTTCTCCCAGCTGGCACCGCCAGCTCCTGAGGGCTCAGCCACCACAGCCCACGTTTGTGACAGTACCTGTACGCTCTGGGTGTGTGCAGCCCTTGCGTCCTGCGGCAGCCTGGAGCTGCAGGCTCAGATATCCACCGCGAGCTCCTGGATCCTCCAGGACAAAGCCAGCTCTCCCTGCTGCTCCCGTGTTGCGCTGCCTGTGGAGCAGGGAGGGAAGGAGAGGCACACAGGTTAGCACAGTGGCAGTGCACGAGCTGCCAGGCGTCACCCATCTGACCCGCACCAAAGAGGAAATCTTAATTTTCAGAACTTCCCATCATGCCACACAAGACACTGAAGCCGTCCAAATCTGGAAGGGATAGCCTGGCATGATGCCCCCCCAGGTCATATCTTACATCAAGAGTTCTTTTTCTCCTGCACAAGGCTCTATATCCTACTTGGACAGATATACAAATATCTATAGAAACTACAGATATTCAATAAGCCATCTTAAATCATAACAGCCAGGCCTCTGTACGACCGTGCTTAACTCCTGCTCAGCTCACGCCATCTCCCCGTTCCTCAGGCATCAGAAACCACTGAAACTCCCGTGTTTTCCTGGGGGCTGCCTGCCTGCAGCTGCCCTCCTCTCACCAACGGGGCCACCTGCCAGGCTCCCCAGGGCACAGCAGCCTCCAAGGGGAGCATTCGTCTGTTTGAGAGGTGATGGAAAGCCTGGGGAAAAAAAAAGCTCAGCGACACTGTGGCTCTGAAGGTGCAAGAATCATTACCCTGGAGACGTGCAGCTCACCTGGTTCATGCTGAGCACGCTCTCTGCTTGCTTCACCTGAGCGTTCAGCTGGAGAGATCCATTTCCACGCGCTGGGCTGGCTCCATCTCCGTCCCTGCTGCGAGAAGGTGTTCGGGGGGGTGCCGCTGCCCGCTCAGCAGACGCTTCACACACTCTGCCAGCAGCAGGGGCAGCCTTTGAGGCCACACCAGCCTGGCACAGAGTCACTGAGCCATTCTGACTGTGTTAACAGCACCACGGATGAATCCCCATACCCTCGGGCCTTCATTCTCCGGCACCCCGAGCCCCGCGGCTGCGCGGCAAAGAAGGAAAGCGGGCACCGGAAGAGAGGAGCGAGAGCAGGGCATGACAAAGGGCGGCGAGGGAGGGCGGGCTGTGCAGGAAAGCGGCACGGGAAGGGAAAGCCCGGGAGGGGGGGTAGAGGGAGGGTGGACAGAGGAGGCAGAAACGGGGAAGAGAAAGGGAGTAGCGGGGAAGGGGCTGGACAGGAAGGAGCCGGGCTTGTGGGGGCAGAGGGAATGGGGGAAAGGGAGCGAGAGAAGGCGAATACGGGGAGAAGGAAGGAGGGCGAGAGAGAGGGACAGGCGGGGAAGCCTCACAGAGCCCCGGCTGCACCCCGAGCCCGGGCCGGCGCCTCGCCCTGCCCGGGAGGCTGCGCTCGGGGGAGCTGGGCTCGCTCCGGAGTCACTCGGCTCCAGTCGGCTCTTCGGCTAAACTCGGCTACTGTCGGCTAAACTCGGCTATTGGCGGCCGCATTCGGCTGCATTCGTCCCTTCGGCGCGCTTCGGCCCAACTCGGAGCCGCTCTCTGCGCGTTCGGCTGAGCTCGGCTCGGCTCGCCTCCCCCGACGGCGGGCAAGCGGCACCGCCTCACGTTAAACTCGCCCGACTCGGGGCGCTCCTGCTGCCGCGTCCCGCGGGCGGCCCGGCCATCGCACCGACACGACCGGGAGCGCGGGGTGGCACAGGAGCTCATTGGGCTGTGACCGCACTCGCGCTAATTAGCGCGCACGAGAGCGGCGGGCTCGGTTCGGCCGAGCTCGGCTCCGTTCAGGCAGCCTCGCAAGCCTGGCCTCGGTTCGCTCGAGCCCGTCAGGTTCGGCCGGTCTCGCCTTGGTTCGGCTGAGCTCGTTCCATTCGGCCCAAGGCGGCGTCGTTCAGTCGTGTTCTTATAAATACCTTTCTTTATTGACTGTATATTTCTATATTTAGATTTATACTTCCATAATACTTCGATGATTCCAAATAAAACCCCCGTCTCTAACCAAATAAACACAAAAAAAGCCTTCTTTTGAACGATATTGAAATATTTTTATACTTTTGTATAATTATATTCACATTTATATTTATCGTTTCTTTTGATGCATTATATTCATAATTATATATAATAGATACAAAATTCTAGGAAAGTATTTACTAATTTTTTCTTATAGGTTTAAATTTTATATATATCTGTATATATTTCTATTTCTATACTTAGATTTCTCCCTTTATATTATTTGTAGCTATAATTTTTACAATCAAAACACTGCCTATTGACAAATGAAAAAACCCACTTTGTTTAACTATATTAAAAAATATTTTCATGCTTATAATTGTCATATTTATATTTATAATTTGTTCAGTATTACATGAGAACATACCTGCTCCTGCACTGCAGCGGGGCTCCCTCTCCTGGGGTCCTTGGGGTGCCCCAATGGCATCAGAGCCCCGAGTCTTCATCCCCTTCTCCTCTATTTAGAAACTACACTGGAACTTTTTTCTGGAAACAAAGACATTACCTAAATCCTCTCTCCGTGTCCCAGACAGATGCATATTCAGTTATTAGTTGGCTGGGCAGCAGTTTCTTAAATAGAATGATAAACAAGATGTGAACATTTTAGCTACAAGCAAATAGGCAAATCTGAACAAGGTACTGGTGGCCAACACCAACCACCAAAGTGATTTTGAAGCCATTTTTTAAACAATAAAATAATGATACCACAAAAATTAAGCAAAAAGCTAACTACTGGCTAAGAAAGAAGGAAAAATTAACTTTTGACAGCAACAACGTTCCAACCACACAGGCTTTTTCCCCATGTCATACCTTGTAACTACGTCTCTTGGCAATTCTCATCATGTATCCCAAAAGGAATAAATACCTCAGAGCGTCCTAAAGCAAAAAGCAGCACACGTGAGCCCCTCACACTCCCGGGAGGCGGGCACAGCGTGCACTGAGTCTGCAACAAATTCTGCTCACTGAGGGTCTGCAAACAAAGGTTCAACTGATGAACTGACCTGATTTTAAAGAGAGGTTTTCTAAGCGCTGAAGCACAAAAAAGAACAAGCAGAAACAATTCTTAAAAAAAAACCTGCAAGTTTCGTTTAGCATATATGCGACTGATTTCCACCCTGTGGCTTCTCACTGTGATTCGTCTGTAGGTTCAGGAAGATGACAATGCACACTCTGCCTTCCCTGAGCCCCCCACGGCAGCGGAGCGCTGCTCCGTGCGCTCAGATCATCGGGAACTGGATTACACGTGCCCGGATGGACCGGAACTGCTCTGCTGCAGATTCAGGAGACGATGGCAGAGAGGGGCTGGCCGAGGCGTCGTCCCAATTCCGTTCCTGTGTGACGAGGAGCGGTTTGTTCCCAGCAGCTGCAACAATCCCCAGCTCGCTTCCGTGGTGAGTGCCGATGGCACACAAATGGCAGCCCGAGGAAATCGTGTTCTGGGCTCTAAGTGGTTGGGACAGGGTCCGATTTTTTGTTTTGTATCTGTATGATGATTAGTACGACAGGGCCCTGATCGATGACGTGGCAGCACAGAATTAAAAGCTCCTCAATAGGATTACATCGGCTTCGAGGAAAAGACAAAAGCCTAGGACCATTCTGAAATCTACTTTTAATCCCGAGCACACGGATTGTCACCATGCTGCACCTTCCAGCTTTTCAAAGCAGCTTACTTCTGAAGACCAGGAAACACTGATTTCTACAGAAACAATGGGCAACCCCCAGGCTAATCTCAGCACTACTGTTTAATAGGGGACCTGCCAGCGTGCCAGTCCAGCCTCAAGTGTGCTTTACTTCAGTCTAACATCCCCACAAAATTCTTCTCACGTCTCCCAACCCTGAAATCTTTTTTTCCCCTAAAGCTTCTCATCATTAGCAATTTCCAAGTAACATGTTTTTTTTACAGCATTCAAAAATGTCATGCTGGACTGTGCTAGAGAGTAATCTGCAAATATAAGCTTAGCAAAGTTTGAATTGACTTGTCCAGAGAAAAAACCTACAAGCGAACACCTACACCTGCCTAAAAAGAGCTAACAAGCCCCTGGCAGCTGCCAGCATCAAAGCACAGTGGATGTTTCTAACACAGGGTAAGGATAACAATATCACCTTTTGTTCTCTCCAGCTTGTTTTCCCTGCAGTCATATTTCGCTTCTTATGATTTTTTTAGTCTCCGTATCTTCGTGGACAGCACCGAGCCTGAAGACAAGGATACGAGAGTCTTTCCCTGCCGTACGGAGAGAACCAGGAAAACAGTTAAAAAGAGAACAGGGTAGTTTGAAATTCATACTTGCAATGAGAAGCAGCGCCTAACCAACAGAACAAAAGTAAACAAAGCATGGCAGCTCCCTGGGGACAGAAGACTTACAAACTCTCCAGAATTTACAATTCTAGCGACCATCTCCTTTAGGACGGCAGCCAAGTGTCCCATGAGGTGGCGCTACACCAAAGAACAATCTGAGAGGTTCCAAAGAGCGAAATGCACAATATTTTGCAAAGACATAAAATCTTGCAAAACAACAAAAATACAATGGATGTAAACTACAGGGCAAGAGTACAAGTGTTCACTTTAAGAGCTGGAACCATCCAGGTGAGCACCTGATAACTGGATCCTCAGCAGAGTTTGAGCCCTTCAGGACACAGAAGGGTTTTCCCCAGAAATTTCACAGACTGAGTTTTGATAGAAGTACAGTTGCCACATCCTCAGAAACGTCACCCATTCTCCAGGTGTGTGGAGAGAACTGCAAATGGCTCTCACGTAGTTTGAGCTAGTTCTGTAAGGTCTCGGGGTGAATTTCACCAGATGCAACCAAACTGGGCAACTCCCAGTGGGACAGAAGGAACCCAAAGCTTGGGTAAGCAGAGCTGCAGCAAATACTGAGGAAACAAACATAACAGTGTAAAAAATAATAAACCATCCTTTTTTTTTCTCTTGCTTTTGTTTTTTTCTTATTCAGATCAGCATAGCAATTAAAGAGAAAGTGAAAAACTCACCATTACTGAACATTTCATCATCTGCAGGCTGAGCATCCTTAGCATAGAGGACTCCAAAGTTAAAATTCACCGATCCCTGCAAAATAAAACCAAATATTGTATGATAAACAGTCAGACAGCAAACATAAAAATTTGTTTCCTCTAAGGACTTTCAGGTATGTATGTATCTTTGCATACATCCTACACATTAGAACATACACTTTATACCATCACCTAATACATAATCATTTACCTTTAAATTTTGATAGTATAGCATGAATTTTTAACTTAAATTGGTGATCTATTATTATTAAGTTGGTGCTTAAAGTTATTTCTGCTGTCACGTTCAAAAAAACATTAATTTTTTTTACTGTAATGACCAATTGATTTCAAAGTCATCACAAGCCCATCAAAATACAAAGCTCTGTTCACTGGACGGGTCTGTGAGCTAGAAGTAGTTAGGCTTCTACTTCCCTCTTGTTCTTCCAGAGCCAAGAAATCCTGTCAACAAAACCAGGATCTTTAGCCCACTGCTGTGAAAGATTCTACAAGGATGATGGTTTGATTTGTGTTTAGAAGTTTTGATTTGAAATGGCCAGTTCAATGGATAAAGACAGTTTAAGTAGTATTACATTACTGTTATTATTATTTCTATTATTATTTTTACTATTACTACTACTATTATTATCACCTGTTACTGGAAGAAACAGACCAGTAGTACCTATACTTAATTACTTTTATTTCCAGAAAATAATAAAGAAAAAAGAACCAAACCAAAAAAAGTCACTTCCTACCTTTTCTATCAAGGGATGAAAAATTTCTCTTGGGCTCTCCTCCAATTTACTGTTAAATGGAATGTTCTGTGGAACTGCCATTTCTTTCCCAAAATACTAACTTCCAACACTTCCTGAACGTATTTTGTATTTTCAAACAACAGAAGTTAGTGAGACTCTGTGGAGGTCAGGTTTAAATTTCTTTCCTTCTAAAGCACAGAGTTCTGTTCCATCACCCCGCCCTTTGGCTCTACACTGAATCATGGTGAGCATTTGAGGAGTGCTCAATAACCAATTCTATTTCTCTCTTTTTCTAGTTCTCTCTATTCTTAAATAATTCAAGACAAGTCAAATGAAAAATGACAAGTCAAATGAAAAAGTTCAGCCTCAAAGTCACACTTTTTCCCTTTGACTGGTCAAGAACAGGCTCTATGCTGCCTTCAACGATTAAGACTTGCAAAACCGGTTTTACAGGTTTATCATAAAACCCACAGAAGGCAAGCTCTGAATAACAGGAAAAGGTACACAGGCAAATATCTAAAGGGATCACTTCTTTGGAAATACATACCTTGATAGAGATCGCACTGAGAACCTTTCTGTGGGACTCTAAGGGAGACGTATTTTCTGAGTACCCTGTAAACAAGAAAAGCTACAATATATTACAGGACACCCCCACTTTTTCTACACATTCAAATAGGATTTTTAATAAAAACAATTCAGTTAAAAAAGAAGGAACAAAACCAAGCTAATTTTACTCAGCTATATTTACTCCCGATTTAGAGGGGAAAAAAAAAAAACTCACAGGTGCTCGCCGTGCTCACCCGGGGCGGCTCCCGCACAGCCCCGCGCGCCCGCCTGGCCCGCCAGCCAGTCATGTGCCGCGTCAGCCGTTGCGTCACGCGCCGCGCCGGCAGCAGGGCCTGCCGGGAGTTGTAGTCTCGGGATGACAGCCACGGCTCCGTCTCCCAGCGCCGGGACCTGCAGTCCCTCCCGGGCATCAAACGGGACCTTCACCCCTGGGCGGGGAAGGACCTGAGGCACCACCGCTCCTCCCGAATGCCCTCTCTTTTTCCCTCCAACCCTTTTTTCTTTTTTCACTCTGTTTTTCACCCCTTCCCTTCCCTCTTGCTCTCCCGCTTCCTTTCCTTTCCTTTCCCTTCCCTTTCCCTTTCTTGTATTTCTGATCTTGGTTTACCTTTCTAGCTTTAGAATAAAAAAACAGCAGTAGAAACTATCAGGCTACCTGGGAGTAAAAAAAAAAAAAAACTCCAAAACGAAAAGGATTTAAAGAAAACTATTTATTCCCTGGGAGCCTGAAATTTTCTACTGCTGCACGTGACATAGAGCTTTTATTCCTTCTTATAGAGAGTTGATATTTTCTACTTACTTTATACAGCGCCCCCTGCCGTCTGTCCCGGAGCACTGCAGGCACAGCGATCCCTGCCGTCTGCACAGGCGCACTGCAGGCACAGCGATCCCTGGCGTCTGCACAGGCGCACTGCAGGCACAGCGCCCCCTGCCGTCTGCCTCGGAGCACTGCAGGCACAGCGATCCCTGCCGCCTGCACAGGCGCACTGCAGGCACAGCGCTGCGGCGTTGTTCGGTTCTGTTGAATGAAACTCGGCTGAATTCGGCTTGGTTCGGCTCTTGGTCTAAAGTCGTTTCAGTTCGGCTCTTCGGCCGAACTCGGCACGGTTCGACTAAACTCGGTCATATTGGGCACATTGTCTAAATGCGGCCAGTGTCGGCTACACTCGGCTATCGGTTCCAGTCGGCTATCATGGTCTCTTGGTGTAAACTGGGCGATTTTGGGCCGCCCTGGGCTCTTCGGTTCAAGTCGGCTGTTTTCGGCCACCCTCGGCTCTTCGGGTCAACTCGGCTATTTCCGGCTTCCCTCGGCCCTTCGGGTCAACTCGGCTGTTTTCGGCCACCCTCGGCTCTTCGGCTCTTCGGAACAATTCGGCCCGGCTCGGCTCCCTCAGGGCGCGAAAGCGGCCGTCAGAGGACCCCGGCACAGCGAGGCGTTTACCCCAGATGCCTGGCACAAACCCGCCAAACTACCCCGCCCGCGGCGCCGCTGAGCCCACAGCATGTGTCGGGTACACATGAAACGCCACAGAAAAATCCGTCGGAGCCGCCATGACGTCAGTATTCTGTGCAGGCAGTCCACTTACACCCACCCCGGTCCTCCACTTCCCCGCCCTTTTCGCCGCCATGCTGAGAAGGTCAATTAAAAGTCCGCGACACCCGTGACGCGCCACTCCCAAGGTGGCGGCCTCTCGGTGCAGGGCTGCAGTACCGCGCTCTGCCCACAAGGCGGCAGCACTGCCGCACGCCCCAGCCGGGGGCGCAGCGCGCCTCGGGGCTGCGGGCAGGGAAGGCGGCGAAAAAGAACAGGGGCGGCCCCCGCCGAAAACTGCTCTGAAATAAATGCCCCAAAACAACGGGGAAGAGGAAAAATAAACTTCTGCCTCTAATCTAATAGGATAAAAGACAAAACAAAACACAACACACAAAAAAAACCCCCAAAAACCCAACAATGTCTTTTAAAAAATATTTAAATATTTTTTAAAAAGTTTTTTCCTATTAATATTCACATTTCTATTTACAATGTATATTGATGTACACTGTCCATTTATACATTTCTTTTTATAAATACATTTCTATTCCATATTGCATATATCCCTAAAACTTAAATTTATTTGTATATTTTTATACATATTTTTACATAGTAAGTATATATTTCTGTTACGATTTTTACTTCTGTAACACTTGCATTATTTAAAATAAAACCTTTGCCTCCATCCACATTAAAGCCAAAAAGAAGCCCTTTCTTCTCAACGGTATTCAAATATTTTTTAAAATTCTAGTTTTCAGGTTCATATTCATATTTACATTTAAAATGTACACTTATGTATACTGTTATTTGTATTCTTCATTACATCTCTTCCTATTATTGGTATTTCTTTATATTTTGTGTTTTTATATATATATTTATATCTCGATTGTATATCTCCATATTTAGAAATAAATAACAATAATATCTACATTCATATTATTTAAAATAAAAACCCTGCCTCTAACACAATAGGAATAAAAAAAACCCCAACCCTTTGTTGTAAACAATATTTAAATAGACTTTATCCTAAAGTTCAATTTTTATATTCATATTTGTATTTATAAGGTATATTAATGTCTATTGCTTACTTATACATTTATCTTTACCAATGTCAAGTTAAAAATAAATTTATATTCTATATTACATCTGATGCGAGTAGTTATTTATGAATTTTTATATATTTTTATTCATATTTTTATATTGATTAAATATTTCTGCCTCAAGATTTTTACTTCTGGAACACTTATAATATTCAAAATAAAACCCCTGCCTCTACTTAAATAAAAGCCAAAACATTCCCTTTCTTTTAAGCTATATTTACATATTTTTATATTTATATTCCCATTTATAATTTATATTGCCGTATAATGTTATTTACATTCTACACTACAACTCTTCATATTACTTACATATATTTATATATAAATTTATATTCATATTTTAGCAATTTCTCCTTATATATTTATTACATATTTCTATCTTAAGATCCACATTTCTATATTACTTATATTATTTAAAATAAAACTCCTGCCTCTAACCAAATGAAAAGCAAGGACGCCCCTTTATTTGAACCAGATTTAAAAATGTAGGAAGTAAATTTATTTTTCAAAATTAAAATGATATTCATATGGATATTTTAATTTATTTTATTCATAGATATTATATATATTAGAGAGAATACCTTCTAATATAATAAGAGATCTGTATTTTCTGTATTATAGATTTCTTTTACTTATATTTATTTAAATTAAATATTTATAGAGATTTGTATTTGTATATATATTTGTATATCTGAATTGATATTTTATTTCTATCACTTATTTAAAAACCCCAGCCTATAACCTAATAAAACCCCCCCATTTATTTTAACTCCATTTAAATATTTTCATATTAACTATCTATATTTATGTATCTTTGTGTATATATATATATATATAATAGACTATCATTTATCTATATGATGTTACAATTACATACCATGTATTACAGTTTTATGTATGTATCTGTTATCTATATTTATGTTTACCACTCTAATGTTATATTTATTTTTAAATGTATATTTATTTCTATTTTCATCTCTATATTAAACCATACAAGTTCATTAACCCCACGCACCAGAACCACAACAATACCGTACCTTTGTCAGCACCGGCGCGCAGCACATGCTCGTCCCATCGCAGCGCATCAAAACAAAACCCACTGCTATTACTAACGGAACAAACGTCCCACAACGTCATTGAACCCTAATAAAAACTCAAATAAACCTAACTGTCAATAAATTTTAAATCCCACTATAAAGTAGCCCAAAACCTCCGCACATTCTCATCATAAACTTCCTCCTAAACCACTATCTCAAAAACCCCAAAAAACTCAAATACACCTTGAAAATGACACAACTGCTAATAAAAACAAACACCCAGTAAAAATTAAATCAAACCAACTCACGAGACTCAAAACTGTACAACTGACCCTAAACATTACTAAAAAAAGTCCCCAAAGCTCTACCTTTATGCTAATGCACAAATAATAACCTATCATCTAGAAAAGTTATTTGAAAAAATTAAAAAAAAATAATTAAAACCATGAAAATCAAAAACCTAAACTATTAAAATACTAAAAAACATCACTACCTAAATTAAAAAACGTATTGCCTAAAAAAACCCACCATATAAATGCCCCTGTCCCAAAAAATAAAAAAAACTATCGAACCAGAAAGAAATCAGAACTTAGGAACACTAAAACCATAGCGTTCAAGAAGTCACACCACATCCCTTATCATACACCAACTACAAACAACAGAAAACAATACAATGAATTCTTAAAAACCACCTTAAAACCACTACATTGAAAAACCTTTCCAAAATTAAAAACTGCATTTAACAAAAGCCATCTCATAAATTCACACCCAAAACTCCAGCAGCCCAGCTGGTCCTACCAAAGCTCTATGTTTATACAGACAGCAAACACAAACAAAAACAAAAATCCCAGTAAAACCCAACCCAAAGAATCCCATTGAAATTAATCCTGCCTCAAATACAAACCAACCCATCCAGAAAGTCAGCTTCACTCAAAAAACAATTTACACAGAGTTAATAATACCAAGAAATAAAACAACACACCATATACCACCAATGAATATAATAGTCAAGTAAAAAAAAAACACTACACCTTTTTCTTTTTATTTCTTAAACTAACTTCTTTTATTAGCTAGAAAAAAAGATTTTGCCAGGACTGTAACAACAACAACAACCTCTTTTTCTTCTTCTCCTTCTGAAATGTCCCTTCTCACTCCCAAATTCCTTTCAACTCCTGAGTTTACATCCAAGCAAAAAGCAAAATTCGTGCACTCGTGCTCGTTCGCTGCTTCCGTCAGATTCTCTGTTCCCCTCCGCATCTTCTCACACTTTCAGTCTCCATGCTGTCCCGCCGTGATGAGTCTGACAGAAGAATTGGCACAAGTTAACAGAGCATTTCCCTCCCTCCCTCCCTCTGCTTTCCTCAGCGCATTTCAATCCATCCCAGGCCTGCAACGATGCACCCTCACCCCAAAGCTCACAGCAAGCGTGCAGCAGCTCAGGCTCACCTGGCTCCAGGGCTCTGTGCCTTGGATAGCCGAGGAAACTTCTGATGAGCCTCTGTTCCAATCAACTGGAATGCAAACTCACCTCCATCTCAGAGCCTCAGTGACCTCGGCCAGCCCCTTCCTCGCTTCCCTGGGTCACAATGACTTCCAGGCACAAGGATGCCAAGCAGGTTCTTGTCTTTTCTCTTGAGTGCCAACAGGTCAAATCTGTAGGCTTTGACATAACTAATTACCCTCTCTTTGAACTCTCCCAAGGACACTTTTAAAGAAAAGACACAAGATTGCTGCTACAGCCATGTGGGATCGGGAGGAAAGCAGCAAGGATCCCAGGTCAGCGGCGCGGCCGGGCAGTGTCACGTCCCTGCCGCCCTGTGACAGGGCACACGGCTGCAGGGCCCCAGAGCCTGCAGGCCCTGGAGCTGCCGCACGGATGGACCCGGTTCCCTTCCCGGGTGCCCAGAGGGAAACCTGAGGGCAGGTGTCCACCCCGAGGGTGCACCCAGAGCCCCGGGCACGGATGGAGTCACTGGCCGCTCTCTGGGGACGAGACCCTCCCTGCAGGTGACGCTGCCTTGCCCTCTCCCTCCCTGTGGCACAGGCACCTCCAGGCTCCATGACCAGCCTCCTTCCGTCAGCATCCAGGTGCTGTGTCGGAGCCAGAGGGGTCGAGGCTTTCCAGAACCATAGCGTCCTTTAGGCTGCAAAAGCCTTCTAAGGCCATCGAGCCCAGCTGCTGCCCCAGCACTGCCAAGCCCCCACCCAAATCAGGTCCCTAAACACCACATCTTGCCATGCTTCAAATGTCTCCAGCAATGGGGACTGCCCTGGGCAGCCCGCTCCTACGCCTGACCACCCTTTCAGTGAACAAATTGGTCCTCAAAGCCAATCTGAGCCTTCCCTGCTGCAACTTGAGGCCATTTCCTTTTGTCACGTCACTTCTTACCGGGGAGATCTCGGCACTTCAACCTTACCTGCTCCTTCCCTAGGAGCTCTCTGGCTTGCCTGCATGAGAGGAGAAACACTCCCAGCACAGGAACGGCAGCTCCGCAGGTCCCACACCGAGGCAGGGGAGCAGCTGTCCTCACCACAGCTCCCGTGTCAGCTCTCACAGATCGGCTCTGCTCTGCCTCCCGGGGGCAGATCTCTGCTCAGCGCTTCAGAATTGCCTGTTTGGAGGAGGGGGAAAAAACAGCTTAGCCAAGATTTTTATCCAGACTTATCTGATGTCTTTGCCTGCTTTGCCTCTTCCTGACTTCCTCCTGCTAAGAAAACAGCTGCCTTTGGACTTCTAGGGGCAACTGCCACGTAATGCTTGAAAAGGACCTACAGAAAAGTGCCTCATTTTTCAAGACTCAACCAAGAAGACAGACAACTGCACCTTCTCCATCCCCACTGCCTGCAGAGCTGCCAGGCACCAGGCCAGCTCTGCTCCTGCTTCCAGTTGTTCCCAACCCTGCTGCAAGAACTGAAGGCTGCTTTGGCGTTCCATTGCTCCGCTCCTCCCAAAAAAGATCTTTCAGTGCCGTTCTCCCTCCACGGGAAGGGCCCTTCTGTCTCACACGCTCGGTGACACGAGGCTGCGCCAAGCTGCAGCAGCCTCTGCTCCAGCTGGGAAGGGCTTTCTTCCTCCTCTGGCAACTGGCTGGCACAGGTTGCTCACACATGCTGGGGCTGCCCCATCCCTGGAAGTGTTCCAAGGCCCATTGGTGCTCTGGGATCAGGCTCAGAGCGACCTGGTCCATGGAACCGTGTCCCTGCCCACGGCACCAGGCTCGGAACGAGGTGATCTTTAGAGCCCCTTCCAACCTGAATTATTCCATGACTCTGTGAACTCAAAAAACTCAGGGAATAAATCTGTAAAGTCACTAAATACATAAAAGCATATCCCCATCAGCATAATTTTGAATGAAAAGTATATCTACAAACAGGGAGAAATATTCTATGTATTTGCTCTTGCTACCTTTCAGGCGTAATTTCAGCTATCTCTTCCAGTTTTAAAATATTCTCTTTTGAAATAATAAGCGGTGTTCAAATTTTAGCATTTTTACACTATTGCAGCAGCAAAAATTGCTGACAATCAGGCCGTGTCATTCTTTATGGAGCAGAGCCATCGTGACAGCAATCCTGGGACAGAAATTTTACAGGACGTCACTCCACAGAGAGCACCAAAATCCATATCAGTTGGCAGTTCTGCTCCTCCACATCAGAAAGCTAAACTAGGACAAGACAGCCTCGGGATTCACGAATGGCACGGCAATAAGAGACACGCCTTAATAATATCATTACAATTTCCACAGATCTGCCACCTGATCTGCGACAGCACAGCACCCTGGCCCAGAGGAAGGTGAGCCTGCCCAGGACAGGGGTGGAACTAGGTCGTTTTCAACATCTCTTCCACCCCAAACCATTCTGCCGTGTGATGACACAGGAGAGTTGTAAGGGAGAAGAAGGATGAATTCCTTTGGAAGGATCATTGTTTGCCTCTCTAGTAGCAGGCTTTGCTGGCAGGATTGTTTTGCTCTTGCACTGACCTTGGCTGAAGGTGCTTCACCCTGCAGAGAGCGGTGACAGCCTGCTGCACACGCTGTTCTTGGGCAGAGCGCACGGAGCCAGAGGGCAAAGAGCCCCCAGCAGGTCCGTGACAGGAGCGGATGCTCCTCCCCACCTTTGGAAATATCCATTAGGGATTTTTCCAGCAGATGGCAACAGCAGACCGGTGTGGACTGCAAGGGCAGACTCTGCGGGCTGCCTGAAACCTGGCTGGGCTCCACCCAAAGCACCTCTCGGGGTCTGCTCCTCCCGCTCCTGGCATTGAGCCTGGCTGGCAGCCCGGGGCATGGTTACTGGAGTACAGAATAAATCAGTGCTGCAGGAAACTGCACAACAAGCTCTGCGGCTCTTGCTGTGTGTGCAGGCCTTAAAACACACCTGGTGCATTTGGAACAGATGAAAATTATGGCTCCCCCTGAATAAACATGATTTCTCTCCTAAATATCATTTTGAAAAATAATACTTCAAGGGGTGATCAGAATGGGAGCGCAGACAAACACCAAGAATAAAAACTACAGCGTTTGATGCTTTATCAAAAGGTGTGCCTGCCCTACCGTGTCGGGAAGCTGGACTGCTGGACCCAACTTTGCAGCACATTCTTGTCATTGCTTCTGAGCCACCTTCACTAGCTGCTCTCGTGGCATTTGCCGTGCCATTTGCAAATTACAATACGAGCGAACCTGGAAGGCAAAACACAAGATAAATTTACAGCTGGACGGTCAAATCTTTTTCTCCAAAATGCAATCAATGTACAGCTTTCCCCTTAAGCTGAAGTACAGGCCAAATTCATAGAATCACTCGGGTGAGAGAAGCCCTTCAGGCAGTGAAAACGAGCATTTAGGTGTGGTATGAAGCTTGGGGAGCCCTGAAGAGGCTGTCAAAGTCGACTGATATTCTTTGGAAATTACAAATAAAAAATGGGAGGAATGAATTTACAATGAATCCAGTGCGGAAACGCCGCAAGGGACAGCTTGCAGGGGAGATGCCTGAAAGCCAAAGCTGTGCTTCAGTGGCATCTGAGGTGACAATTTTGCAGAGTGCCTGTACACAAGTTTCTTTTCACTGCGAGCAGTGAGCAGCGGCTCAGAAGACCTGGCTGTAAAAAACACAGGTTATTGTCCCCAAGCACATGCCAGTGGTCTGGAAAAGGGTGACACTCGTTGACATGACTGTTGTGATTGCTCAAGGGGAGAGCTCCTCAGTCCTCCTCACTTCACCGATGCTCCCCGTTGGGGCGCAGGTGAATGGCACCACTGGGCTGTGCTTCACCTCCCTGGGTATATTCTGTGCAGGGAACTGCAGTGCCATTGCAACTTTTCTGCTCTCACATCATTCTTCCGGAGAAAGACAGTACCTTGAAGGGAAAAGTGCCCTGTCCCTGTCCCACTTCCTTTGTCACTTGTGCTAACCCACAGCACACACTCCCTGCACATGTTATCTGAATGTTAACTCTGTTTACAAGTGCTGTGAATAAACCCCAATCCAACTGACAAAGTTCCTCTTTGCTCACATTTCAATACAAGGCTGGAACTATCACCTTGCAAAGAACTCTCCTCTACCAGTGCTAGATGCAAAACCAAAAAGCAAACCTAGGAATGCCTGCCACACTCCAGCACACAAAGCTGCTGCTGCTGCTGCTGCTGCTGCTTTTAATGGCTTAGCCTGAGGGCTTTGCTGCTCTTCCTTTGCTCTGCTAATGGGAAGGACTGGGAGACCTCTTTGAACTAGCTACACATACCAAAGACTGAATAAACAAGTATTCTTCATCCCATTTCTCTTAAGAGTTTGTCCTGACAGATGTCTTCTCCCTCCTGAGGTGTGGATTATAGTTTGTGTTTCCCTTTTTTTCCCCCTTTAGCCCTTGAAGCATTTCACACCCTGCTGGGCAAATGCCCAGAAGTAATCAGACTGACTGAACACGGGGAAACGCAGACAAAAGAAAAGGCTGGAAGCTACTGTTCTTCTCCCAGCTGGCACCGCCAGCTCCTGAGGGCTCAGCCACCACAGCCCACGTTTGTGACAGTACCTGTACGCTCTGGGTGTGTGCAGCCCTTGCGTCCTGCGGCAGCCTGGAGCTGCAGGCTCAGATATCCACCGCGAGCTCCTGGATCCTCCAGGACAAAGCCAGCTCTCCCTGCTGCTCCCGTGTTGCGCTGCCTGTGGAGCAGGGAGGGAAGGAGAGGCACACAGGTTAGCACAGTGGCAGTGCACGAGCTGCCAGGCGTCACCCATCTGACCCGCACCAAAGAGGAAATCTTAATTTTCAGAACTTCCCATCATGCCACACAAGACACTGAAGCCGTCCAAATCTGGAAGGGATAGCCTGGCATGATGCCCCCCCAGGTCATATCTTACATCAAGAGTTCTTTTTCTCCTGCACAAGGCTCTATATCCTACTTGGACAGATATACAAATATCTATAGAAACTACAGATATTCAATAAGCCATCTTAAATCATAACAGCCAGGCCTCTGTACGACCGTGCTTAACTCCTGCTCAGCTCACGCCATCTCCCCGTTCCTCAGGCATCAGAAACCACTGAAACTCCCGTGTTTTCCTGGGGGCTGCCTGCCTGCAGCTGCCCTCCTCTCACCAACGGGGCCACCTGCCAGGCTCCCCAGGGCACAGCAGCCTCCAAGGGGAGCATTCGTCTGTTTGAGAGGTGATGGAAAGCCTGGGGAAAAAAAAAGCTCAGCGACACTGTGGCTCTGAAGGTGCAAGAATCATTACCCTGGAGACGTGCAGCTCACCTGGTTCATGCTGAGCACGCTCTCTGCTCGCTTCACCTGAGCGTTCAGCTGGAGAGATCCATTTCCACGCGCTGGGCTGGCTCCATCTCCGTCCCTGCTGCGAGAAGGTGTTCGGGGGGGTGCCGCTGCCCGCTCAGCAGACGCTTCACACACTCTGCCAGCAGCAGGGGCAGCCTTTGAGGCCACACCAGCCTGGCACAGAGTCACTGAGCCATTCTGACTGTGTTAACAGCACCACGGATGAATCCCCATACCCTCGGGCCTTCATTCTCCGGCACCCCGAGCCCCGCGGCTGCGCGGCAAAGAAGGAAAGCGGGCACCGGAAGAGAGGAGCGAGAGCAGGGCATGACAAAGGGCGGCGAGGGAGGGCGGGCTGTGCAGGAAAGCGGCACGGGAAGGGAAAGCCCGGGAGGGGGGTAGAGGGAGGGTGGACAGAGGAGGCAGAAACGGGGAAGAGAAAGGGAGTAGCGGGGAAGGGGCTGGACAGGAAGGAGCCGGGCTTGTGGGGGCAGAGGGAATGGGGGAAAGGGAGCGAGAGAAGGCGAATACGGGGAGAAGGAAGGAGGGCGAGAGAGAGAGACAGGCGGGGAAGCCTCACAGAGCCCCGGCTGCACCCCGAGCCCGGGCCGGCGCCTCGCCCTGCCCGGGAGGCTGCGCTCGGGGGAGCTGGGCTCGCTCCGGAGTCACTCGGCTCCAGTCGGCTCTTCGGCTAAACTCGGCTACTGTCGGCTAAACTCGGCTATTGGCGGCCGCATTCGGCTGCATTCGTCCCTTCGGCGCGCTTCGGCCCAACTCGGAGCCGCTCTCTGCGCGTTCGGCTGAGCTCGGCTCGGCTCGCCTCCCCCGACGGCGGGCAAGCGGCGCCGCCTCACGTTAAACTCGCCCGACTCGGGGCGCTCCTGCTGCCGCGTCCCGCGGGCGGCCCGGCCATCGCACCGACACGACCGGGAGCGCGGGGTGGCACAGGAGCTCATTGGGCTGTGACCGCACTCGCGCTAATTAGCGCGCACGAGAGCGGCGGGCTCGGTTCGGCCGAGCTCGGCTCCGTTCAGGCAGCCTCGCAAGCCTGGCCTCGGTTCGCTCGAGCCCGTCAGGTTCGGCCGGTCTCGCCTTGGTTCGGCTGAGCTCGTTCCATTCGGCCCAAGGCGGCGTCGTTCAGTCGTGTTCTTATAAATACCTTTCTTTATTGACTGTATATTTCTATATTTAGATTTATACTTCCATAATACTTCGATGATTCCAAATAAAACCCCCGTCTCTAACCAAATAAACACAAAAAAAGCCTTCTTTTGAACGATATTGAAATATTTTTATACTTTTGTATAATTATATTCACATTTATATTTATCGTTTCTTTTGATGCATTATATTCATAATTATATATAATAGATACAAAATTCTAGGAAAGTATTTACTAATTTTTTCTTATAGGTTTAAATTTTATATATATCTGTATATATTTCTATTTCTATACTTAGATTTCTCCCTTTATATTATTTGTAGCTATAATTTTTACAATCAAAACACTGCCTATTGACAAATGAAAAAACCCACTTTGTTTAACTATATTAAAAAATATTTTCATGCTTATAATTGTCATATTTATATTTATAATTTGTTCAGTATTACATGAGAACATACCTGCTCCTGCACTGCAGCGGGGCTCCCTCTCCTGGGGTCCTTGGGGTGCCCCAATGGCATCAGAGCCCCGAGTCTTCATCCCCTTCTCCTCTATTTAGAAACTACACTGGAACTTTTTTCTGGAAACAAAGACATTACCTAAATCCTCTCTCCGTGTCCCAGACAGATGCATATTCAGTTATTAGTTGGCTGGGCAGCAGTTTCTTAAATAGAATGATAAACAAGATGTGAACATTTTAGCTACAAGCAAATAGGCAAATCTGAACAAGGTACTGGTGGCCAACACCAACCACCAAAGTGATTTTGAAGCCATTTTTTAAACAATAAAATAATGATACCACAAAAATTAAGCAAAAAGCTAACTACTGGCTAAGAAAGAAGGAAAAATTAACTTTTGACAGCAACAACGTTCCAACCACACAGGCTTTTTCCCCATGTCATACCTTGTAACTACGTCTCTTGGCAATTCTCATCATGTATCCCAAAAGGAATAAATACCTCAGAGCGTCCTAAAGCAAAAAGCAGCACACGTGAGCCCCTCACACTCCCGGGAGGCCGGCACAGCGTGCACTGAGTCTGCAACAAATTCTGCTCACTGAGGGTCTGCAAACAAAGGTTCAACTGATGAACTGACCTGATTTTAAAGAGAGGTTTTCTAAGCGCTGAAGCACAAAAAAGAACAAGCAGAAACAATTCTTAAAAAAAAACCTGCAAGTTTCGTTTAGCATATATGCGACTGATTTCCACCCTGTGGCTTCTCACTGTGATTCGTCTGTAGGTTCAGGAAGATGACAATGCACACTCTGCCTTCCCTGAGCCCCCCACGGCAGCGGAGCGCTGCTCCGTGCGCTCAGATCATCGGGAACTGGATTACACGTGCCCGGATGGACCGGAACTGCTCTGCTGCAGATTCAGGAGACGATGGCAGAGAGGGGCTGGCCGAGGCGTCGTCCCAATTCCGTTCCTGTGTGACGAGGAGCGGTTTGTTCCCAGCAGCTGCAACAATCCCCAGCTCGCTTCCGTGGTGAGTGCCGATGGCACACAAATGGCAGCCCGAGGAAATCGTGTTCTGGGCTCTAAGTGGTTGGGACAGGGTCCGATTTTTTGTTTTGTATCTGTATGATGATTAGTACGACAGGGCCCTGATCGATGACGTGGCAGCACAGAATTAAAAGCTCCTCAATAGGATTACATCGGCTTCGAGGAAAAGACAAAAGCCTAGGACCATTCTGAAATCTACTTTTAATCCCGAGCACACGGATTGTCACCATGCTGCACCTTCCAGCTTTTCAAAGCAGCTTACTTCTGAAGACCAGGAAACACTGATTTCTACAGAAACAATGGGCAACCCCCAGGCTAATCTCAGCACTACTGTTTAATAGGGGACCTGCCAGCGTGCCAGTCCAGCCTCAAGTGTGCTTTACTTCAGTCTAACATCCCCACAAAATTCTTCTCACGTCTCCCAACCCTGAAATCTTTTTTTCCCCTAAAGCTTCTCATCATTAGCAATTTCCAAGTAACATGTTTTTTTTACAGCATTCAAAAATGTCATGCTGGACTGTGCTAGAGAGTAATCTGCAAATATAAGCTTAGCAAAGTTTGAATTGACTTGTCCAGAGAAAAAACCTACAAGCGAACACCTACACCTGCCTAAAAAGAGCTAACAAGCCCCTGGCAGCTGCCAGCATCAAAGCACAGTGGATGTTTCTAACACAGGGTAAGGATAACAATATCACCTTTTGTTCTCTCCAGCTTGTTTTCCCTGCAGTCATATTTCGCTTCTTATGATTTTTTTAGTCTCCGTATCTTCGTGGACAGCACCGAGCCTGAAGACAAGGATACGAGAGTCTTTCCCTGCCGTACGGAGAGAACCAGGAAAACAGTTAAAAAGAGAACAGGGTAGTTTGAAATTCATACTTGCAATGAGAAGCAGCGCCTAACCAACAGAACAAAAGTAAACAAAGCATGGCAGCTCCCTGGGGACAGAAGACTTACAAACTCTCCAGAATTTACAATTCTAGCGACCATCTCCTTTAGGACGGCAGCCAAGTGTCCCATGAGGTGGCGCTACACCAAAGAACAATCTGAGAGGTTCCAAAGAGCGAAATGCACAATATTTTGCAAAGACATAAAATCTTGCAAAACAACAAAAATACAATGGATGTAAACTACAGGGCAAGAGTACAAGTGTTCACTTTAAGAGCTGGAACCATCCAGGTGAGCACCTGATAACTGGATCCTCAGCAGAGTTTGAGCCCTTCAGGACACAGAAGGGTTTTCCCCAGAAATTTCACAGACTGAGTTTTGATAGAAGTACAGTTGCCACATCCTCAGAAACGTCACCCATTCTCCAGGTGTGTGGAGAGAACTGCAAATGGCTCTCACGTAGTTTGAGCTAGTTCTGTAAGGTCTCGGGGTGAATTTCACCAGATGCAACCAAACTGGGCAACTCCCAGTGGGACAGAAGGAACCCAAAGCTTGGGTAAGCAGAGCTGCAGCAAATACTGAGGAAACAAACATAACAGTGTAAAAAATAATAAACCATCCTTTTTTTTTCTCTTGCTTTTGTTTTTTTCTTATTCAGATCAGCATAGCAATTAAAGAGAAAGTGAAAAACTCACCATTACTGAACATTTCATCATCTGCAGGCTGAGCATCCTTAGCATAGAGGACTCCAAAGTTAAAATTCACCGATCCCTGCAAAATAAAACCAAATATTGTATGATAAACAGTCAGACAGCAAACATAAAAATTTGTTTCCTCTAAGGACTTTCAGGTATGTATGTATCTTTGCATACATCCTACACATTAGAACATACACTTTATACCATCACCTAATACATAATCATTTACCTTTAAATTTTGATAGTATAGCATGAATTTTTAACTTAAATTGGTGATCTATTATTATTAAGTTGGTGCTTAAAGTTATTTCTGCTGTCACGTTCAAAAAAACATTAATTTTTTTTACTGTAATGACCAATTGATTTCAAAGTCATCACAAGCCCATCAAAATACAAAGCTCTGTTCACTGGACGGGTCTGTGAGCTAGAAGTAGTTAGGCTTCTACTTCCCTCTTGTTCTTCCAGAGCCAAGAAATCCTGTCAACAAAACCAGGATCTTTAGCCCACTGCTGTGAAAGATTCTACAAGGATGATGGTTTGATTTGTGTTTAGAAGTTTTGATTTGAAATGGCCAGTTCAATGGATAAAGACAGTTTAAGTAGTATTACATTACTGTTATTATTATTTCTATTATTATTTTTACTATTACTACTACTATTATTATCACCTGTTACTGGAAGAAACAGACCAGTAGTACCTATACTTAATTACTTTTATTTCCAGAAAATAATAAAGAAAAAAGAACCAAACCAAAAAAAGTCACTTCCTACCTTTTCTATCAAGGGATGAAAAATTTCTCTTGGGCTCTCCTCCAATTTACTGTTAAATGGAATGTTCTGTGGAACTGCCATTTCTTTCCCAAAATACTAACTTCCAACACTTCCTGAACGTATTTTGTATTTTCAAACAACAGAAGTTAGTGAGACTCTGTGGAGGTCAGGTTTAAATTTCTTTCCTTCTAAAGCACAGAGTTCTGTTCCATCACCCCGCCCTTTGGCTCTACACTGAATCATGGTGAGCATTTGAGGAGTGCTCAATAACCAATTCTATTTCTCTCTTTTTCTAGTTCTCTCTATTCTTAAATAATTCAAGACAAGTCAAATGAAAAATGACAAGTCAAATGAAAAAGTTCAGCCTCAAAGTCACACTTTTTCCCTTTGACTGGTCAAGAACAGGCTCTATGCTGCCTTCAACGATTAAGACTTGCAAAACCGGTTTTACAGGTTTATCATAAAACCCACAGAAGGCAAGCTCTGAATAACAGGAAAAGGTACACAGGCAAATATCTAAAGGGATCACTTCTTTGGAAATACATACCTTGATAGAGATCGCACTGAGAACCTTTCTGTGGGACTCTAAGGGAGACGTATTTTCTGAGTACCCTGTAAACAAGAAAAGCTACAATATATTACAGGACACCCCCACTTTTTCTACACATTCAAATAGGATTTTTAATAAAAACAATTCAGTTAAAAAAGAAGGAACAAAACCAAGCTAATTTTACTCAGCTATATTTACTCCCGATTTAGAGGGGAAAAAAAAAAAACTCACAGGTGCTCGCCGTGCTCACCCGGGGCGGCTCCCGCACAGCCCCGCGCGCCCGCCTGGCCCGCCAGCCAGTCATGTGCCGCGTCAGCCGTTGCGTCACGCGCCGCGCCGGCAGCAGGGCCTGCCGGGAGTTGTAGTCTCGGGATGACAGCCACGGCTCCGTCTCCCAGCGCCGGGACCTGCAGTCCCTCCCGGGCATCAAACGGGACCTTCACCCCTGGGCGGGGAAGGACCTGAGGCACCACCGCTCCTCCCGAATGCCCTCTCTTTTTCCCTCCAACCCTTTTTTCTTTTTTCACTCTGTTTTTCACCCCTTCCCTTCCCTCTTGCTCTCCCGCTTCCTTTCCTTTCCTTTCCCTTCCCTTTCCCTTTCTTGTATTTCTGATCTTGGTTTACCTTTCTAGCTTTAGAATAAAAAAACAGCAGTAGAAACTATCAGGCTACCTGGGAGTAAAAAAAAAAAAAAACTCCAAAACGAAAAGGATTTAAAGAAAACTATTTATTCCCTGGGAGCCTGAAATTTTCTACTGCTGCACGTGACATAGAGCTTTTATTCCTTCTTATAGAGAGTTGATATTTTCTACTTACTTTATACAGCGCCCCCTGCCGTCTGTCCCGGAGCACTGCAGGCACAGCGATCCCTGCCGTCTGCACAGGCGCACTGCAGGCACAGCGATCCCTGGCGTCTGCACAGGCGCACTGCAGGCACAGCGCCCCCTGCCGTCTGCCTCGGAGCACTGCAGGCACAGCGATCCCTGCCGCCTGCACAGGCGCACTGCAGGCACAGCGCTGCGGCGTTGTTCGGTTCTGTTGAATGAAACTCGGCTGAATTCGGCTTGGTTCGGCTCTTGGTCTAAAGTCGTTTCAGTTCGGCTCTTCGGCCGAACTCGGCACGGTTCGACTAAACTCGGTCATATTGGGCACATTGTCTAAATGCGGCCAGTGTCGGCTACACTCGGCTATCGGTTCCAGTCGGCTATCATGGTCTCTTGGTGTAAACTGGGCGATTTTGGGCCGCCCTGGGCTCTTCGGTTCAAGTCGGCTGTTTTCGGCCACCCTCGGCTCTTCGGGTCAACTCGGCTATTTCCGGCTTCCCTCGGCCCTTCGGGTCAACTCGGCTGTTTTCGGCCACCCTCGGCTCTTCGGCTCTTCGGAACAATTCGGCCCGGCTCGGCTCCCTCAGGGCGCGAAAGCGGCCGTCAGAGGACCCCGGCACAGCGAGGCGTTTACCCCAGATGCCTGGCACAAACCCGCCAAACTACCCCGCCCGCGGCGCCGCTGAGCCCACAGCATGTGTCGGGTACACATGAAACGCCACAGAAAAATCCGTCGGAGCCGCCATGACGTCAGTATTCTGTGCAGGCAGTCCACTTACACCCACCCCGGTCCTCCACTTCCCCGCCCTTTTCGCCGCCATGCTGAGAAGGTCAATTAAAAGTCCGCGACACCCGTGACGCGCCACTCCCAAGGTGGCGGCCTCTCGGTGCAGGGCTGCAGTACCGCGCTCTGCCCACAAGGCGGCAGCACTGCCGCACGCCCCAGCCGGGGGCGCAGCGCGCCTCGGGGCTGCGGGCAGGGAAGGCGGCGAAAAAGAACAGGGGCGGCCCCCGCCGAAAACTGCTCTGAAATAAATGCCCCAAAACAACGGGGAAGAGGAAAAATAAACTTCTGCCTCTAATCTAATAGGATAAAAGACAAAACAAAACACAACACACAAAAAAAACCCCCAAAAACCCAACAATGTCTTTTAAAAAATATTTAAATATTTTTTAAAAAGTTTTTTCCTATTAATATTCACATTTCTATTTACAATGTATATTGATGTACACTGTCCATTTATACATTTCTTTTTATAAATACATTTCTATTCCATATTGCATATATCCCTAAAACTTAAATTTATTTGTATATTTTTATACATATTTTTACATAGTAAGTATATATTTCTGTTACGATTTTTACTTCTGTAACACTTGCATTATTTAAAATAAAACCTTTGCCTCCATCCACATTAAAGCCAAAAAGAAGCCCTTTCTTCTCAACGGTATTCAAATATTTTTTAAAATTCTAGTTTTCAGGTTCATATTCATATTTACATTTAAAATGTACACTTATGTATACTGTTATTTGTATTCTTCATTACATCTCTTCCTATTATTGGTATTTCTTTATATTTTGTGTTTTTATATATATATTTATATCTCGATTGTATATCTCCATATTTAGAAATAAATAACAATAATATCTACATTCATATTATTTAAAATAAAAACCCTGCCTCTAACACAATAGGAATAAAAAAAACCCCAACCCTTTGTTGTAAACAATATTTAAATAGACTTTATCCTAAAGTTCAATTTTTATATTCATATTTGTATTTATAAGGTATATTAATGTCTATTGCTTACTTATACATTTATCTTTACCAATGTCAAGTTAAAAATAAATTTATATTCTATATTACATCTGATGCGAGTAGTTATTTATGAATTTTTATATATTTTTATTCATATTTTTATATTGATTAAATATTTCTGCCTCAAGATTTTTACTTCTGGAACACTTATAATATTCAAAATAAAACCCCTGCCTCTACTTAAATAAAAGCCAAAACATTCCCTTTCTTTTAAGCTATATTTACATATTTTTATATTTATATTCCCATTTATAATTTATATTGCCGTATAATGTTATTTACATTCTACACTACAACTCTTCATATTACTTACATATATTTATATATAAATTTATATTCATATTTTAGCAATTTCTCCTTATATATTTATTACATATTTCTATCTTAAGATCCACATTTCTATATTACTTATATTATTTAAAATAAAACTCCTGCCTCTAACCAAATGAAAAGCAAGGACGCCCCTTTATTTGAACCAGATTTAAAAATGTAGGAAGTAAATTTATTTTTCAAAATTAAAATGATATTCATATGGATATTTTAATTTATTTTATTCATAGATATTATATATATTAGAGAGAATACCTTCTAATATAATAAGAGATCTGTATTTTCTGTATTATAGATTTCTTTTACTTATATTTATTTAAATTAAATATTTATAGAGATTTGTATTTGTATATATATTTGTATATCTGAATTGATATTTTATTTCTATCACTTATTTAAAACCCCCAGCCTATAACCTAATAAAACCCCCCCATTTATTTTAACTCCATTTAAATATTTTCATATTAACTATCTATATTTATGTATCTTTGTGTATATATATATATATATAATAGACTATCATTTATCTATATGATGTTACAATTACATACCATGTATTACAGTTTTATGTATGTATCTGTTATCTATATTTATGTTTACCACTCTAATGTTATATTTATTTTTAAATGTATATTTATTTCTATTTTCATCTCTATATTAAACCATACAAGTTCATTAACCCCACGCACCAGAACCACAACAATACCGTACCTTTGTCAGCACCGGCGCGCAGCACATGCTCGTCCCATCGCAGCGCATCAAAACAAAACCCACTGCTATTACTAACGGAACAAACGTCCCACAACGTCATTGAACCCTAATAAAAACTCAAATAAACCTAACTGTCAATAAATTTTAAATCCCACTATAAAGTAGCCCAAAACCTCCGCACATTCTCATCATAAACTTCCTCCTAAACCACTATCTCAAAAACCCCAAAAAACTCAAATACACCTTGAAAATGACACAACTGCTAATAAAAACAAACACCCAGTAAAAATTAAATCAAACCAACTCACGAGACTCAAAACTGTACAACTGACCCTAAACATTACTAAAAAAAGTCCCCAAAGCTCTACCTTTATGCTAATGCACAAATAATAACCTATCATCTAGAAAAGTTATTTGAAAAAATTAAAAAAAAATAATTAAAACCATGAAAATCAAAAACCTAAACTATTAAAATACTAAAAAACATCACTACCTAAATTAAAAAACGTATTGCCTAAAAAAACCCACCATATAAATGCCCCTGTCCCAAAAAATAAAAAAAACTATCGAACCAGAAAGAAATCAGAACTTAGGAACACTAAAACCATAGCGTTCAAGAAGTCACACCACATCCCTTATCATACACCAACTACAAACAACAGAAAACAATACAATGAATTCTTAAAAACCACCTTAAAACCACTACATTGAAAAACCTTTCCAAAATTAAAAACTGCATTTAACAAAAGCCATCTCATAAATTCACACCCAAAACTCCAGCAGCCCAGCTGGCCCTACCAAAGCTCTATGTTTATACAGACAGCAAACACAAACAAAAACAAAAATCCCAGTAAAACCCAACCCAAAGAATCCCATTGAAATTAATCCTGCCTCAAATACAAACCAACCCATCCAGAAAGTCAGCTTCACTCAAAAAACAATTTACACAGAGTTAATAATACCAAGAAATAAAACAACACACCATATACCACCAATGAATATAATAGTCAAGTAAAAAAAAAAAACACTACACCTTTTTCTTTTTATTTCTTAAACTAACTTCTTTTATTAGCTAGAACAAAAGATTTTGCCAGGACTGTAACAACAACAACAACCTCTTTTTCTTCTTCTCCTTCTGAAATGTCCCTTCTCACTCCCAAATTCCTTTCAACTCCTGAGTTTACATCCAAGCAAAAAGCAAAATTCGTGCACTCGTGCTCGTTCGCTGCTCCCGTCAGATTCTCTGTTCCCCTCCACATCTTCTCACACTTTCAGTCTCCATGCTGTCCCGCCGTGATGAGTCTGACAGAAGAATTGGCACAAGTTAACAGAGCATTTCCCTCCCTCCCTCCCTCTGCTTTCCTCAGCGCATTTCAATCCATCCCAGGCCTGCAACGATGCACCCTCACCCCAAAGCTCACAGCAAGCGTGCAGCAGCTCAGGCTCACCTGGCTCCAGGGCTCTGTGCCTTGGATAGCCGAGGAAACTTCTGATGAGCCTCCGTTCCAATCAACTGGAATGCAAACTCACCTCCATCTCAGAGCCTCAGTGACCTCGGCCAGCCCCTTCCTCGCTTCCCTGGGTCACAATGACTTCCAGGCACAAGGATGCCAAGCAGGTTCTTGTCTTTTCTCTTGAGTGCCAACAGGTCAAATCTGTAGGCTTTGACATAACTAATTACCCTCTCTTTGAACTCTCCCAAGGACACTTTTAAAGAAAAGACACGAGATTGCTGCTACAGCCATGTGGGATCGGGAGGAAAGCAGCAAGGATCCCAGGTCAGCGGCGCAGCCGGGCAGTGTCACGTCCCTGCCGCCCTGTGACAGGGCACACGGCTGCAGGGCCCCAGAGCCTGCAGGCCCTGGAGCTGCCGCACGGATGGACCCGGTTCCCTCCCCGGGTGCCCAGAGGGAAACCTGAGGGCAGGTGTCCACCCCGAGGGTGCACCCAGAGCCCCGGGCACGGATGGAGTCACTGGCCGCTCTCTGGGGACGAGACCCTCCCTGCAGGTGACGCTGCCTTGCCCTCTCCCTCCCTGTGGCACAGGCACCTCCAGGCTCCATGACCAGCCTCCTTCCGTCAGCATCCAGGTGCTGTGTCGGAGCCAGAGGGGTCGAGGCTTTCCAGAACCATAGCGTCCTTTAGGCTGCAAAAGCCTTCTAAGGCCATCGAGCCCAGCTGCTGCCCCAGCACTGCCAAGCCCCCACCCAAATCAGGTCCCTAAACACCACATCTTGCCATGCTTCAAATGTCTCCAGCAATGGGGACTGCCCTGGGCAGCCCACTCCTACGCCTGACCACCCTTTCAGTGAACAAATTGGTCCTCAAAGCCAATCTGAGCCTTCCCTGCTGCAACTTGAGGCCATTTCCTTTTGTCACGTCACTTCTTACCGGGGAGATCTCGGCACTTCAACCTTACCTGCTCCTTCCCTAGGAGCTCTCTGGCTTGCCTGCATGAGAGGAGAAACACTCCCAGCACAGGAACGGCAGCTCAGCAGGTCGCACACCGAGGCAGGGGAGCAGCTGTCCTCACCACAGCTCCCGTGTCAGCTCTCACAGATCGGCTCTGCTCTGCCTCCCGGGGGCAGATCTCTGCTCAGCGCTTCAGAATTGCCTGTTTGGAGGAGGGGGAAAAAACAGCTTAGCCAAGATTTTTATCCAGACTTATCTGATGTCTTTGCCTGCTTTGCCTCTTCCTGACTTCCTCCTGCTAAGAAAACAGCTGCCTTTGGACTTCTAGGGGCAACTGCCACGTAATGCTTGAAAAGGAACTACAGAAAAGTGCCTCATTTTTCAAGACTCAGCCAAGAAGACAGACAACTGCACCTTCTCCATCCCCACTGCCTGCAGAGCTGCCAGGCACCAGGCCAGCTCTGCTCCTGCTTCCAGTTGTTCCCAACTCTGCTGCAAGAACTGAAGGCTGCTTTGGCGTTCCATTGCTCCGCTCCTCCCAAAAAAGATCTTTCAGTGCCGTTCTCCCTCCACGGGAAGGGCCCTTCTGTCTCACACGCTCGGTGACACGAGGCTGCGCCAAGCTGCAGCAGCCTCTGCTCCAGCTGGGAAGGGCTTTCTTCCTCCTCTGGCAACTGGCTGGCACAGGTTGCTCACACATGCTGGGGCTGCCCCATCCCTGGAAGTGTTCCAAGGCCCATTGGTGCTCTGGGATCAGGCTCAGAGCGACCTGGTCCATGGAACCGTGTCCCTGCCCACGGCACCAGGCTCAGAACGAGGTGATCTTTAGAGCCCCTTCCAACCTGAATTATTCCATGACTCTGTGAACTCAAAAAACTCGGGGAATAAATCTGTAAAGTCACTAAATACATAAAAGCATATCCCCATCAGCATAATTTTGAATGAAAAGTATATCTACAAACAGGGAGAAATATTCTATGTATTTGCTCTTGCTACCTTTCAGGCGTAATTTCAGCTATCTCTTCCAGTTTTAAAATATTCTCTTTTGAAATAATAAGCGGTGTTCAAATTTTAGCATTTTTACACTATTGCAGCAGCAAAAATTGCTGACAATCAGGCCGTGTCATTCTTTATGGAGCAGAGCCATCGTGACAGCATTCCTGGGACAGAAATTTTACAGGACGTCACTCCACAGAGAGCACCAAAATCCATATCAGTTGGCAGTTCTGCTCCTCCACATCAGAAAGCTAAACTAGGACAAGACAGCCTCGGGATTCACGAATGGCAAGGCAATAAGAGACACGCCTTAATAATATCATTACAATTTCCACAGATCTGCCACCTGATCTGCGACAGCACAGCACCCTGGCCCAGAGGAAGGTGAGCCTGCCCAGGACAGGGGTGGAACTAGGTCGTTTTCAACATCTCTTCCACCCCAAACCATTCTGCCGTGTGATGACACAGGAGAGTTGTAAGGGAGAAGAAGGATGAATTCCTTTGGAAGGATCATTGTTTGCCTCTCTAGTAGCAGGCTTTGCTGGCAGGATTGTTTTGCTCTTGCACTGACCTTGGCTGAAGGTGCTTCACCCTGCAGAGAGCGGTGACAGCCTGCTGCACACGCTGTTCTTGGGCAGAGCGCACGGAGCCAGAGGGCAAAGAGCCCCCAGCAGGTCCGTGACAGGAGCGGATGCTCCTCCCCACCTTTGGAAATATCCATTAGGGATTTTTCCAGCAGATGGCAACAGCAGACCGGCGTGGACTGCAAGGGCAGACTCTGCGGGCTGCCTGAAACCTGGCTGGGCTCCACCCAAAGCACCTCTCGGGTCTGCTCCTCCCGCTCCTGGCATTGAGCCTGGCTGGCAGCCCGGGGCATGGTTACTGGAATACAGAATAAATCAGTGCTGCAGGAAACTGCACAACAAGCTCTGCGGCTCTTGCTGTGTGTGCAGGCCTTAAAACACACCTGGTGCATTTGGAACAGATGAAAATTATGGCTCCCCCTGAATAAACATGATTTCTCTCCTAGATATCATTTTGAAAAATAATACTTCAAGGGGTGATCAGAATGGGAGCGCAGACAAACACCAAGAATAAAAACTACAGCGTTTGATGCTTTATCAAAAGGTGTGCCTGCCCTACCGTGTCGGGAAGCTGGACTGCTGGACCCAACTTTGCAGCACATTCTTGTCATTGCTTCTGAGCCACCTTCACCAGCTGCTCTCGTGGCATTTGCCGTGCCATTTGCAAATTACAATGCGAGCGAACCTGGAAGGCAAAACACAAGATAAATTTACAGCTGGACGGTCAAATCTTTTTCTCCAAAATGCAATCAATGTACAGCTTTCCCCTTAAGCTGAAGTACAGGCCAAATTCATAGAATCACTCGGGTGAGAGAAGCCCTTCAGGCAGTGAAAACGAGCATTTAGGTGTGGTATGAAGCTTGGGGAGCCCTGAAGAGGCTGTCAAAGTCGACTGATATTCTTTGGAAATTACAAATAAAAAATGGGAGGAATGAATTTACAATGAATCCAGTGCGGAAACGCCGCAAGGGACAGCTTGCAGGGGAGATGCCTGAAAGCCAAAGCTGTGCTTCAGTGGCATCTGAGGTGACAATTTTGCAGAGTGCCTGTACACAAGTTTCTTTTCACTGCGAGCAGTGAGCAGCGGCTCAGAAGACCTGGCTGTAAAAAACACAGGTTATTGTCCCCAAGCACATGCCAGTGGTCTGGAAAAGGGTGACACTCGTTGACATGACTGTTGTGATTGCTCAAGGGGAGAGCTCCTCAGTCCTCCTCACTTCACCGATGCTCCCCGTTGGGGCGCAGGTGAATGGCACCACTGGGCTGTGCTTCACCTCCCTGGGTATATTCTGTGCAGGGAACTGCAGTGCCATTGCAACTTTTCTGCTCTCACATCATTCTTCCGGAGAAAGACAGTACCTTGAAGGGAAAAGTGCCCTGTCCCTGTCCCACTTCCTTTGTCACTTGTGCTAACCCACAGCACACACTCCCTGCACATGTTATCTGAATGTTAACTCTGTTTACAAGTGCTGTGAATAAACCCCAATCCAACTGACAAAGTTCCTCTTTGCTCACATTTCAATACAAGGCTGGAACTATCACCTTGCAAAGAACTCTCCTCTACCAGTGCTAGATGCAAAACCAAAAAGCAAACCTAGGAATGCCTGCCACACTCCAGCACACAAAGCTGCTGCTGCTGCTGCTGCTGCTGCTTTTAATGGCTTAGCCTGAGGGCTTTGCTGCTCTTCCTTTGCTCTGCTAATGGGAAGGACTGGGAGACCTCTTTGAACTAGCTACACATACCAAAGACTGAATAAACAAGTATTCTTCATCCCATTTCTCTTAAGAGTTTGTCCTGACAGATGTCTTCTCCCTCCTGAGGTGTGGATTATAGTTTGTGTTTCCCTTTTTTTCCCCCTTTAGCCCTTGAAGCATTTCACACCCTGCTGGGCAAATGCCCAGAAGTAATCAGACTGACTGAACACGGGGAAACGCAGACAAAAGAAAAGGCTGGAAGCTACTGTTCTTCTCCCAGCTGGCACCGCCAGCTCCTGAGGGCTCAGCCACCACAGCCCACGTTTGTGACAGTACCTGTACGCTCTGGGTGTGTGCAGCCCTTGCGTCCTGCGGCAGCCTGGAGCTGCAGGCTCAGATATCCACCGCGAGCTCCTGGATCCTCCAGGACAAAGCCAGCTCTCCCTGCTGCTCCCGTGTTGCGCTGCCTGTGGAGCAGGGAGGGAAGGAGAGGCACACAGGTTAGCACAGTGGCAGTGCACGAGCTGCCAGGCGTCACCCATCTGACCCGCACCAAAGAGGAAATCTTAATTTTCAGAACTTCCCATCATGCCACACAAGACACTGAAGCCGTCCAAATCTGGAAGGGATAGCCTGGCATGATGCCCCCCCAGGTCATATCTTACATCAAGAGTTCTTTTTCTCCTGCACAAGGCTCTATATCCTACTTGGACAGATATACAAATATCTATAGAAACTACAGATATTCAATAAGCCATCTTAAATCATAACAGCCAGGCCTCTGTACGACCGTGCTTAACTCCTGCTCAGCTCACGCCATCT
Source organism: Melozone crissalis (assembly GCF_028551555.1). Taxonomy (NCBI): domain Eukaryota; kingdom Metazoa; phylum Chordata; class Aves; order Passeriformes; family Passerellidae; genus Melozone; species Melozone crissalis. Next base: position 98,713 of record NW_026536005.1, read on the forward strand.
CCCCGTTCCTCAGGCATCAGAAACCACTGAAACTCCCGTGTTTTCCTGGGGGCTGCCTGCCTGCAGCTGCCCTCCTCTCACCAACGGGGCCACCTGCCAGGCTCCCCAGGGCACAGCAGCCTCCAAGGGGAGCATTCGTCTGTTTGAGAGGTGATGGAAAGCCTGGGGAAAAAAAAAAGCTCAGCGACACTGTGGCTCTGAAGGTGCAAGAATCATTACCCTGGAGACGTGCAGCTCACCTGGTTCATGCTGAGCACGCTCTCTGCTCGCTTCACCTGAGCGTTCAGCTGGAGAGATCCATTTCCACGCGCTGGGCTGGCTCCATCTCCGTCCCTGCTGCGAGAAGGTGTTCGGGGGGATGCCGCTGCCCGCTCAGCAGACGCTTCACACACTCTGCCAGCAGCAGGGGCAGCCTTTGAGGCCACACCAGCCTGGCACAGAGTCACTGAGCCATTCTGACTGTGTTAACAGCACCACGGATGAATCCCCATACCCTCGGGCCTTCATTCTCCGGCACCCCGAGCCCCGCGGCTGCGCGGCAAAGAAGGAAAGCGGGCACCGGAAGAGAGGAGCGAGAGCAGGGCATGACAAAGGGCGGCGAGGGAGGGCGGGCTGTGCAGGAAAGCGGCACGGGAAGGGAAAGCCCGGGAGGGGGGGGTAGAGGGAGGGTGGACAGAGGAGGCAGAAACGGGGAAGAGAAAGGGAGTAGCGGGGAAGGGGCTGGACAGGAAGGAGCCGGGCTTGTGGGGGCAGAGGGAATGGGGGAAAGGGAGCGAGAGAAGGCGAATACGGGGAGAAGGAAGGAGGGCGAGAGAGAGGGACAGGCGGGGAAGCCTCACAGAGCCCCGGCTGCACCCCGAGCCCGGGCCGGCGCCTCGCCCTGCCCGGGAGGCTGCGCTCGGGGGAGCTGGGCTCGCTCCGGAGTCACTCGGCTCCAGTCGGCTCTTCGGCTAAACTCGGCTACTGTCGGCTAAACTCGGCTATTGGCGGCCGCATTCGTCCCTTCGGCGCGCTTCGGCCCAACTCGGAGCCGCTCTCTGCGCGTTCGGCTGAGCTCGGCTCGGCTCGCCTCCCCCGACGGCGGGCAAGCGGCGCCGCCTCACGTTAAACTCGCCCGACTCGGGGCGCTCCTGCTGCCGCGTCCCGCGGGCGGCCCGGCCATCGCACCGACACGACCGGGAGCGCGGGGTGGCACAGGAGCTCATTGGGCTGTGACCGCACTCGCGCTAATTAGCGCGCACGAGAGCGGCGGGCTCGGTTCGGCCGAGCTCGGCTCCGTTCAGGCAGCCTCGCAAGCCTGGCCTCGGTTCGCTCGAGCCCGTCAGGTTCGGCCGGTCTCGCCTTGGTTCGGCTGAGCTCGTTCCATTCGGCCCAAGGCGGCGTCGTTCAGTCGTGTTCTTATGAATACCTTTCTTTATTGACTGTATATTTCTATATTTAGATTTATACTTCCATAATACTTCGATGATTCCAAATAAAACCCCCGTCTCTAACCAAATAAACACAAAAAAAGCCTTCTTTTGAACGATATTGAAATATTTTTATACTTTTGTATAATTATATTCACATTTATATTTATAGTTTCTTTTGATGCATTATATTCATAATTATATATAATAGATACAAAATTCTAGGAAAGTATTTAAATTATTATTTATATTAGGTATCACATCTACTGCTACAACTAATTTTTTCTTATAGGTTTAAATTTTATATATATCTGTATATATTTCTATTTCTATACTTAGATTTCTCCCTTTATATTATTTGTAGCTATAATTTTTACAATCAAAACACTGCCTATTGACAAATGAAAAAACCCACTTTGTTTAACTATATTAAAAAATATTTTCATGCTTATAATTGTCATATTTATATTTATAATTTGTTCAGTATTACATGAGAACATACCTGCTCCTGCACTGCAGCGGGGCTCCCTCTCCTGGGGTCCTTGGGGTGCCCCAATGGCATCAGAGCCCCGAGTCTTCATCCCCTTCTCCTCTATTTAGAAACTACACTGGAACTTTTTTCTGGAAACAAAGACATTACCTAAATCCTCTCTCCGTGTCCCAGACAGATGCATATTCAGTTATTAGTTGGCTGGGCAGCAGTTTCTTAAATAGAATGATAAACAAGATGTGAACATTTTAGCTACAAGCAAATAGGCAAATCTGAACAAGGTACTGGTGGCCAACACCAACCACCAAAGTGATTTTGAAGCCATTTTTTAAACAATAAAATAATGATACCACAAAAATTAAGCAAAAAGCTAACTACTGGCTAAGAAAGAAGGAAAAATTAACTTTTGACAGCAACAACGTTCCAACCACACAGGCTTTTTCCCCATGTCATACCTTGTAACTACGTCTCTTGGCAATTCTCATCATGTATCCCAAAAGGAATAAATACCTCAGAGCGTCCTAAAGCAAAAAGCAGCACACGTGAGCCCCTCACACTCCCGGGAGGCCGGCACAGCGTGCACTGAGTCTGCAACAAATTCTGCTCACTGAGGGTCTGCAAACAAAGGTTCAACTGATGAACTGACCTGATTTTAAAGAGAGGTTTTCTAAGCGCTGAAGCACAAAAAAGAACAAGCAGAAACAATTCTTAAAAAAAAACCTGCAAGTTTCGTTTAGCATATATGCGACTGATTTCCACCCTGTGGCTTCTCACTGTGATTCGTCTGTAGGCTCAGGAAGATGACAATGCACACTCTGCCTTCCCTGAGCCCCCCACGGCAGCGGAGCGCTGCTCCGTGCGCTCAGATCATCGGGAACTGGATTACACGTGCCCGGATGGACCGGAACTGCTCTGCTGCAGATTCAGGAGACGATGGCAGAGAGGGGCTGGCCGAGGCGTCGTCCCAATTCCGTTCCTGTGTGACGAGGAGCGGTTTGTTCCCAGCAGCTGCAACAATCCCCAGCTCGCTTCCGTTGTGAGTGCCGATGGCACACAAATGGCAGCCTGAGGAAATCGTGTTCTGGGCTCTAAGTGTTTGGGACAGGGTCCGATTTTTTGTTTTGTATCTGTATGATGATTAGTACGACAGGGCCCTGATCGATGACGTGGCAGCACAGAATTAAAAGCTCCTCAATAGGATTACATCGGCTTCGAGGAAAAGACAAAAGCCTAGGACCATTCTGAAATCTACTTTTAATCCCGAGCACACGGATTGTCACCATGCTGCACCTTCCAGCTTTTCAAAGCAGCTTACTTCTGAAGACCAGGAAACACTGATTTCTACAGAAACAATGGGCAACCCCCAGGCTAATCTCAGCACTACTGTTTAATAGGGGACCTGCCAGCGTGCCAGTCCAGCCTCAAGTGTGCTTTACTTCAGTCTAACATCCCCACAAAATTCTTCTCACATCTCCCAACCCTGAAATCTTATTTTCCCCTAAAGCTTCTCATCATTAGCAATTTCCAAGTAACATGTTTTTTTTACAGCATTCAAAAATGTCATGCTGGACTGTGCTAGAGAGTAATCTGCAAATATAAGCTTAGCAAAGTTTGAATTGACTTGTCCAGAGAAAAAACCTACAAGCGAACACCTACACCTGCCTAAAAAGAGCTAACAAGCCCCTGGCAGCTGCCAGCATCAAAGCACAGTGGATGTTTCTAACACAGGGTAAGGATAACAATATCACCTTTTGTTCTCTCCAGCTTGTTTTCCCTGCAGTCATATTTCGCTTCTTATGATTTTTTTAGTCTCCGTATCTTCGTGGACAGCACCGAGCCTGAAGACAAGGATACGAGAGTCTTTCCCTGCCGTACGGAGAGAACCAGGAAAACAGTTAAAAAGAGAACAGGGTAGTTTGAAATTCATACTTGCAATGAGAAGCAGCGCCTAACCAACAGAACAAAAGTAAACAAAGCATGGCAGCTCCCTGGGGACAGAAGACTTACAAACTCTCCAGAATTTACAATTCTAGCGACCATCTCCTTTAGGACGGCAGCCAAGTGTCCCATGAGGTGGCGCTACACCAAAGAACAATCTGAGAGGTTCCAAAGAGCGAAATGCACAATATTTTGCAAAGACATAAAATCTTGCAAAACAACAAAAATACAATGGATGTAAACTACAGGGCAAGAGTACAAGTGTTCACTTTAAGAGCTGGAACCATCCAGGTGAGCACCTGATAACTGGATCCTCAGCAGAGTTTGAGCCCTTCAGGACACAGAAGGGTTTTCCCCAGAAATTTCACAGACTGAGTTTTGATAGAAGTACAGTTGCCACATCCTCAGAAACGTCACCCATTCTCCAGGTGTGTGGAGAGAACTGCAAATGGCTCTCACGTAGTTTGAGCTAGTTCTGTAAGGTCTCGGGGTGAATTTCACCAGATGCAACCAAACTGGGCAACTCCCAGTGGGACAGAAGGAACCCAAAGCTTGGGTAAGCAGAGCTGCAGCAAATACTGAGGAAACAAACATAACAGTGTAAAAAATAATAAACCATCCTTTTTTTTTCTCTTGCTTTTGTTTTTTTCTTATTCAGATCAGCATAGCAATTAAAGAGAAAGTGAAAAACTCACCATTACTGAACATTTCATCATCTGCAGGCTGAGCATCCTTAGCATAGAGGACTCCAAAGTTAAAATTCACCGATCCCTGCAAAATAAAACCAAATATTGTATGATAAACAGTCAGACAGCAAACATAAAAATTTGTTTCCTCTAAGGACTTTCAGGTATGTATGTATCTTTGCATACATCCTACACATTAGAACATACACTTTATACCATCACCTAATACATAATCATTTACCTTTAAATTTTGATAGTATAGCATGAATTTTTAACTTAAATTGGTGATCTATTATTATTAAGTTGGTGCTTAAAGTTATTTCTGCTGTCACGTTCAAAAAAACATTAATTTTTTTTACTGTAATGACCAATTGATTTCAAAGTCATCACAAGCCCATCAAAATACAAAGCTCTGTTCACTGGACGGGTCTGTGAGCTAGAAGTAGTTAGGCTTCTACTTCCCTCTTGTTCTTCCAGAGCCAAGAAATCCTGTCAACAAAACCAGGATCTTTAGCCCACTGCTGTGAAAGATTCTACAAGGATGATGGTTTGATTTGTGTTTAGAAGTTTTGATTTGAAATGGCCAGTTCAATGGATAAAGACAGTTTAAGTAGTATTACATTACTGTTATTATTATTTCTATTATTATTTTTACTATTACTACTACTATTATTATCACCTGTTACTGGAAGAAACAGACCAGTAGTACCTATACTTAATTACTTTTATTTCCAGAAAATAATAAAGAAAAAAGAACCAAACCAAAAAAAGTCACTTCCTACCTTTTCTATCAAGGGATGAAAAATTTCTCTTGGGCTCTCCTCCAATTTACTGTTAAATGGAATGTTCTGTGGAACTGCCATTTCTTTCCCAAAATACTAACTTCCAACACTTCCTGAACGTATTTTGTATTTTCAAACAACAGAAGTTAGTGAGACTCTGTGGAGGTCAGGTTTAAATTTCTTTCCTTCTAAAGCACAGAGTTCTGTTCCATCACCCCGCCCTTTGGCTCTACACTGAATCATGGTGAGCATTTGAGGAGTGCTCAATAACCAATTCTATTTCTCTCTTTTTCTAGTTCTCTCTATTCTTAAATAATTCAAGACAAGTCAAATGAAAAATGACAAGTCAAATGAAAAAGTTCAGCCTCAAAGTCACACTTTTTCCCTTTGTCTGGTCAAGAACAGGCTCTATGCTGCCTTCAACGATTAAGACTTGCAAAACCAGTTTTACAGGTTTATCATAAAACCCACAGAAGGCAAGCTCTGAATAACAGGAAAAGGTACACAGGCAAATATCTAAAGGGATCACTTCTTTGGAAATACATACCTTGACAGAGATCGCACTGAGAACCTTTCTGTGGGACTCTAAGGGAGACGTATTTTCTGAGTACCCTGTAAACAAGAAAAGCTACAATATATTACAGGACACCCCCACTTTTTCTACACATTCAAATAGGATTTTTAATAAAAACAATTCAGTTAAAAAAGAAGGAACAAAACCAAGCTAATTTTACTCAGCTATATTTACTCCCGATTTAGAGGGAAAAAAAAAAACTCACAGGTGCTCGCCGTGCTCGCCCGGGGCGGCTCCCGCACAGCCCCGCGCGCCCGCCTGGCCCGCCAGCCAGTCATGTGCCGCGTCAGCCGTTGCGTCACGCGCCGCGCCGGCAGCAGGGCCTGCCGGGAGTTGTAGTCTCGGGATGACAGCCACGGCTCCGTCCCCCAGCGCCGGGACCTGCAGTCCCTCCCGGGCATCAAACGGGACCTTCACCCCTGGGCGGGGAAGGACCTGAGGCACCACCGCTCCTCCCGAATGCCCTCTCTTTTTCCCTCCAACCCTTTTTTCTTTTTTCACTCTGTTTTTCACCCCTTCCCTTCCCTCTTGCTCTCCCGCTTCCTTTCCTTTCCTTTCCCTTCCCTTTCCCTTTCTTGTATTTCTGATCTTGGTTTACCTTTCTAGCTTTAGAATAAAAAAACAGCAGTAGAAACTATCAGGCTACCTGGGAGTAAAAAAAAAAAAAAACTCCAAAACGAAAAGGATTTAAAGAAAACTATTTATTCCCTGGGAGCCTGAAATTTTCTACTGCTGCACGTGACATAGAGCTTTTATTCCTTCTTATAGAGAGTTGATATTTTCTACTTACTTTATACAGCGCCCCCTGCCGTCTGTCCCGGAGCACTGCAGGCACAGCGATCCCTGCCGTCTGCACAGGCGCACTGCAGGCACAGCGATCCCTGGCGTCTGCACAGGCGCACTGCAGGCACAGCGCCCCCTGCCGTCTGCCTCGGAGCACTGCAGGCACAGCGATCCCTGCCGCCTGCACAGGCGCACTGCAGGCACAGCGCTGCGGCGTTGTTCGGTTCTGTTGAATGAAACTCGGCTGAATTCGGCTTGGTTCGGCTCTTGGTCTAAAGTCGTTTCAGTTCGGCTCTTCGGCCGAACTCGGCACGGTTCGACTAAACTCGGTCATATTGGGCACATTGTCTAAATGCGGCCAGTGTCGGCTACACTCGGCTATCGGTTCCAGTCGGCTATCATGGTCTCTTGGTGTAAACTGGGCGATTTTGGGCCGCCCTGGGCTCTTCGGTTCAAGTCGGCTGTTTTCGGCCACCCTCGGCTCTTCGGGTCAACTCGGCTATTTCCGGCTTCCCTCGGCCCTTCGGGTCAACTCGGCTGTTTTCGGCCACCCTCGGCTCTTCGGCTCTTCGGAACAATTCGGCCCGGCTCGGCTCCCTCAGGGCGCGAAAGCGGCCGTCAGAGGACCCCGGCACAGCGAGGCGTTTACCCCAGATGCCTGGCACAAACCCGCCAAACTACCCCGCCCGCGGCGCCGCTGAGCCCACAGCATGTGTCGGGTACACATGAAACGCCACAGAAAAATCCGTCGGAGCCGCCATGACGTCAGTATTCTGTGCAGGCAGTCCACTTACACCCACCCCGGTCCTCCACTTCCCCGCCCTTTTCGCCGCCATGCTGAGAAGGTCAATTAAAAGTCCGCGACACCCGTGACGCGCCACTCCCAAGGTGGCGGCCTCTCGGTGCAGGGCTGCAGTACCGCGCTCTGCCCACAAGGCGGCAGCACTGCCGCACGCCCCAGCCGGGGGCGCAGCGCGCCTCGGGGCTGCGGGCAGGGAAGGCGGCGAAAAAGAACAGGGGCGGCCCCCGCCGAAAACTGCTCTGAAATAAATGCCCCAAAACAACGGGGAAGAGGAAAAATAAACTTCTGCCTCTAATCTAATAGGATAAAAGACAAAACAAAACACAACACACAAAAAAAACCCCCAAAAACCCAACAATGTCTTTTAAAAAATATTTAAATATTTTTTAAAAAGTTTTTTCCTATTAATATTCACATTTCTATTTACAATGTATATTGATGTACACTGTCCATTTATACATTTCTTTTTATAAATACATTTCTATTCCATATTGCATATATCCCTAAAACTTAAATTTATTTGTATATTTTTATACATATTTTTACATAGTAAGTATATATTTCTGTTACGATTTTTACTTCTGTAACACTTGCATTATTTAAAATAAAACCTTTGCCTCCATCCACATTAAAGCCAAAAAGAAGCCCTTTCTTCTCAACGGTATTCAAATATTTTTTAAAATTCTAGTTTTCAGGTTCATATTCATATTTACATTTAAAATGTACACTTATGTATACTGTTATTTGTATTCTTCATTACATCTCTTCCTATTATTGGTATTTCTTTATATTTTGTGTTTTTATATATATATTTATATCTCGATTGTATATCTCCATATTTAGAAATAAATAACAATAATATCTACATTCATATTATTTAAAATAAAAACCCTGCCTCTAACACAATAGGAATAAAAAAACCCCCAACCCTTTGTTGTAAACAATATTTAAATAGACTTTATCCTAAAGTTCAATTTTTATATTCATATTTGTATTTATAAGGTATATTAATGTCTATTGCTTACTTATACATTTATCTTTACCAATGTCAAGTTAAAAATAAATTTATATTCTATATTACATCTGATGCGAGTAGTTATTTATGAATTTTTATATATTTTTATTCATATTTTTTATATTGATTAAATATTTCTGCCTCAAGATTTTTACTTCTGGAACACTTATAATATTCAAAATAAAACCCCTGCCTCTACTTAAATAAAAGCCAAAACATTCCCTTTCTTTTAAGCTATATTTACATATTTTTATATTTATATTCCCATTTATAATTTATATTGCCGTATAATGTTATTTACATTCTACACTACAACTCTTCATATTACTTACATATATTTATATATAAATTTATATTCATATTTTAGCAATTTCTCCTTATATATTTATTACATATTTCTATCTTAAGATCCACATTTCTATATTACTTATATTATTTAAAATAAAACTCCTGCCTCTAACCAAATGAAAAGCAAGGACGCCCCTTTATTTGAACCAGATTTAAAAATGTAGGAAGTAAATTTATTTTTCAAAATTAAAATGATATTCATATGGATATTTTAATTTATTTTATTCATAGATATTATATATATTAGAGAGAATACCTTCTAATATAATAAGAGATCTGTATTTTCTGTATTATAGATTTCTTTTACTTATATTTATTTAAATTAAATATTTATAGAGATTTGTATTTGTATATATATTTGTATATCTGAATTGATATTTTATTTCTATCACTTATTTAAAAACCCCAGCCTATAACCTAATAAAACCCCCCCATTTATTTTAACTCCATTTAAATATTTTCATATTAACTATCTATATTTATGTATCTTTGTGTATATATATATATATATAATAGACTATCATTTATCTATATGATGTTACAATTACATACCATGTATTACAGTTTTATGTATGTATCTGTTATCTATATTTATGTTTACCACTCTAATGTTATATTCATTTTTAAATGTATATTTATTTCTATTTTCATCTCTATATTAAACCATACAAGTTCATTAACCCCACGCACCAGAACCACAACAATACCGTACCTTTGTCAGCACCGGCACGCAGCACATGCTCGTCCCATCGCAGCGCATCAAAACAAAACCCACTGCTATTACTAACGGAACAAACGTCCCACAACGTCATTGAACCCTAATAAAAACTCAAATAAACCTAACTGTCAATAAATTTTAAATCCCACTATAAAGTAGCCCAAAACCTCCGCACATTCTCATCATAAACTTCCTCCTAAACCACTATCTCAAAAACCCCAAAAAACTCAAATACACCTTGAAAATGACACAACTGCTAATAAAAACAAACACCCAGTAAAAATTAAATCAAACCAACTCACGAGACTCAAAACTGTACAACTGACCCTAAACATTACTAAAAAAAGTCCCCAAAGCTCTACCTTTATGCTAATGCACAAATAATAACCTATCATCTAGAAAAGTTATTTGAAAAAATTAAAAAAAAATAATTAAAACCATGAAAATCAAAAACCTAAACTATTAAAATACTAAAAAACATCACTACCTAAATTAAAAAACGTATTGCCTAAAAAAACCCACCATATAAATGCCCCTGTCCCAAAAAATAAAAAAAACTATCGAACCAGAAAGAAATCAGAACTTAGGAACACTAAAACCATAGCGTTCAAGAAGTCACACCACATCCCTTATCATACACCAACTACAAACAACAGAAAACAATACAATGAATTCTTAAAAACCACCTTAAAACCACTACATTGAAAAACCTTTCCAAAATTAAAAACTGCATTTAACAAAAGCCATCTCATAAATTCACACCCAAAACTCCAGCAGCCCAGCTGGCCCTACCAAAGCTCTATGTTTATACAGACAGCAAACACAAACAAAAACAAAAATCCCAGTAAAACCCAACCCAAAGAATCCCATTGAAATTAATCCTGCCTCAAATACAAACCAACCCATCCAGAAAGTCAGCTTCACTCAAAAAACAATTTACACAGAGTTAATAATACCAAGAAATAAAACAACACACCATATACCACCAATGAATATAATAGTCAAGTAAAAAAAAAAAACACTACACCTTTTTCTTTTTATTTCTTAAACTAACTTCTTTTATTAGCTAGAACAAAAGATTTTGCCAGGACTGTAACAACAACAACAACCTCTTTTTCTTCTTCTCCTTCTGAAATGTCCCTTCTCACTCCCAAATTCCTTTCAACTCCTGAGTTTACATCCAAGCAAAAAGCAAAATTCGTGCACTCGTGCTCGTTCGCTGCTCCCGTCAGATTCTCTGTTCCCCTCCGCATCTTCTCACACTTTCAGTCTCCATGCTGTCCCGCCGTGATGAGTCTGACAGAAGAACTGGCACAAGTTAACAGAGCATTTCCCTCCCTCCCTCCCTCTGCTTTCCTCAGCGCATTTCAATCCATCCCAGGCCTGCAACGATGCACCCTCACCCCAAAGCTCACAGGAAGCGTGCAGCAGCTCAGGCTCACCTGGCTCCAGGGCTCTGTGCCTTGGATAGCCGAGGAAACTTCTGATGAGCCTCCGTTCCAATCAACTGGAATGCAAACTCACCTCCATCTCAGAGCCTCAGTGACCTCGGCCAGCCCCTTCCTCGCTTCCCTGGGTCACAATGACTTCCAGGCACAAGGATGCCAAGCAGGTTCTTGTCTTTTCTCTTGAGTGCCAACAGGTCAAATCTGTAGGCTTTGACATAACTAATTACCCTCTCTTTGAACTCTCCCAAGGACACTTTTAAAGAAAAGACACAAGATTGCGGCTACAGCCATGTGGGATCGGGAGGAAAGCAGCAAGGATCCCAGGTCAGCGGCGCGGCCGGGCAGTGTCACGTCCCTGCCGCCCTGTGACAGGGCGCACGGCTGCAGGGCCCCAGAGCCTGCAGGCCCTGGAGCTGCCGCACGGATGGACCCGGTTCCCTCCCCGGGTGCCCAGAGGGAAACCTGAGGGCAGGTGTCCACCCCGAGGGTGCACCCAGAGCCCCGGGCACGGATGGAGTCACTGGCCGCTCTCTGGGGACGAGACCCTCCCTGCAGGTGACGCTGCCTTGCCCTCTCCCTCCCTGTGGCACAGGCACCTCCAGGCTCTATGACCAGCCTCCTTCCGTCAGCATCCAGGTGCTGTGTCGGAGCCAGAGGGGTCGAGGCTTTCCAGAACCATAGCGTCCTTTAGGCTGCAAAAGCCTTCTAAGGCCATCGAGCCCAGCTGCTGCCCCAGCACTTCCAAGCCCCCACCCAAATCAGGTCCCTAAACACCACATCTTGCCATGCTTCAAATGTCTCCAGCAATGGGGACTGCCCTGGGCAGCCCGCTCCTACGCCTGACCACCCTTTCAGTGAACAAATTGGTCCTCAAAGCCAATCTGAGCCTTCCCTGCTGCAACTTGAGGCCATTTCCTTTTGTCACGGCACTTCTTACCGGGGAGATCTCGGCACTTCAACCTTACCTGCTCCTTCCCTAGGAGCTCTCTGGCTTGCCTGCATGAGAGGAGAAACACTCCCAGCACAGGAACGGCAGCTCCGCAGGTCCCACACCGAGGCAGGGGAGCAGCTGTCCTCACCACAGCTCCCGTGTCAGCTCTCACAGATCGGCTCTGCTCTGCCTCCCGGGGGCAGATCTCTGCTCAGCGCTTCAGAATTGCCTGTTTGGAGGAGGGGGAAAAAACAGCTTAGCCAAGATTTTTATCCAGACTTATCTGATGTCTTTGCCTGCTTTGCCTCTTCCTGACTTCCTCCTGCTAAGAAAACAGCTGTCTTTGGACTTCTAGGGGCAACTGCCACGTAATGCTTGAAAAGGACCTACAGAAAAGTGCCTCATTTTTCAAGACTCAGCCAAGAAGACAGACAACTGCACCTTCTCCATCCCCACTGCCTGCAGAGCTGCCAGGCACCAGGCCAGCTCTGCTCCTGCTTCCAGTTGTTCCCAACTCTGCTGCAAGAACTGAAGGCTGCTTTGGCGTTCCATTGCTCCGCTCCTCCCAAAAAAGATCTTTCAGTGCCGTTCTCCCTCCACGGGAAGGGCCCTTCTGCCTCACACGCTCGGTGACACGAGGCTGCGCCAAGCTGCAGCAGCCTCTGCTCCAGCTGGGAAGGGCTTTCTTCCTCCTCTGGCAACTGGCTGGCACAGGTTGCTCACACATGCTGGGGCTGCCCCATCCCTGGAAGTGTTCCAAGGCCCATTGGTGCTCTGGGATCAGGCTCAGAGCGACCTGGTCCATGGAACCGTGTCCCTGCCCACGGCACCAGGCTCGGAACGAGGTGATCTTTAGAGCCCCTTCCAACCTGAATTATTCCATGACTCTGTGAACTCAAAAAACTCGGGGAATAAATCTGTAAAGTCACTAAATACATAAAAGCATATCCCCATCAGCATAATTTTGAATGAAAAGTATATCTACAAACAGGGAGAAATATTCTATGTATTTGCTCTTGCTACCTTTCAGGCGTAATTTCAGCTATCTCTTCCAGTTTTAAAATATTCTCTTTTGAAATAATAAGCGGTGTTCAAATTTTAGCATTTTTACACTATTGCAGCAGCAAAAATTGCTGACAATCAGGCCGTGTCATTCTTTATGGAGCAGAGCCATCGTGACAGCATTCCTGGGACAGAAATTTTACAGGACGTCACTCCACAGAGAGCACCAAAATCCATATCAGTTGGCAGTTCTGCTCCTCCACATCAGAAAGCTAAACTAGGACAAGACAGCCTCGGGATTCACGAATGGCAAGGCAATAAGAGACACGCTTTAATAATATCATTACAATTTCCACAGATCTGCCACCTGATCTGCGACAGCACAGCACCCTGGCCCAGAGGAAGGTGAGCCTGCCCAGGACAGGGGTGGAACTAGGTCGTTTTCAACATCTCTTTCACCCCAAACCATTCTGCCGTGTGATGACACAGGAGAGTTGTAAGGGAGAAGAAGGATGAATTCCTTTGGGGAAGGATCATTGTTTGCCTCTCTAGTAGCAGGCTTTGCTGGCAGGATTGTTTTGCTCTTGCACTGACCTTGGCTGAAGGTGCTTCACCCTGCAGAGAGCGGTGACAGCCTGCTGCACACGCTGTTCTTGGGCAGAGCGCACGGAGCCAGAGGGCAAAGAGCCCCCAGCAGGTCCGTGACAGGAGCGGATGCTCCTCCCCACCTTTGGAAATATCCATTAGGGATTTTTCCAGCAGATGGCAACAGCAGACCGGCGTGGACTGCAAGGGCAGACTCTGCGGGCTGCCTGAAACCTGGCTGGGCTCCACCCAAAGCACCTCTCGGGTCTGCTCCTCCCGCTCCTGGCATTGAGCCTGGCTGGCAGCCCAGGGCATGGTTACTGGAATACAGAATGAATCAGTGCTGCAGGAAACTGCACAACAAGCTCTGCGGCTCTTGCTGTGTGTGCAGGCCTTAAAACACACCTGGTGCATTTGGAACAGATGAAAATTATGGCTCCCCCTGAATAAACATGATTTCTCTCCTAGATATCATTTTGAAAAATAATACTTCAAGGGGTGATCAGAATGGGAGCGCAGACAAACACCAAGAATAAAAACTACAGCGTTTGATGCTTTATCAAAAGGTGTGCCTGCCCTACCGTGTCGGGAAGCTGGACTGCTGGACCCAACTTTGCAGCACATTCTTGTCATTGCTTCTGAGCCACCTTCACCAGCTGCTCTCGTGGCATTTGCCGTGCCATTTGCAAATTACAATGCGAGCGAACCTGGAAGGCAAAACACAAGATAAATTTACAGCTGGACGGTCAAATCTTTTTCTCCAAAATGCAATCAATGTACAGCTTTCCCCTTAAGCTGAAGTACAGGCCAAATTCATAGAATCACTCGGGTGAGAGAAGCCCTTCAGGCAGTGAAAACGAGCATTTAGGTGTGGTATGAAGCTTGGGGAGCCCTGAAGAGGCTGTCAAAGTCGACTGATATTCTTTGGAAATTACAAATAAAAAATGGGAGGAATGAATTTACAATGAATCCAGTGCGGAAACGCCGCAAGGGACAGCTTGCAGGGGAGATGCCTGAAAGCCAAAGCTGTGCTTCAGTGGCATCTGAGGTGACAATTTTGCAGAGTGCCTGTACACAAGTTTCTTTTCACTGCGAGCAGTGAGCAGCGGCTCAGAAGACCTGGCTGTAAAAAACACAGGTTATTGTCCCCAAGCACATGCCAGTGGTCTGGAAAAGGGTGACACTCGTTGACATGACTGTTGTGATTGCTCAAGGGGAGAGCTCCTCAGTCCTCCTCACTTCACCGATGCTCCCCATTGGGGCGCAGGTGAATGGCACCACTGGGCTGTGCTTCACCTCCCTGGGTATATTCTGTGCAGGGAACTGCAGTGCCATTGCAACTTTTCTGCTCTCACATCATTCTTCCAGAGAAAGACAGTACCTTGAAGGGAAAAGTGCCCTGTCCCTGTCCCACTTCCTTTGTCACTTGTGCTAACCCACAGCACACACTCCCTGCACATGTTATCTGAATGTTAACTCTGTTTACAAGTGCTGTGAATAAACCCCAATCCAACTGACAAAGTTCCTCTTTGCTCACATTTCAATACAAGGCTGGAACTATCACCTTGCAAAGAACTTTCCTTTACCAGTGCTAGATGCAAAACCAAAAAGCAAACCTAGGAATGCCTGCCACACTCCAGCACACAAAGCTGCTGCTGCTGCTTTTAATGGCTTAGCCTGAGGGCTTTGCTGCTCTTCCTTTGCTCTGCTAATGGGAAGGACTGGGAGACCTCTTTGAACTAGCTACACATACCAAAGACTGAATAAACAAGTATTCTTCATCCCATTTCTCTTAAGAGTTTGTCCTGACAGATGTCTTCTCCCTCCTGAGGTGTGGATTATAGTTTGTGTTTCCCTTTTTTTCCCCCTTTAGCCCCTGAAGCATTTCACACCCTGCTGGGCAATGCCCAGAATTAATCAGACTGACTGAACACGGGAAACGCAGACAAAAGAAAAGGCTGGAAGCTACTGTTCTTCTCCCAGCTGGCACCACCAGCTCCTGAGGGCTCAGCCACCACAGCCCACGTTTGTGACAGTACCTGTACGCTCTGGTTGTGTGCAGCCCTTCCGTCCTGCGGCAGCCTGGAGCTGCAGGCTCAGATATCCACCGCGAGCTCCTGGATCCTCCAGGACAAAGCCAGCTCTCCCTGCTGCTCCCGTGTTGCGCTGCCTGTGGAGAAGGGAGGGAAGGAGAGGCACACAGGTTAGCACAGTGGCAGTGCACGAGCTGCCAGGCGTCACCCATCTGACCCGCACCAAAGAGGAAATCTTAATTTTCAGAACTTCCCATCATGCCACACAAGACACTGAAGCCGTCCAAATCTGGAAGGGATAGCCTGGCATGATGCCCCCCCAGGTCATATCTTACATCAAGAGTTCTTTTTCTCCTGCACAAGGCTCTATATCCTACTTGGACAGATATACAAATATCTATAGAAACTACAGATATTCAATAAGCCATCTTAAATCATAACAGCCAGGCCTCTGTACGACCGTGCTTAACTCCTGCTCAGCTCACGCCATCTCCCCGTTCCTCAGGCATCAGAAACCACTGAAACTCCCGTGTTTTCCTGGGGGCTGCCTGCCTGCAGCTGCCCTCCTCTCACCAACGGGGCCACCTGCCAGGCTCCCCAGGGCACAGCAGCCTCCAAGGGGAGCATTCGTCTGTTTGAGAGGTGATGGAAAGCCTGGGGAAAAAAAAAGCTCAGCGATACTGTGGCTCTGAAGGTGCAAGAATCATTACCCTGGAGACGTGCAGCTCACCTGGTTCATGCTGAGCACGCTCTCTGCTCGCTTCACCTGAGCGTTCAGCTGGAGAGATCCATTTCCACGCGCTGGGCTGGCTCCATCTCCGTCCCTGCTGCGAGAAGGTGTTCGGGGGGATGCCGCTGCCCGCTCAGCAGACGCTTCACACACTCTGCCAGCAGCAGGGGCAGCCTTTGAGGCCACACCAGCCTGGCACAGAGTCACTGAGCCATTCTGACTGTGTTAACAGCACCACGGATGAATCCTCATACCATCGGGCCTTCATTCTCCGGCACCCCGAGCCCCGCGGCTGCGCGGCAAAGAAGGAAAGCGGGCACCGGAAGAGAGGAGCGAGAGCAGGGCATGACAAAGGGCGGCGAGGGAGGGCGGGCTGTGCAGGAAAGCGGCACGGGAAGGGAAAGCCCGGGAGGGGGGGTAGAGGGAGGGTGGACAGAGGAGGCAGAAACGGGGAAGAGAAAGGGAGTAGCGGGGAAGGGGCTGGACAGGAAGGAGCCGGGCTTGTGGGGGCAGAGGGAATGGGGGAAAGGGAGCGAGAGAAGGCGAATACGGGGAGAAGGAAGGAGGGCTAGAGAGAGGGACAGGCGGGGAAGCCTCACAGAGCCCCGGCTGCACCCCGAGCCCGGGCCGGCGCCTCGCCCTGCCCGGGAGGCTGCGCTCGGGGGAGCTGGGCTCGCTCCGGAGTCACTCGGCTCCAGTCGGCTCTTCGGCTAAACTCGGCTATTGTCGGCTAAACTCGGCTATTGGCGGCCGCATTCGGCTGCATTCGTCCCTTCGGCGCGCTTCGGCCCAACTCGGAGCCGCTCTCTGCGCGTTCGGCTGAGCTCGGCTCGGCTCGCCTCCCCGAGGGCGGGCAAGCGGCGCCGCCTCACGTTAAACTCGCCCGGCTCGGGGCTCTCCTGCTGCCGCGTCCCGCGGGCGGCCCGGCCATCGCACCGACACGACCGGGAGCGCGGGGTGGCACAGGAGCTCATTGGGCTGTGACCGCACTCGCGCTAATTAGCGCGCACGAGAGCAGCGGGCTCGGTTCGGCTGAGCTCGGCTCCGTTCAGGCAGCCTCGCAAGCCTGGCCTCGGTTCGCTCGAGCCCGTCAGGTTCGGCCGGTCTCGCCTTGGTTCGGCTGAGCTCGTTCCATTCGGCCGAAGGCGGCCTCGTTCAGTCGTGTTTTTACAAATATCTTTCTATATTGACTGTATATTTCTATATTTAGATTTATATTTCTATATAAATCTTCCCTTTCCTTTCCTCACTTCAACAAGGGCAAAGAAATGCGTTCTCCCCTTCAGTTTCGTCCCCTACGAGAGCAGAAAAGAAGGGGCGCTCCTTAAATGAAAGTCTTCGACTGATGGGAAAGGGCGATTTCGACCTCCATTCAAACCCTTGAAAAGGAGGGACACCAGGGCTGCCCCCTCCATTTAAACCCGAGGGTGATGAAAATGGGGTGGGCTGCCTTCAAATCAAACCCATAACACCACAAGAATACTTTTCCCATTCCCCTTAAAATAGAACGCAGGGATTCCCTGTCACCCCCGGAATACCCCTAACAGCCTGGAAAAGGCAGCTTTTCCTGCAATCATCACCCTTAAAACCCCAAGTGAAGAGGGATCCCCTCAGTTCAAACGCAGACAATAAAAGAAGAGTAGCTGCTTCCTTCTCCTTATTCCCTTTTGTCCTCATAAGCTCCATTTTTCTTCCTAGGGAACCGGGGAGGGACTGGCGAGATGAAATTGCAAAGGGGAAGGAGAAAATTCCCCGCTCCAAACCCACACGGGCTCACCTGTTCGGCTGCTGCTCCCCGGCACCAAGATTCGTCCCTCGGCGCCTCCTTTAAGCGATGCTCCACGTATCCAAGCGCGGATCCAGGCGTTCCCCCCGACCCTGTGAGAAGCTCCTGCAGTCCTTCCATGAGACAGCGCCGGGAGCGCCCCATAAACCCCTCCACTCAGCGGCTCAGTTGCATAAATCTGTTTTCTTTATGAACAACAACGTGAGCAGCTGGGCCTGAGCATGCGACTTTATGGTCAGCAGGAACTTTGCCAATGACCTTTGTGATCCCAGGAGGAATAAAACCAATGCATACATGAATTCCCCTGCTTTTCACTCTTCACCTCTTGTATCACCTTAAATGCTGTACAAATCAGAAACGTTGATTCCCCTCAATGCCTAGGTCAGCATCTGTTATGATTTAATTAAAAGCTTGCTCTCTGAGGGGGTTTCTCTCTGTGATGATACCCTTCCACTCTGTTATTTCTCTTCTCATTTCTTAAACTGAATGAAGCAGTAAGCTTCAGGCTTTTAAAAATAAAACAATACAATTTTCTATTAATTTCATCATTATTTAATCAGATTTAATTTTCTACATATGTTGATTTATCTCAGATGGTCCAAATCCTTGCTGAGGAGTGAGGTTTCCTCCTCTGACTCACCTGCTTCTGAAACCTACACACAGCTTAGTCACATTTAAGGGTAATTAAAAATATTCCAGTCTCATTCTGCAGCGCTGAGCAGTTTGTGAAACGTGAAAACTTTCCAATTTGCACTATTTTATCTCTCAACTCAATTGCTCTCTTTAGTTTAAAATATGTTTGACCCTTTTACTGATATCAAATCATCATATCAAAGCATCAAATTCAAAAGCCGGATGAGGCTGTGAATAAGCTGCTCTGCTTTGCTTTTCATGTGCCCACAGCCAAATTCCTTCGAAGGTCCCACTTCCACAGTCAGGCTTAGCCTCTGCCCTCATTTATGCCATCAAACTCAGCTGAGCCAAATTCAACACAAAATCTTTATTTTATCCCTTTTGAAAAAGCAAGTGTGAGAGAATTAGAGGACTGCTTAAGTTATAAGATTTCTCATCAAGACAAGCTGCATCATAAAGTTTTATAGTCAAAGCACAAATCAAACTACCAAAATATCTCATACTCCTTCTAGTTGTCACCTGAAGGAAACGGCTACCATGATTTTCACATTTTAAAAGATAATAAAAAGATATTTTAAACTGAAATATAATGGAAAACCCACAACATCTCTCTACCCCATAGTCAAATGTTTTAATTAAGGTTGTAGAACAAATTCTAAAAGGACAGCTTTGTAAAAAAAAGAATTGTTTTCTTTCTCAAAGAACTTCTATGAAATGGTGTTGAACCAGATAGCAATTTATAGGGTTTCTTGGTTCTTTTACTACAAGTGTTACTTTTTCTCTGTCACTAAATAAAATAAATTGATGGAAGTGTACTATCTTGTATGTTTGAAAGACTATGCTTTCTTAATACTTTCCTGCAATCCAGAAAAAACCCCAAAAGGTTCTAAAAGAAATTAATTCTTTTGTCATGTCATGGTCTGGGGTTTTGTTAGTAGTTTGTACAGAATATAGCTTTGGTATAAAGCATATTAATTGTGTGTGTCTGTGTGTAACTACATACATGTTATAATGTGCATAAACCTACCCACTTTATAATATACAGCAGTGTGTCTGTATGTGTAATGCACATGGAGTAGTGTGGATAGAAAAACATGTAAACCACTGCTGGGTTTTGAAGTATTGGGAATTGACTCTGTTCCTTACAGGAAAAAAGTCACAGATAAAATTCTATAATATGCCGAGACATGTGGAGCTACATAAAAACTGAAATACTTTTTGCATTATGACTCCTATTCCTTTGAATGTTCCCAAACGTGAAGTCCTTGGGACACAGAAAGCCCTCATGACACACCTAGAATATGTCAAAAAGGGAATTATAAAAATGAAATAACTGCTCAGAGTATAGTGAGCAGTCCACTACTATTTTGAGGATGCTGAAGTCACTGGACAGTGTGAAAGAGCTACTCTGAATAACCTTAACCCACTTAATCTAACAAAAAATTTTCTAATTACCATCAATGTAGCTCTCTGACTCTTGCAGAGCCTAAGTTTAAACATGAAGCTTCACAGACTGGTAGTCTCTGTTAGAGAATTTTTCAAGCTGACATTTGAAACTTTAGATCTAGTCCAAATTTCCAAACAAAATTTGTTTTGTCAAACATACATTTAATGCTGCTATTTTTTTGTCAAAAATATTTTTGGGGGAAAAATAGTCTTCTGGGTTGTTTTTTAAAACTTATTTACAATATTTCAATGTATGAAACCACACTATACAACTGAACTTTAAATGCCTTGCAGGGAAACTGAAAGCACACATATATGACAACCATCCATCTCTGGAATTTATTAAAATGAAATCAAGATTAGTATTTTGTCATTGTATTTAATTCAAAGCATGTTTTGGTTGCTCAAATCGTTAATGTGATGTAGAGAATCTGTTCTGATCTATTTCAATGAGTCTTCCACTGGATCTCATATACTGTGGAATTATGAGGTGTTTTAATTGCTCAAACATAAAAAACCCTGAAAGGGTTTCATTTTCTTCACTTGAAGGTTTCATTTTCTGCCATAGAGAATTCAAAGTATAGCCTAATTTTAGTTGTTCTGTGACTGAATAGAAATTGTTGTTTTGTACTTCATACATTCTACGCTTCATAAGTACAACCCTTGGCAGTATTACAAATTAATGGGCTTGTTCTCACTGGTATTTATAAGATAAGAACAGAACTTCTTTGCACTGCATTTATATTCTATGGAGACTGCTTAAAAGTTTTTAAATAACAAAAATAAGAACATTTCTTTTCCTAGTATTCATCAAATTCCTCTGTGTCTCTAACAAATTATTTTCACTCATGATGTTTAAAAAAAACCCTCCCAACACAAAAATCCCCATATCAACATGCAAGCAGGAGGGCCCTGAATTGGCTCTCAGTATCCCAGAATTGGTAGTCTCTCTTGTGATAATGGTATTCATTTACCTGCCTGCAGCTGCATATCTAGGCATCAGTAGTCCAAAAGAGTGAGTTGTAAACGACATTGATCGTGCATTTCCTCTAAATTGAAGCACGCAGTGAGTCACAGCCTCCCATGCCTAGGAAAATGGCGAGAAACATGCATTAGTGGAAAAGGTTCTTTTGTGAGTCAGTAATTGCTGCTCTGAGTCATTGCCAAATGCTGCTGCAGACATCGGCAAGCCCATCTCTTTGGGTCAGCTATCAGCTCAGAGGAGAAGCAGTGACTCCACCTGAGGGGCAGCTAAATTCTAAATCTAAAGTTTGCATGGACTACATGAGATCACTCCAAGGAAAAGCATTTCTGACTCTGCAGATCCCACTTCTAACAAAGGCTGTGCTGATTCTGTCCCGCCTTTCAGCATTCCAGAAATAATTTCACTGTTCTCAATGAATGACAAAAACCCTCATGGAAACCAGATGCCTCGGATCAGGATCATCTGAAATGTCTGTAGGCCATTTTTAGCCTCTGCAACTTTCCAAGATAAAGAAAGTAGGATTGAGGCTCACACAGCCTCAGACACTCTATCCTGCTTACACTGGTATTTTGTGCCTCTGAGAATCTGGAGCTCCATCTCTTTTGAAGGCCTTTAAAAATAAAATATTGATTTTATCTCATGAGGAAGATAATGGATATCATTATTTATGTCCTCTAGGGATCTAGCACAACATTTTTGCCTAAAAAGTTCACTTAGTTCTGACATGTTTGAAAACACTGTCAATCTAAATTAGCTCTAATTTTCCTGGTTCTTTCACTGTTTAATACATTTTCCCATGAAGCTATTCTTTTGGGGCATGGATTTTTTTTCCCTTCTTTCTTCTATTGAGTCCCTGCCAATAGAAAAATATCTCTTCCATTTGGTGAGAACCTCAGGAGCCTATAGGCAGTACAAGGGTCACAAGCTTATGCAAAAATTTTATTTTTAAGAAAATATTTCCCCTGGAGTTGTCTTCTAAAAATTAGTACATATCAAATATTGCAGAGGAAAATAGGGAACATGTCTTGAATAACACCAGTTTCTTCTCATTTGTGTTTTACCCTTAAATGTAATGCCCTCTGACACTATTGGCTTTGAACTGTATTTCTGTAGTATACAGAAATGGTAGAAAAGTTATTTTGTGATGAAAGTTTAAGCTGCCTTGTGAAAAAAGACTATTTTCATGAAATTGAGGGGGGTCTTTAAAGGTGAAGGTTAGAAGGATACTGTGTTATGTTCCAGAATAATCAATAACCTTAATTCTTACCATTTTAGCGCAGATCTTGAGAATCTTACACTGTCCTCCCCATTCCCTCTTCTCAAAATTTCTCCTTCATGTGAGCTTCAGAGTCCTGCTGTGCTTTATCTTCTACATTATGCATTTTCCCCACAAAATTCTGTCCCAGCATTTACTTCAAATGTATAAGCTTATTTTCAGAACATAATTAATAAAGTATAAAAAATAACATCCTGACAGTCACGTGCTGTCAGCCAATTCGAGGAAAAACTTTACCTCCAATATACGGCTAAAAGCCCACTACCATTTTCCTACAATTTGTGGCAAGTCTCCTCTCTTTTGGATGGTCTCAACTCCTGACCTTCTGTCTCCCCCATGAAAATTCAAACTGAAACAGTCGTTGTCATTAGTCATTGTCACTTTCTGATGTGAAAGGGCCCATGGAGGAGTGAAGCATTCCATGGTGACCTAAATAGAAAGCCAAGATGTCAGTTCTTGTAAAAGAAATTCCTGGAGTTCCCACTTCACATGGAGTTAATGTTTTGCAGGGGAAAAGGTGCACACACCGTCCAGAACGGGGACCAGTTCCTGAGGTGAATTATTATTATTATTCACCTTTGCTTGCCTTCGCTGAAAATCCTTGCTTGATGGCCGCTGGCACCTACACAGAGGAAGAATGTAGGGCAAGACCTAATTCAGCCACCCCTTTTCAGATCAGGAGTGCTTGAGGCCGTTGGGAAGAGCAGACCTCTGTCGACAGCTACAGAAAATGGAACAGAATCTTTAGTGCCCCTTTTTCTGGGCAGGCTATTCTCTTCCAATGAGGTGATCTGTGTGACAAGTCTCTTCCAGTTGTCAGCTCCTCATGTGTCAGAGGCACTACCACACTTGCATTGGTGTAGGATTTGGGCTGCCCTCTTTGAGCTGATGCTTTTCAGGAACAGGTATTTATTTTTGGAATATTCACTAGACTCAGTGAAAATCCAAAACTGTCACTGCCTTCATCATCTGCACTGAAATGCTGCTTTCCTCTGTAGCCTAGTTTCTACATGAAAATGTCTGATGAGACTGAAAACACTCAAATCCTCAAAACACATACTAAAACCTGAAACGCATATCACAAATTGAAAGGAGAATGGGTTTTTGTTGTTATCCTTTTACTGATTGCCAAACTCCATAGTTAACCTAATTTAGACAATTCTTGTCTTACTCTGAAGGCCACCAGAAGAAATTTTTGAGCACTAGTCAGTCGTGACTTCTCCTGAAAATCTGTGGTGAAGTAATGCTGGGAAAAGAGGCTACCCATAAAATAAAAATACTTTATCGACTCTTTTAGGTAAAGAAAGATGGATTTTTATGCCATGGAATTCTTTCTAAAATCAGTGGCTGTTTGAGAAACACAAAGATTTTATTGTGTTTCAATATGAAGAGTCCCAAGGCTCCACTTGAGAAAGGAGGACACTTCTTTTCTGAATGTTGCTCCACTTTGGGTCCCTATTAATCAGTAAGGAGAAATGCAGCACTTTTCACATATGTTTCATTAAAAATTGTTACCAAGATTTCTGGAGGGATGCTTTTTATCTCTGTCACATCAGTAGCTTTTGCTGCCCATGTGCTGTATTGATCTTCTCCTGAGAATTGTTATGGTATGTTTGATATGACATTTCACTGCACAGATTTTGAGGATAATAAATATTTGTTTTGTTGGGTAACCAAGGTTGAACAGCTTGATGGTCATACTAGGATTGAGAGATAATCTGATTTAATGTGCTGAGTGATAATTTTCTACATATTACCTAACATTTTGTCACTCATGTTCTTTGATAAAAAGAAAATATAGTATTTTTGAGACAGTGAAAATTACATTTTCTGTATCAGTTTAGTGTGTTTTGTGAAACTAGAAGGATTCAAAAGTTATCAGTCTACTAAGCAATAGTAATCAATTAATTTAATCCAGAAAGATAACTGGTTGCATTCAAAGAGCAGTTAACAAAATGAAAACATCTTAAATAAGGATTTGAATAGCCAAAATTGCCATTATAGAGTTGGCTGCAGAAAAAGGGGTGAATGAGTAAAATAAGTATGTATAAAATATAATAGAGCCACAAGGTAAATTTGAAAAGTGGATTGAAAAGACTAGTGAAACACAGTCGGTGAATAAGACAAAGATTTTATATGAACCTGTTTCTTTTTACTTTGGTTTTGCACATAAACCCCACAGCTGATTAGTTTTCATTTGGTGATCAAAAGCAGACCTTGTATGACTTTCACAGTGATTTTGTCCTCTCAGTTGCAGACATGGTACTAAGTGATGTTTTTAGCTTTCATAAGGGAATTTGCCTTGATAGATCCAAGCCTTTTTAGTGTAACCCATTTTCTTTTCAAGCCTGACAACCTTTGAGACATGACAGAACATTTTCCATTAAAAAACCCAAAACAATACAAAAAGAAACAAACAAACAAACAAAACCAAACAAAACCCAGAACTCATTCCTTTTTTGGAAGATGGATTTTTATGTTTACTGTACTTCAGGAGCACAAGGTGGATATCACACCAAGAACTGGCTTTGTTAACTTCACGAGAAAGTTCCAGTGGTGCACTGCCAGGGCAAACTGCACAGGAGAGCTTTTTCTCCAAATTAAATAAAACTGGAGGACAATGTCAGGCCACCAGGGCTGACCCCTTCACCTGCCAGAGAGTTACGCAGCGCAGAAATGATCAGTGATCTCCAGCCAAAGCATGTCAGCTCTTTAAAAGAAGGCCTGCCAGTGCTGTTGATAGACCAGGAAAGATGAAACCTGAAAGCCATGGAATACCAGGAGTTCATTTGAGACATGCCAGGATAATCTCGGAAAGGCTACTGCATAAAAACCAAGAGGAAATCAGTAGCTCCCTAGATATTCCAAAGATATTTAGATATTTCTCTGTCGTATTTATTCCTCAGTGTCTGCTCCAGTGTCTTTCACAGAGCAAATTCTCACTGCTGAACACAGCTTGTGCCATGGCATTAACCCTGCTGCCCCAAACCCGTGGAAGATTAATGCCTTTAACGCTACAGTTTTTCCTGCCATTTCAGTAAAATTAGCCAACAGTTTCTGAGATTATTGGAGGGAAAAAACCAGACATGATTATATGAACCTTGCTCTCCTAGGAAAGCGGATTAAAACATTTTTAAAGGTGCCTGACACTCTGACCTGCAGAAAAAAATTATAGCCCAGGCATCCAATATCACCGTGAACATATTAGTAAGGCATGAAAAGCAGTGGAGAGGAGCCTCTGTCCCACCTCCCACCTTGCTTGGGATTCACTGTGTGATCCACAACTCTAAGAAATCTTGAGTGTTTCAGAGAAGGAAAATTATAAATAAAAATGCCAGAAACCAAGTTAGTATGAGAGGAAGGATTGTCTCAGGCATCTGACTGAAGTCCTGATACATGACAATTAATTGTAGCCATTATTTCAATGTGGAGACATCACTCTGCAGCCCCAAGATACTGATAGGCTCTTCTGAGATCAAACCCCCACCATTCTCCCTTGTCCTATTGTAAAATATCTCATATCTTCATAATTAAAGACATCTACCTATATTAAAACTCTCTACAGCCTTATTGACTTATCTATTGAAAAATAATACAAACGGAATTCTATAAATCCACATGGTTTGTTTTCTGCCTAATCTGTGTAGCCCTTTGTTTAAATTCCCTACTTTCTATTAAGTTCCATTTCACACAGAAACCAGAACTCAGCAGTGTTTGTCTCTAAAAATTCCATATGTGTTCATTCCAGGATGGCAACCAATGTTTTTCCCAGAGCATTGATGTGATTACCTACAATTTATTAAAAAAAAAAAAAAATCACCAAAATGCACAGCCTAAACCAGACCAAATATTTCCACACACCCTTTTGCATAGTTTAGCACTGCAGTTTTATAATCTGGTTTAAGTAATTCACGTGAGACATTCTTGTTCAGACAAGCCCTTCTCAGGACCGTGATTTCAGAACAATATAAGTGAAACAAATAACAAACTGAAGCAAGATTTAAACCTGCACAAAGGATGTCTGCTAGCACCAATCCATTTCTCACCACCAGCAGGTTCCCCTCCAAGGCAGCACACCTGATTTTCAGTTATGGAATTCTATAATCTTTACAGCACCCACCAGATTCAAATCCCACTGGAGAGCCTGAACTTTATTCTGCCATGTGTTGTACTGAAATCAATCTGTTTCCAGGACACACACTTTCAAGAAGAAAATGTATGGAAATGAAATTGAACGAATTAAATACATGTTGAATACTTTTGCATTCAACAAAGTATTTCTATATGAGAAAATTTTGTAATATTTTTAAACGTTCATTCCTCTGTTTGGAATCTATCCCAGCTACTTGCACACATTCACTGTGTCAGAATTTCTTGGCTGAGTCATTTCAAATTTCTATATATTTTCCTAGTTGCAGTCACTTGATCTTCTTGACACTTACAGTAAGTACAGCAATCCAGCTACGTGG
Source organism: Melozone crissalis (assembly GCF_028551555.1). Classification (NCBI taxonomy): domain Eukaryota; kingdom Metazoa; phylum Chordata; class Aves; order Passeriformes; family Passerellidae; genus Melozone; species Melozone crissalis. Next base: position 125,582 of record NW_026536005.1, read on the forward strand.
ATTTACTGTCCTAGTTGAATCTAGTTTTCTAAGAATTATCACAACCAATTAAATGTGTCTTCCCCTTAGTCTCAGGGGTTGTCCAGCTTTGGTAGCTGGAATGGAAGGCTAGAAAGAGAGGAGACTGCAAGCTGAGCTCCTTGCTGGTGGAGGGATTTCATGCAGTGAGGCCCAAGAATGTGGTAAAATACAGAGTTATGTATTTTGCTTTAGAAAATGAGGATGTACACATGCCAAATAAATAGAACAGCTCTGCTGTTACCAGTGAAAAGAATGTCTATGCAATCTGAGTTGAATATGTTGTAATAACGTAATAGAGATTTGTTAGTTCATCCAGTGCTGCATTCTCTAACTCACCCACATTCCTCTTTACCCACTTGGAAAATGCAAGTTCTAATGTCAGTGAAAATCCAATATCCTGTCTCATAAGATCATATCCCATCAAACTTTTCAGGTCTTAGTTGATTTTCCCCTTTGTGCAGTTATTTCCTATATCTTCTGTATAGTAGTAGTGATCTTATCCACAACACACAGCACTGCATTGTTAGTTCCATAACATTTCCCTCTTGATTTGGAGAGCATCTAGGGAAACCCTGAACACAGAAAATACCTTTATCTTCATTCTCACTTTTAATCCTACTCAGATCATGGTTCTGCACTGTCTCTGCACCTTCCCCCTCAGTAAAAAGAATAACTACTTAATAATAACATTTCTATATTTTTGCAATGTTAATACAAACTATAAAGACAGAAACTCGTGTAATTTGCATCACAAGAACAATTTTTGGAGTTAGTACATAACTTGCCTTTATTTTATGCTATCCACTACTACTTCCTAATTTTTACCTTTTTTATTTCCTGAATCCTTAATACCTTTTTTCAAAGATGTTATGTTTCCTATAGTCTAATAGCAAGGCTCCATTCCTGCAATTCATCAGCCTCCATCAGACACTCACGATTTGGGCTTCTGGTTTCCTCGCAGGAAGCAGTGATGAAGGAGTAAAACCTCTGAGGAGAAGGAGTAAAACCAAACCCTCGAGCAGGTGCATATAAGGCAGTGCTTCACCCATGTTTATCTAAGCAGCTTTTAAAAATTCACCTGTTGGGCTCTTGCTGTGTATCAGCTTTGACAGAGCAGGCTCTTTGGTTTCTCTGCAGTCTTGTACAATGTCTGAGGAACTTTCCCTGCCTCAGGAATGCCGTTCATCCATTATTTGTCATTTTTAAAACTGAGAAATATGTACTAGGCAATTGCTTCATTTAATTTAAAACCACAATGTTGACAAAGAAAATAAAAGAAAGAAAATAATTAGTCTTAAAAGTGTGAGGTTTTTCATTGAACACCTGTAACCACCACCCCTCCAAAAAAATAAACCTGAACATGAGATCAATCAGAACTTTATTTTATATTTAAGCCAGAGCAGTTGTAGTAGATTGAGAAATTAGTATAAGTGTTGGTTCAAGTCATGTGCAGAAAGTCGACAACAAGCCTAAACACGATTTTCTCCAGCAACATCCCCAGAGATACTCTCAAACAAATGCATTGATTAATCCTTTGTGAATTCTATATGAAAATTAACAGTGGCAGAAGCCTGAAAGAGTCCTATGTGCCACTGATTTTTCATCAAAACAAATGAAGGAATGTAGAAATAATTTCACCTGCTGCTGTGTTGTTGTTTCTCATCATAAAGGTCCAACAAGTAAAAAGAGGTTTCCTGTGAAACAATACAATGTGCAAAAAGGATAATCCACTGAGTGGACACTGCCAACAAAAGCAGTTTGCTGGAAGTAACCACAGCCTCAGGAAACCATAATTAACATAAACTGTCTAGACTTAAATACAGCCTGATCAACTCTGCATCTCCCCACAAATTTAATTTAGAGAAAATACTTGCTCGTTATATTTACTTCAGGTTATTAATTTATGCAGAGCAGCCAGCCAGGAAGTCTAAAGAGCTGCATTTCTCACAAGGAAAAATCCACCTTTTTTATTCTTTCCCCTTGAAGCTCTGTTTCCTTTTTGGTTTAGACAGGCTGGGTAGAGATGGAGGAAACTCCATGAGGAGTGTTATTTCAACCACAGAAATATTCAGAGCTGGAATTTAAACGGGATATTTTAATATCCACCATGTCTTTTCTGCTGGCATTGTCTGTGGGGTGGAAAAGCAATTATTGTTTTATAACTGGCATGGAAAGGCAGTGTTACTGGAGTGAAGGCCAGCTCTGACAGCACTTACTGTCAGCTCGACATGAGGCCACAGCCAGCCCTAGGACATCTGCACTCTGACACTCTCAGAGTCTCTAATTCCTGCCTGTACTCCTTAGAGCTCATGGAAGGTCTCAAGCTGCACTCAGGCACTGCATTTTCAGCTCAGACTGAAAAGCTTATTATTTCAAGAGGATTAATTTGGTATTAGGACCACGATTACTCCTTGGATAGTTTTCCTTTTTAGTATGCTGAGTATATTTGTGGATTAACCTGATTCTTTATTATTATTGTTTGCTATGGGCAGCACTATTTAATTATTTTTATTAAGTCTCCACCTGAAAACCTCAGAGAATACTGCAATAAAGAAATGACACAATAATAGTAAATCCATATACAGTTGGGAGTACATGATACAAGTTTGGTTTATGTCAGAACAATTAGTAAGAACAATTCAATTCTGAGCTTCTTTCATAGTAGTTTCAGGAAAACTATTAAAAATGGAGTTAAATTATAAAGACAATTACCACACTTTGTGTATTTCACTTCGTACAAGTTACAGTTGGCATCTCACAGCCCAATCCTGGTTTACACAGTTTGGTGCTCTTTGATGGAGACACTCTCAAATTTATCCTGAAATCATCCTTTCCTGCACGGAAAAGTCATCACCTCACTCTGATGAAAGGACTCCTGAATTTGGTGTACTTATGTCACACCAATTCTCTGTAGTTTTTTAATCTTTTTTTACCTTTCAAAAAATTTTAAGGGAATGGGCAGGGAAAATTCAGCAGTATTAGTTATTTGGGTTATTTATGCTCTTTCTGGGAATTTTTACATCTAGTCAGTCTCTTCACTGTGGAAATCCACCCTGTAAGTGCTTTAAAAAGAAGTGGAAAGCTCTGTGATACCAAAGAAAGTGCCTGTCAAACAATTACCAATTAGTTTGGCTTGTGGCTAGACAGAAAGTCATACACAGGCAGGGTGGTGGTCTTTGCCATGGACTCATTACCATGGTTATATAAAAAAACCCCAAATTCCTTCAATTCCCAACTCACAGATTAGGGAAGCGGTTTTGAGAGGTTAAATCTAATATGTGTCACTTTCAAAACAAATGTTTTGAAAACAAAAACTTACAGAAGAATTGCAATATTTCCTTTTATCACAAAACGTCAAGGCAGACTGGAAAAGAAGATCATCCCAGTTTTGGATATTTTGACCAAACTTCAAACCTGGCCTGAAAATCCATTTTGTTTTAGTATCATTTCTGCAGGCATTTTGGTACAAGGGGTCTCTCTTCAGTGAGCTTAATTTTCATTTGGAATGCAAAGAAAGATCTTAATTTCTGAGCAGTGTCAGCAGGAGTTATCACAATACAAATTAAAGTGTCTGACTTATCTTAGGGGAAGAATGGCGGAATATTCCTCTGGAGTTCACACAATGGTTTATTGAATGCTGGCACATCTGAAACTCAGAACCAAAGAGTTTCCAGCTGGGCACTGCTCAGACCTAGCTACAGAGAGAGGGATTTTTTACAATAGTTCCCTTATGTGGATTCCACAGACACTTGTATCAAACTTGATTGACCATCGTGTAGCCAGTTATCCCATATATCTCCAGAGGTTTGGCTATGGCTTACATTAGCAGAATCTCTATGTCCACAGATTCTGTGATTTCTGAATTTGCTTATTTGACTCCTGAGAAATTACACCATACTCTCAATAAAAATCCTAGTTCCAGAAAAATAAATTAAAGGGAAAATTCTATATGGCAAATGAAAAGCCAGGATTTGCAGCTGATAAAAGACAGAAAATGCTGCCCTGAGGATTGGATGGGACTGCAAGCAGCCTGGTCTAGTAAAATAGATGTCCTTGCCCGTGGCACAGGGATTGGGAGAAGATGGTCTTTAAGGTCCCCTTCCAACCCAGAGCACTCTATGACTCAATGAAGCTGCAGCTGACACAGAACACAAAACACTGTGGGAAATCAAGTGGAGTAAAAGGTCCCAAAGACAGCACTGACATTACAAATTGTCAAAACGTGGCACCCTCACTGCACAAAAGCATTAGTTGCCCAAGTGAAAAACTTTCCCTGCTGGCAGGTGATTTCCTAAAGCACACATTAGCGTCTCATAAAGACAGAGTCCTTTTCCAATCACCTTTCTTATCTTCTTCCCTCTTACTAGAATTCTGCTAAATCACTAAGGGTGTGGGGAGGCAGGAAGAAAACAGTCAAGAGAATGCACTTGTCATATATACCCTTACCTTTCCTTTTTACCTTTGGACAGCACTAATAAAAGAATGTTTGTCATTGCTGCAATAACAGCAGCACTGCAGAGCAGTATCCAATGGTTCTGCTTAGTCAGGTGGAATGTACTGACATTCTAAAGACTGTCTGGACACAGGTCCCCACATAATCTTTGATAATGCTCTCCATTCCATACAGGCCACTAAGACTTGATTGTTAATGCATAGAATCTTCAAAGACAGTGTTTCTTAACTAAAAATATTTAACCATTATCTTATTGTGTGGTTTGATCTCTGCTGGTCACTCTTCCCATCCTTACTCCCAAGGAAAGTCATTGAAAGGCATGATAAGTTCACTTTTCAGCTATTAAAGTAAAAGTTTAGATCTTGTTGCCTTTACCAAATTTGTATGCAGATTTTATTCAATAAGGTCACTTATACATTTGTCCACCAGAAGAAAATCTGAAACAAGAATTAAATAGAGCAGAGGATTCCCTGTATAGAAACTCCTACTTCATTGAAAACTGTTCTGCTTTTGCCTGTTTTTTTTTTTTTTTTTTTTTTGTTTTACTGATTTGAAACAAAAGTGGCTTATAACGAGGATCTGTCACAGCCTTTAAAAAGGCTGTCTGTGTTAGTTAAAGCACTTTTTGAATCATGTCCAGCAATACAACCTGTGCAGGAATAAATGCTTGGGAGGGCTTGTTTGACAGTGAATGTGGCACCTGAGGCCAAGAGCGTATCAGCTATCACACTTTCAGCAGCATCAGGAAGCTGGTTCTGTCTGTGAGCATGCTGAGGCTTGCACTCACATTAACAACATAACTGGTGAGGGAAGTTTTGTTCCACCAACAACTCGCTGCTCTGACAAGCTGGTAGGCTCCTATTTCGTCCTGTCCTGGGATCTGATTTCTTTTCTCCGGCATGCACGGGTGCTAAAAATGCCTTGATTGCTTTGTGCCGTGCTAGGTTTACGCACTGACCTCCCTCAGTGCAGACCAACAGGGAGGGGGAATCAGGGGCATCCACAGAAGAAGTTGCACTTGCATTCTACAAGGAAACATTGCCATTTGCTGATTATAGGGCTTATGCACTGAGGAGTAATAAAAAAACCACATAAAGAATGCAGCAGGATCACATTTAAAACAAAATCCAACTTAAATTGTTTATTCAGAAAAGCTGTCAGGAAATAAAACATTTAGCAGTGTGCACCATTAGCAGATACCTTTTCAGCAGCTCCAGCTGACAGCAGCTATAGAACACCAGGGGTATTTTTGTTGCCATTGTTTACTCCCTTTAGGGAGCCAGTAAGCTCAGAATACACCCTGGCCCAGTCTTTCTCCACTTATCCCCCAGAAAACCAGAGTTTGCAATATATTTTTTTAGCTTTGGGCATCTGTGTAGCAACATGGAATATGACCTCCAGTGATACATTTTCCCCTCCAACATCTTGCCCAGGCCATTCTGCTGTAGCTCATTTGTTTCCTGAGAGATTCGCTGTCCACAGCATTCCAGGAAAATTCAGGCAGATGATATCAGGAAAATCTTTCCAAGATTAAACACTGGAAGTCACAGGGAAAATCTGACTGGATTTTTGGGGGGCAGAGGAAGGATGCATTGTTTTCCCTTCTGTCTGACATCTCAATGGTGTGCCAGCAGGTTAAATATCACTCAGGAGTGAAAGGAGGGAGATGGGCTCTGTAAGCCCCCAGTTTTCTATGGTTCAGTATGCTCCCTCACCAAAATGAGAAGTTATTTAAGGATAATTCACAGCTGCTTAAGAAGAATAAAAATTGGTTCTATCTGCAAAACTCAGATCCACGATTCACATACTAGCAAGAGCTAGAGGTAACATGGACAAAGATTCAGAAATCTTTTCCAGGATCCTGCCCTAAGAAAACTTTGTTGGTATATAATATGAACTCCTACAAATACTGGTGTCAGTTCAGTGAAAAACCTGAAAGTTGCAGGTAGTGGATGTGTATTTATGGCTCAGAACCAAGTAGGCAGAGAAATCAAACTATTCCCAGTGCTCCTAGATATAAACAATGAATGAGCTGTACTAATTAGCTTTCACTTACAAGTGCAAAGCAGGTTAATTAAAAATAAACTTTACTACATTACAGCACTGAAGACATCCCTTACCCTAATTCAAGTACAGATGAATGGATACAGCAAATTGGATCTATATGTGTTCACTGGGTTAATTAAAAGTCACGCACGCATCTGCAGAACCAGACAGAATTTTTTATTTCTACAACGGCTGCTGGCAACTTGGGATTAAGAAAAAGATGAAGAAAAAAAGCATCTGGTATCTGTTGAAGTTGAAAGATCCTTTACAACAGGAAATCTAAAACACTGCTGACATGAGAAATGTTGACTCAAGCAAAGCCTTCCACACCCTATCCTCTGCACTGCCTTTTTTTTCCTATGGAAACTGCTGTGTCTATAGCATGATAAAAGCCTGAAGGCATGAACTCATTCTGAATTAGTTTACTGTCAGCCTCTTATTTAGAAATGTCAGCAGCACTGAAAGCAAAATGACTAAGAAAATCTCTAATCCTTAGGATGATCTTGTTGGCAGAGGCTTTAAATACACCTTCAGCAGTATCGGATTCTCCCTCACCTTTCCTGGAATATTCTTTGAAGAGATCACGAATTACGCATTCCTTAATGTGGTATATAATCTCTTCATATGGGAACCATGTGTCAGAAGAAAGTGTTGAGCAGATCCCTTCTGTGTGGGGAAGCCCATAAATGACCTCATTCATCAAGAATTCAAGCACAGCCGTGTCCCGCCCTGCCTCACAGAGGCAGCAATTTTATTGTACTTAATATTCCTCCTCCATCCCCCTTCAGTGGCACGAAATAATGATTTAGATGCAAGAAAACACAGTGTGTATGAGGAAATTATTGTCAAGAATGCTTCCTTCAAAACACTTTTGGCATACAAATGGTTGTGCTTCCACACCGGTGGCCCCCAAGGCAGCACCAAGCAGGATATTGGAATACCTGCCTTGCAGGACAAGGAGGCTGAAGGTGGGAGGACAAACATTTTTACTGCTCAGGGACCCCTCAGTCACCTTCAGTCCAAGGAACCCAATGCAGCACCAAAATGGCATTCACACACTCACACATAGTCAGTTCTTGCTGGATTTCTGCCATCATAATGTGAAAGGACCATCAATGTCCACGAGAACTGCAGGAGCTGAATCCAGCCCGAGAGTAAGAAGCGGGCACTTGTAAACTCCGTGCCAATCTTGGTTTTTCCAGTGACCTATGAAATACAGGTGATGAGGCTTCTCTTCCAACAAAGCTAAAAAGTCTGTGCTGGCTTATTCATAAAGCTGAAGTAATTAAGCAGTAATTCCACTGATATTTCAGCTGCTACTTTTCCTGTAAAACCTGCTGAGAAATATAACATACCCCAGAATGAAAAAAACCCAAACCCGACAGTGAAAATGTGCTTCTTTAAAGTTGCACTCTTCACTTAAAAGAAAACTGTTGGAGAGTATAAAACTAATTCTAAGTACTATCACAAGTATAAGAGAAGAGTAAACTTTATTTATCTCACTGTTATAGTTTTCAATAAAGATTTATTAGCAATCAGTTCCAAATGACAGCAGTTTGAAATCTTCCAATGCTGAACTTAGGAAGAGGAAATATAAAATCTGTTTGATTCCAAGGGAAAGAAGATATTTTTAAACAAAACCACAGGTGCAAAATACCCAGCATAGTCACAAATTGAATCTTTCTGAAATGAAATAATAATAAAAAGGCATGTATAAAACAAAATAATCTAAATAGAGGTGTTACCTCTCAAAGTATCACCAAGGATTTTGCTATTATTAAGGCACTAGAAAAGGGTTCAATATGATTTCAGATAGCTGGTTCAGAAAAGCAAAAGGAAATTTATTTTTAACTCCTCCCATTACTGTCTCTTTCCCAAATGGTTTGATCTTAGTGAAATGGTTGGAGTTGTCCTCCTAAATCATATGCTGGGGGCAATGTCATAAGGTCAAATGAGAATCCTCATGGGAAAAAATCTTTCTTCCCCTCAAGTTCCTCTGTGCAGCACACAGACCCACCTGGTACCTCAGCTCTGCTGCAGCACTTGGGGGAAAGAGTGGGCTGTGCTTTCAGATGGCAGAACGGCAAAGATTCAGCACAGGCCATCAGAGTGGGCTGTGCTTTCAGATGCAGAATAGCAAAGATTCAGCACGGGCCATCAGAGTGGGCTGTGCTTTCAGATGGCAGAACAGCAAAGATTCAGCACAGGCCATCAGAGTGGGCTGTGCTTTCAGATGGCAGAACAGCAAAGATTCAGCACAAGCCATCCGAATTCCCCTTACAGAGCCACTGCTGGAGCAGAGAGGACAGACAGACGAGCAGCACTGCCCTCCTCTGAAAAGGAAGCAGTCAAGGAAAAGGCAGAGAACAAACAGGCAGCTTGCTTTCGAATGCTCTTTTACATTCTGCAAGTGGATTTTTAAAACAGAAAGAGAATTAAAGGTACTCCCTTTCACATGCTACTAGGTTACAAAATAAAGGATTCTGAAGTTGTGAAGGTCCTGATTTTTCCTCGCAGAGTTGCCATCCCTGGCTGTGCTGCACAAGCAGGTCTGATGCAATCCCTCTTGGAAATAGCAATTCCCTGCTGAAATGATCTATGCTCTGAGGCCATGGGCACAGCACAATCCCCTCAGGGACCCCATCCTGACCTTGCCATGGCTCTGAGGGGAGCCTGTTGTCTTCTCTCCAAATACTCACCACAGCAGTAGTGGGAAGACCCTGTGCAACAAGTTTCACTTGGGAGAGCTGATTTCTTTCCTTTTTATTTTCTTCCTTTTTTAAATGGATCTCCTGTTCAGCTCAGCCTGTCAAGATGGAGCCTTTGCTTAGTGGAGGATTTGCCTCAACTGGCTGATCAATGGCAGCTTCCTCAGGAGGAAAACCACCATCACAACACCAGCTCCTCGAGGAGAAGGCCTCACGCCTGTCTTGGCCTCACTGGGTGTCCCTAGGGCTCCTGCAGCCCCTCCACAGGCCTCTGACACAATTCGGAAGAGCGGCCTTCCTCAAAGATACTCTTCAGAGTTTCCCAAAGGACCCCCTCACACCTTCCAGAGGGTTCTGCTGTCCCTGCAGTGAGACAGCCCCGAGGAGCTGTGGCAGGAGGCTCACAGACACCTGTGCTGGCCTGCAGGGTGCCCCCACCGTGGACAGTAACACAGAACTCTGGAAAACCCTCCCTGGAAATTAACTTACCAAGATTCACCAAACACGCTGGTTTTCTGGATGTTAACAACACTCCTGCCTGCCCATGTGTGATGCTGATGATGAAGAATGTCTCTGTGAGGAATTGAGGGAAGTGTCTCTGTGAGGAATTGAGGGAAGTGCTTCAACTGACGGTTTTTCTCCATGGTGGTGCTTCCTCTGGCCCCAGACCCAAGGAGATCTGTTGTTCCCCCTGTCAGAGGGTTTACACTCAGGGCTGCTTTCGTTAGTGGTTACACCTGAAATGTGTCTTGAAGGGCTGCCAGAGAAACAAAAACCCCAACCCTACCTCTACGAAACCCAACCCTTCTACAGTCCCAAGATGTTTAATATTCCCAAGGAGAATTGATTTTGTTTGGAATGATTGCTAGACCCGTCTGTTTGAGTAGCTAATTCTGTTGCAATGACTGAGAAGTAGGTGCCATTAAAAGAGCTTTTTTGGAAGTGCTGACTATTCACTATTCCACTGACAGGCAGCAACTTCTGAAGAGAGAATCGCCCCATTTATCTTTCTTCCTTCAAGACAAAGGGAAGCCATTTTGGCAAGGAGGAGACCAAGGGGTATTTGGGGCAGCCAATGTATTGCTGTATATTTGAATGCCATTGCTTTTTATAGCCATGCAGATGTGAAAACTGCCAGCAAATTTTTTGTCAGCACTGCTGTGATTATTCTGTGATTTCAGTGCAAGTCGCAGCAACTCCTTACATTTCCTCCAAGCTCAGAGAAGCACGTCTCTGCAGAGAGGAATTCAGGATATGGTATTCAAGCTGCTGCTTTATTTGTCAGCCTAATCTCACAATCCAGATGCTTAAAGCAATGTGGCTGTTGGTTCTTTCCCTTGAAATAGCAGTCTTGCATCCCCCTTCCACTGCTGCTCCAGCCACAGGGCTGCCAGGTATTCCACTGATGGCCATACCTGCTGTGCTGTCAGCCTTGCTTTCAATAACAATGATTTCTAACCTTTCCAAGTTAAAAAGCTTGACCTTATGGCTCAGCACAGGCTTTGCTATTGAATTAGCCCAGAGAGAGAGAGAGAGAGCACACTAAGCCCCTACATGTAGCTGAAAAGTATTTTATTTACCTTTCATTTCAAAACTTCCTTTCACCAAGTAAAAAACTAGATAAGCAATTTGACCAATAGCCAGCTTTCAATATTACAGTCTTGTCTGCAAATAGATTGAGGGCTACAGTCATAAATTACTTACTTTTAATGTCACTGCAGAGTAAATGTTGCTGCTGGCTAAATTCAAGATGCGCTGCTTGATTATTAAAAAGGATTTTTGGTACTGAATTTTGGCAGACTGGCAACATAGTACAGACATATCGAGACAACCCCATGTTCACTTCCTTAAAACAGCATTTATCTTGCTTTTCCACACCTTGAGCATTCTTGAAAAAGCTTTTCTAACACATCTTAGGCTTCTCTGTATTTTTTTAACAACAGCTTTATTTTCCTTTCCTCAGCTGAACAACACTGACAGCTGGCAGCTGCTGTGACTAGGATTCAGAAATCCTAACTTAGGCTATAGGTGTCTAATTTAAACTGCTTTTCAGAGCTCCCTATTTAGTCCCTTCCTAACTTAGATAAAGACTAATATCTTTAGAGGACAGGTCACACATTCCTTAAAGAATTGGATTGATGATGTTTCTGGCTGTGGCCATTTTTCTCCTGGGAATGTAAATGACAATTAGACTAAATATAGACAACAGAAGTGACATATAAACCAAGTCTCCACTTTAACATAAAATCCTTGATTATATATTTCAACCTGCTGTTTTTGAATTGCCTGTCCTAAAACTAAGGACTACCTGACATGAACCTAGCATGAACTTGTGGGATTCACATTCTCTGAACAGAGAGAGACAATTATCTCTCTCAGGCTTTTTCCTGGAGAAGGACAGAGGGAAAACAGTTCTTATCTCATGTGCTGCTCCTGTTGTTTTGTGAACGTGTGGAATGTGTTGGAAGATTATTTACCTGAAGGAATGTGGTAATAGGATTCTTGTGTGAGTGTTTTGTTTTCTTTACCAATCTTTGCAAGCTGAGTCTGGATGGTTGGTCAGGAGACAGTCACAAGATTTTGCTCCGTGGAGTTCTTGTTCAGCTTCAGTTTAGATGTAGTGTAATATAGTATAGAATAATAGTATAATAAAGTAATTAATTAGCCTGCTGATATCATGGAGTCCCCCTCATCATCCCTCCTGCCAATGGGGAGAAATTTCCCTGATATGAGCTAAGCTGCACAAGTGCTCCTTCCTTTACCTAAAGGCTTCACCCATTTCCCATGCTGTATAGCTTTGGGTTCACTAGGCAGTACTGGATAAAATACCCACTTCTGGTGAAGAAGAGCCCATGAGAAGGCTTGCAGTGATTCCTCCGCATCCCCCTGAGGGGTCTGTATGCACATGTGGGTATCAGTCACAGTCACAGTCTCTGAGAAGGACTGAACATCCAATGGCCTTTGGATTTGTATTGCTCTCAGGTATATGGGGTTATTTGGCCATACTTTATGAAGCATGGAGGAGTTCATTATTTCTTCTGGTCTCAAGTCCTAGGAAACTCTATTGAATAAAGAAATAGGATCTGACATGCCATAGACCGGCACAACTAATTTTTCCCATATCCATCTATTTGGACCATTGTTTCTCTGGTTCTCTTTGTTATAGTAAGTTCAGATATAAATAACTTGTTATAAAAGTCTTTACAGGGAAAAGGAAGTGAATAAGTTATCAACTACCTATAAACATACTAAAAAATGTGAAATTATAATAAAGACCCATCTTAGTAAGAACATGTCATTTTAAAATGTGGTAGTCTTAATGATAGCTAATTTATCAATGAGAGAAATGCAAAGGTTTAATTTTCTTTTGGAAAACATTTTGATGTGGAATTTATCACAATTCCTCCAGCAGGTCAAATGAAATAAGGCAGCATTAAATTCAGATTGCAGTCTCAGAACTGTGATGGCAATGTGTTACATCTTGCATCATTTGCAAAATCTCAATGCAGTTAGCAACTCAGAAAACTGTGATCCGTTCCATTTTCACTGCTGAAGAATGTATCACTACAGTGATGGTAATTTGCTGTAGAATAAAGTAGAGAGACAAAAAGTGTTATGTCTGTATTCCCGCTGGTGCACAATATATATTTATATATATATATATATATATTTATATATATATATACACTCATTGTTATGAAGAGAAATACATATTACTGTGCACTACACCTTTTTCCCTTTTGTTTTATGTCCTTTTCTAGACAGTGGAAGAGGATGAAGATTATCAGCCAATAAAAACTGTAGCAAACACCAGGCAAAGAGATAGAGGAGTTTGACATACAGCCAGCATCCCAAGGTCAAGCTCCTGGGACATGGATTGCTGCAGGGAAGCACAGAGTAAGAAAATAAGTATGAACATCCAGCTGCCTCAAACAAGAATAGATATAAAACTCTCCTATCTGCTTTGTGTGCTGATCTGGAATTTAAGTTGCCTTAATTGCTATTAGTCTTCATTTTGCTGTTTCAATAACACACTAGAGAAATGGGAGATATTATGACACATTTTCTGTCAAACCTAGTCATGAACTGAGCAGTACACTGGGAGAAAATGATTGAGGAAACTGTTGAAGTGGAATAAAGCTTTTAGTACCATGCAAGAGGGCTGCAACTTCTCAAGTTACCAGATGAGCAATGAAAGCAGGAAGCTAGATTGTAAAACAAAATTCTGGCAGAGGAAAACTAAGTACTAGAAGCTTCCTGTGGTGTCATAGATCTATATTGCTGATAGTGGCAGGGATTTATTGACACAGAGATGATTCAGATCGAGACTCACCAGAGTATTTAATCCATAGAAGGAACTTCTCATGTGTCTGGTTATCTTTTGTAGTATCTTCTTTGAGGACATGAACTCATATCTACTTATGTAGGTTATTCATTAAATCATGAATTGCTAATTAGATCATAACTTAAAAAGGAGATAGGAGGTGCTAGAGCAAAACAAAAGGCCAGCATATTTAGTAGGTCACAGGATTATGACAGTATTTATGATCCATGAGAGTGCAATCACAAACCATGAAAATATCTGAAGGCCATTTGATCCACACAGTTCCCTTCTTAGCTAAGGTGCATCCACCCTTCTCCCTAACACTAAGCAGTGCTCAGCTGAAAAAAGAATCCGTAATTCGGAAATGTGCCTTTCAGAACACTAATCATAGAAAAGAGTTTTGAATTAATGTCATATTGTAATGAAAAGAAAAATCAATTGACTCAGCCCCAAAATGTTCCATTTAAAACCTGTCACATCATAGCAGTCTTCTTCTCCAGACACCTAACAGGTATGGGGGCTGCACCTCAAGCACAGAAATTAGTGGGAGTATTCTGTAATGCTGGCTTTGCAAAAGTCAGGATCCTGTGTTTTGTGTGCTTCATGCTCTTGAACATAGCAGCGATATTTTCTTAACTCTACAATTTTCCCTTGTGCAAATGGCTGTTTGCGTGTCTGTTTGTGTGTGTGAGTGCAGACAATTAATAACTTGACAGGAATTTCAGTGCCTTAGTAGCACTAGAAGTTGTCATATTTTCATTTTAATGGTGTCCAAACAAATTATCTGTTAAAAATAAACTGCATGGTAGCACAATGGGAAGCAGAATTTAGCAGGCGGAAGATCAAAAGGAATTAAGTTCCAGAACTCTAGCCTATGTGCTTGTAAAAATTGATTTGACTTAATAAGTTTAATGCAAAAGCGAATTGCATAGTGTGCACTGCTTTCCTGTTGATTTTTAAAAAGTGTGGGATCACATCTCCCCTGCTGATGTCCATTAACCATGCCATTGAATATGTGAATATAAACTGGGTGCTCCACTTTTTTGTTTTTTGAACTCTTACTCAGTATTTTATACCTAAGTACACTAACTGGATTCACACACAAAAAACCTGCTAACACCTACTACTTCCCACCCATGAAATGATCACTTCTATTTCCCATACTGATATTAAAAAAGCAAAAACCCTGATTTAATTTTTTTTAATTAATTCTTTCTTTCAACAAAGCATGGAGGTGGTGTATCATGAGGAGGTAAAGGTAGTCATTAAAAGTATTCATTTATACTAGATGATGTTATTTTGTGAGTTTGGGAGTTGTTTTTAATTCCTGCTGAAAATTACCTTGATATGTATCAAATATTCCCGTTGAACAGTGTAAATAATTAACCTATTTAAACTTAATTAAAAGTACTTAGAAGCAAGTAATTTATATTTACATTAGGACTTGCAATCAACCTCTAAAATTCTCTTTATCTTTTCTTTATCTAAAATGCTTTGTAACCTTTGGATGTGACTACAATTTTTATCTATCATAAAAAAAGCATTAAACCTTGATGCATTGTTACACTCCTTACCTCCTCAGCTGAGCACTGTCCTCTTCCCTTGCTGTTGGCAGAATGTGCAAAGTGGAACAACCATTTTTCCCTCAAAATCAAGCTCTTGCCTAGCAGAAGCAGCATTTGTGAACACATTCTGTTACAGGCAGCAATGGTCAGCCCAGTGTGGAACCCTGCAGACTGTGGTTCAGAAATATTATGTCACATACTCAAGCATGCTCTGAAGTAACACTGGAAAGGGAATCAGTGAAAACATATTTTTGCTATCATATTATTCTATCATCTCACTTCAGCTGTAGGTTCTTTCTCCTTTTCTGTCTTACATCGTTGTGAGAAGAAAGCGGCTCCCAGTTTACGAGGAAAATAAAATCCATAAACATGCAAAGTGAGACAAAGTAATTTAAAAATACTTTCACTTTTATTACTAAGAGACAAAACTCCTAGGCTCCTGTTAGCTGAATGCTAACAGCTTTTTAATTTATTTCCAAAGAAGCACCAATTCCCAGTGTTTTCTAAAGGTTATCAAGAACTCTGCAAGTAGTTAAAATCTCACTAAATATATTTTAGTAAAACTAAAAATGCTAACATATAAACAGAGATACTAAATTATGCAACCACCTTCTACTCGTAGTACTGACAGTACAGATGAGCCACATTTTATCATATACCCGAACAGAAGATCTGTTTGCTACATTTCAGCCAGCCATGGGGAACTTACCTTTCATTGTGGTGAGAGATCATATAATAAATCCGGATTCCAACAGAAACTCAAGAAAACAGCACAGAAGCAATCCATAATTATTTCCCAAGGAAATAATTTGCTGCGATGGTGAAGATGTGATACCAGACAAAGCATGACACATCACCTTTTTAAAAGTCTTCATTACGAAAAGCCTTGATCCCACCTGAATTAAAGATCAACAGTTATGTGAAAGGGATCTCCTTATGGGCATTGGAATGTTTTGTTTGCTTTGAACTAGAAAACGCATGACCCACCTGGTTCTGAGATGAAAGTTATGGTAAGACTAAGAAGAATATGAACTATAAATTTTTGCCCATTGCCGGCTTTTAAATGTTATTTCAGAACTTTTCTTAAATCCTTGCTCCTAGAGGTGATGAGACCTGTGAGTGGGCTTCCCCCAACTGCTTCAGGAGGGAACACACTGTCATCAGCATGGACAATCCTCCCTCTGGGCAACGCCACCGCAATGACAATGAAAAATGAATAACGAACAGAAAAGTCAGAAACATAAAAAATAAACATTAAATTTATTTAAATAAAAATATACACATAGTGTACAATGGACATGGCTTACAGACAGCAATGAAACAAAACTGATAAACCCTGAAATATAAAAAGCATTGAATTCCTATAGTTGTGCTTTGTTTCTCTGGACACACACATGCTGCGGACTGAGGTCCTGTTAATGTTACTGATACACAGCCCTGTGTGCTCCAGAATGTAAGACAGGAACATCACAAGGAACAGCTACACAAAAGGAAAACAAGTACCAAAGTAATTTGGGATTTTAGAAGTTTTAAAGTCAGGCCATTCATAAACAGAAGTGCTGAAAACTTTCAAGGCACTTTGCATGCAAGGAAGGAGTAACCAAACACCACTGCAGCGTGGTTGAATTCTCACTGCTCTGAACCTGGCATGGCCAGGGCACTCTGTTAGCACAGACTCCAACTGTAACCTTTTTTCCCAGCCAGCACACAAATCCTGTGCCTTATGTTTCAGCTCTTTGGAATAGGGAGACGCTGGTTCACAAGTGTCTTACAGTTCATTTATCCTGAAGTATTTGCTCATATCTGAGCAAATGTAAGTTTTTAACTTGGATCGTGAGTATCATGCTGATAGTCACGGCTGTTATATTACTTATTCAGCAGATGCTATGAAAGAAAGAAAATAAATGTTTGAGTCCTGCAGAGTGCAAGCCAAATGCTTGGCAGCACAACAGTTGAGGTGTTGTACGGCTAAGGGAAAACCCCAGTGTTTTAAGGACTGAAATCTGTGATTTTTTTCTCTCTAAAAAGCATTTGTATGATTTTTTTTTTTGTAAACACACAATATACAAGGTAAGTTTGTGTTTTCGAGAACAGCAAATTACTTTAAAGCATTTCCACTGTAAACATCTGCTTTTAAGCTGCAAGGAAGTGAAAAGCAAGATGCAAACATGCCTCATGGCACTACCTATACAGCGCAGTTCTTTATAATAAAAAAGAGCATAAATATAAATATCAATAGTTTCAAGTTTACAACATAACCAACTGGCACAATGTACGTATAAGACTGTTAAGTGATTACATACATTAACTCACACAAGTAATTTTGCTGCATAGTTTTCAATGCAATTCCTTTCTTTATTACACTGGTGGATGTTCAGTGCATTTCATGCTTTTTTTTAAATGGACCAAAGGATTTCTTGGAACTTGTGTTTAATCTAGAAATAAAAATAATTTTTTCCTGAAACTTTTAATAGGCATATTATAGAGTAGGCTTCAGAACGGAGTGTTGCACTTCTTTATACCAAAATTACTAATGAAGATTTAGAATATCATTACAAGTTATTCCACTGCAACTAAGTGAATTTTCATCAGGAGAGATTGATTTAGACACAAAATTGTTTGTTAATTTCCTCATTTCACTTACGTAATGGCAAAATTCAGACAGAAAAAAATTAAAATTGCATTGCAAAGGGCTTCCTTAAGGCTACTTCCCAGTTAATATTTTGTTTCAGCTGTCCTCCTAAATTATTTTTTTTTATAACACAGACATTGCTAGGATTCCATCAAAATACATAGCTTCACATAGACAAAAATCACACAACATGATTAAAAATTTTTGCTTTCTAATTGCTCCATAAAAGCCAAAGTATGAACATTAATCAGAATGCATTTTAAATTCCTCAGAAGACCTCAAAAAAAATACCCTGCCTGCTTAATGTCAGTCATAAACATGTATTATAAACAATAGATAATATAATGTCACTCATAGACATGTATTATAACAATATTACAATCATTTCTGGGGAAAAATACTTTAACATTCCTTTCCTTATGTTTTTAGTTATTTTAGGCTAGCTCTCTATTTAGTCACTACTCTGTGGTACAAAACCCCCATGGAAGTGTGTGATGCATTGTACAAATATTGAAAGCTAGAAGCCCTTATTTCAGGATTCCTCGAGACAGATCCTGATTAGATTTCTACAAATAATATCATCTCTAAGACAAGATTTGGCTTTAGATGCCAGATGTATTTTTGAATTTTCATCTTCTAGCCCTTAAGAACTGCCCTCCTCTAAAAGCAGATTATTTTATACCTTACAAAAGTTTTAAGACAGCAGTTATGGAACAGTTTTTGTGGAGCCACCATCAAAATCACTCTGCTTATGTTATCCCTCTGCAAGACAAAAAATGTAGTTTGCTCATAAAAATTAAGTAGTGCACTGAAATGCACAGTGAGCTAGAAGATAATGTGCAAGACCCCAGGGATGATTTAACTCCTCTGTCAGACACTCAAACAACCCACAGGGCTGGGAGCAGCTGCTACAAAGAGTAAATGTACTCCATGTAGCACAACCATCAACCTGCAGCAAGCCCCTCTTTGTTTCTCCATAAAAGGCAAACCAGAAAACCCCAAAATTTTGAATCCATGGCCAGCTGACGGCACAGCCTTTGCCCACAGGGACCACAGTAGCCCCAGCAGGCACTGACCAAACAACAAAATCTTTGGGCCTGTTTTGCTACTGAAGCAATGAGGTTTTTCCAGGACACTTGGAGCGCTTGTGCAGGTTTTACAAAGCTCTCCAGACCTACAACAAGATGTTCCAATCCAAATATCAGTGAGAAAAATTTCAGCACTATTTAGCACAGAGCTCAGGCAACTCTTCTGTAATGGCCCAAGCACGAGGCTTCACGGCAGCTGACTGATGTATTTGTGGTTTTGTCTAATTATCTTTAGCAAATAAGGGATTTATTTAATTTCACAAGAACATACTGTGAATGGTTGCTAAAACAAAAAGGATAGCAATCCAGTGCCATTTTTTCTTTCTCCTCATCAAATCCATGGCTTCAGCGTGAAAAACAATTTCAACGCAAAAATAACATGGTAGTGATAACAGCAATTTAGAGCCTGGGCAGGGCTAAAATGCTGAGGCACAATCTTGAAATACTATTTTCCTGGCAAGAAAATCTAGAATAATTTCATATTTTAATGTGACAGAATGCCAATGGGACTCAGATAAAGAAGTCTAGGTACCTATAGCACCCAGCAAAGAGCACCATCTCCACTGAGATTTTTACAGACAGTTTCAGAATTACTGTGCAATGGTTGGCATTCTCTACTGCATGCCTGGAGGTTATTTCAGAGACCCATAAGGAATTTATCACTATCTCTAAACTGCATATGTAGGGGTTCTTTAAGCTAATAATAAACATGTATATAGTGAGGGTTAGTGCAGCAGCCTGACACAAGAAAAATTACTTTTCTAGGAAAGATTATGTTCCATAAATTCAGAAGAAAGTTTCACACAGATCAGCTACATTATATTAATAGACAAACACTAATTTATGCACATATCCAGCCACCCAATGAGTATTGTCCCCTTCTACTGGTACATGACAAGAAGAAATCAAGGCATTATGTTCTCATGAGTCTGAGCTTATCTGTGATGCATTGTCAACTCTTCTGACATATACTGAATACATTCCAAGAAAAAGGAAGCAATTAATGACAGCATATTATATAATAGAAATAAAAAACTAATGCACCAAAACACTACTTACATTATCTACTTTTCTTGGAAAAAATAGTTCCAATTAGCTAATGTATTGTATAGGTGAATTTCTGGCTCCACTGAAGTCAATGAGTATTAGAACAAGAATCTCTTTCTGATGTTTTCCTACAAACTCCAAAGCCTGATCTTGCAAATACACAAGATGGATTTAATTTTAGGCAAATGATAGATCAGTTCCATGGATCACCCAAATAGAATTTGCAGAATCAGGCTCTTAAATTCTATTATAGTTACAGATTTATACCCAGTAATGAATATTAATGGATTAAAAAGAACTAATTAAAAGTCACGGTGTATAGAGATTTCTTTGACTTCCATAGGAGTAAGCAAACATCTACTTCTTTATCCATGGCAATTACAATTTCCTACAGATGCTCAAATTCCCAGGGTAGTTTCATTAGGCTACATTTCTCATACTTCTGCTCTAGATATAAAAAGAAGGCATTGCATAAAGGTCAGTAACCAGTGAATACTTGGGAATTTTAAATTGTATTCCTCTCTGGGAGGCAGAAGAAGGTAAATAGAAGTAAATAGACACAATTAGAAAACACAAATGTTCTTTGCAAGACAAATTTCAGGATTAACACCAGCTGGCAGAACATTAACATTCATTTTTAAAGCTGATAGCTCTTCATCCTAGAGTGTCTACCTGCAGCATTACAAATTTGATATAAATCAGCTGCTGTGGCTAACTAGTCCTAGTACAGCAGTTTACTCATAACATTTATTTTAGGCTTTCTAATAACATACAAGTTTTCAGAGTCTAAAGATACATTAACTCCTGTATATACAACTTATTTTCCCTAGCACTAAAGAAAATTTGCTTTTAAGGGTTTACACTAAAGAGGAGGTGAAATTCAAGTCACATGACTTGTGGAATTAATCGCCCTGATTTCAGTGTGATCTATGTGAAAGTGAAATAAGTGGTATTTGGCTGGGGTACAGAAAACCAAGAGTGATACATCCAAATGAACCGCAGGGAATCAAAATGGAATTACTGAAATTACAGTCTGCAATTACTAAAAACACATTATGAAGTTACCACGCTTATGTAAAGAAGCTAATTGTAATTACCAAAATTATATTTAGCCCAGGTATTATCATTAGCATCTTTCATAAACATTTCTGTGAAGGGTTTAATCCTTAGTGATCAAGACCTCAGTGCTCTGCTGGTTACAGAAAACACCTTTTCCAGCAGTAAGATACCCCTTAAATCAAATCTCAGGGTTTGGTTTGGAGTCAGAATGCCACCTTCCAGATTACTAATCTCTGTTCCTACAGCAAATGCCATTTCCCTTTTTAATCTTCAATCAAATGACCCCAGAAACTAATTCCAGCTGGCTTATGAGTCATACTAAGCTTCAATTTCACAAAGATAAGTTGAGTATATTTGATTTTCAGAATATCCAGTCCATTGCTTTTTCATGGTTTTATTTCATGACTAATCAGATTCATTTCAGTGTAAAGTGATAAAACCTGCTAAAAATAACACCTCCACTGGTCATACATTCCCAATTCATATGTCATAAACAGCAGTTGTTATATTCACTAATTAGCATGATACATGCTCCTGATTACACTTTTGTTAAACTTAGGTGTCAGCTTTTCCATATGTCCCCTCTGGAGGTCTGTAGTACTTTGGGAAAGCCATCAGCTGTATCATGTTGAATGCATACTTTCTGCATTTGACATTCTTCAGAACATTCTCTATGCGGCATCCTTCTCTAGTGAAAGGGGGAAAAAGTACAACTTCATGAAACATAGAATAAATAAATATGCTTTATTTGTTCATTGCAGAGTTTCAGCAACAGTTGAAGTAAAAATAACAAGGATTCAACTCTACATTTTTGTTTTCCATGAGTGATGATACATCTTACAGAATTAAATCCAAGGCCAGGCCCAGTACACTTATTGCCCTCAGAAATAGGTGATAAGATTTTCCATTCCCCTAATATATCTGCCCTTGAGGTTTAAAGTTCAGTAAAAAAATTTAATACCTTTAATGATACATTTTGTTCTAATTCCAGAAATATATTTGCCTTTTAAACCTTTTCATACCTTTCTTTTTCAACTGATTTGCTATATATGTGTGAGTATACATTGCCCTAAAATGCACATTCTAGGAATAAGGAATTTTATTAAGTCTGGCCCTAGAGATTCGTGAAGGAAAGTTTCATCTCTGCTTCATTTGCTGTATGTTCAGCTTTGCAATGAAAAAAAGAGAGAATGGCTTTTCAAACAGCCCAATCCACCTCTCTGCTTTATAAAGGAAGGATGTTCGTTCACATACAGTACAAAAGTCACAAGTGCCAAAGTGGTGCATCAAGACATAAACAGGACTTTGTTAAAAAGAATATAAAAGTGTACTGAAAGCAAAAGCAACTAAAGCAACAATTACAAACAGGCTAATTTCATTACAAAACAGAACTTAGTATATTCTATTTACTCTACAGAAAAGGGTTAGTTGTAGCAAAGTAATAATAATTTATTAAACGAAAACAATCCCGTCAGCTAGTTACAATGAAAAAACACAACGGAAGATAAGTCTCACAAACCATTGCCCTGCCATATTTGTCTAGGGGTTAGTTTGTGTTGTGCAAATTTTTTTTTTTTTTTTTTTTTTTTTTTTTTTTTTTTTTTGTCAGACTAATTACTCTGGAAAGAGGGATTCAAGCATTCAGGATTCCACAACTTCTATACAGTGACAGCATTGTAAGTGGGCTTTCTTTGCGCTAATTACAGTGGGAAAGCTTTACCATGAACAGAAAGAGCAAATCAATTCACTCAATGCATAGTATACTTCTCGGAGTTCAGAAAAAAAGAATGAAAACACAGTACATTTCAGACATGGGAATCTTAAAGATGAATCCTTGGGGTCTGAGACTGTAGAAATATTACAACATGATTCTTTTTTCTAGAGTTAGTTCGTTGCTGTTTGTAGAAAAGAAAGGAACACAAGTAAAGTTTATTGATATTTGGCTAATAGCAAAGCAAGACTTAAAATAAGCCACACAACCAGCAGGTGTGAGCTGACAAGCAGCAAGGCGACAGGATAGAAGTGTCGAGCAGTTGGCTTGTTATCAGTTAGACAGCCTGTTTCGGGATCATCCGAGTCAGTCAGTGCTCCCTGGGTCTGTCTGCTGTTAAACAGGGAAGTTAGGAACAGATAGAACAGCATTTCAGCAGCAAAGAAAGCCAACACGCAGGCATTTTGACAAAATGAAAGTACAGAGCCATTTTGAGGAAATAGATTTATCTAAGTACTTCCAGTATAACTTTTGTGTTCTACAGCTGACACAGGAAGCACCATCACTGGGCGGCTAGTGGTAGCATACTAATGCTACTAGGTGCCTTGGAGTAGTATTCACAAGTGAACATTAAATCACTTCCACAATGAACTACACCATCACTAAAATCAACACACACACTGAACAGAAATGAAATAAGGAGGTTGAAAAAAAAAGTTAAGGAAGCAAAGAAAAAAAGATCATGAGTACGTCATAATGCAACACTGAACAAATGATGTCTCCATGGTGCTCACAGGCTTTTCAGTCCTGCTTCAGTATCTATTAGGAAGTTTATTGGCAGAAATGAAAAGGCCACACACTAACAGCTATTCTAAAATAGTATTAAATGATGGTAAACTGACTTCAAAAATTCATCACTGCTGGTGACTCAAAGTCCATAGCAGTTCTTTTTATTCAAAGGCTCGCACCTGCATTCCTGTAAGTAAATCACCTTGTATCTTTATCAGTCAACACAGGGAGGAGCTAATCTACTTAGAAGGAAGTTCTACTGAATCACGCTGGATTGTGTGGTCCTTGTCCTACCAGAGCAACAGGGACACTTCCACTGCCAGGCTTGCCTTTTGTATTCTTGACAGATTCTCTGTAAGTACAATTACTCACACTGCAACCACACTTCTTCAATTCCTCTGAAGCTTACTTGCATACACTCAGGAGTCCTGTTTATAGACTTCCTTTGGGCAGCAAGGACTGGCAAGATTTTTTTTTTTTTCTATTTACTATGAATATCCTGTGATGAAAAGATAACTTGCCATTTTTTAATGTGGACTTGAGAATATCCAAATATATCAGATGACAATGCAGTGCCCTTTCAGAAGGACAGGTCACAAGTATGCTCTTGCTTTCAAGAGAGAAAAAGCTGGCAGACATTATCTTTACTGTCCCACAGCTGCAGGTAAGATGAAGAGGATACTCTGAAAACAGCAGCAGCCACATCACCTTACAGAAAGCCTGCCTTCTGACTCGTGTGTTAAAGGGCAGTGCTACATTTCCTAAGCTTGGATAGCAAGAGAGGTGCAAGAGCTGCGTTTGCAGGTGGAACCCTAGGCAAGGGGGGGTTGATCAAAACCTTTCCTTGCCCAATTTCTCTTTTGAACAAGCCTTCCATAATAAGTTCTTAGTCTTAGTCTTTGCTTTGAACTTCAGTCTGTATGTTACACTAATAAAGGGATCAATACATACTATTTTGAATAGCAAAATAAGAGATAAAAAAATAAAACCCCTGCTATTTTCATCTAGGTCAAAGTAATTGCTGGTGGCAGGGTGTTTGCTGCTTTTGTTCTACAGATCTCAAATGTCCATGGATGGAACTTGGGCAGAACTGAGACTTTGCTGTAGACATTATCTCAGAAACTATCAAGAAATTAAGCTGATTGCATGGTTTATTGGCCTTGTCAGCACTGAAATAAGTAATTCTGTGTTTCTCTATCAGACTGCTCCAGCTATGCCTCTGTCCTAGGGCCCACCTACAGAACTGCCTTCCTCTTCTGCTCACAGTGACATTACTATTTGTGATCAGCTGGGAGGACTAACTTTATTGTTCCCAGTTAATGTTGTCCTCCATTATGTATTTCTATATACTTTTTTAAGAACCTGCTGCTTGCTGGTTTTCCTTTTCTTTTTTTAATCTCCACAGCATCCCACAGGTTTGTCCCTTTGACCCTGTCCCCTTACTCCCTTCCAACTCCTCAAGGTGAGCCTGCAGGTTTCAGCTTACTCCCCTTATGCCCACAACTCATGAGAAGTCCAGCTCAACCCTCCCAGTCCCATCTCTTCCTTCCCAGTCACAGAGTCCGGGTGATTTTTGTTTGCCCTGCATCCCTTCCATCACAGACATCACGTGTGCTCCTATGCACACACCAAATTTTTTTCTTCTGGAGAAATCCATCTGGGCAGCAGTGAAGTTGAGCATTCAGTAGGGTGCACAGCCACTGCATTAATCAGATTGATTGTTTACACCAATCTGGAGAGCCCTGGCTTTGCACACCAATGGTTCATTCCAAGCAGGCTGAGTCACACACTTGCAGGTTGTTCCTACAGGGATGAACCCTCCTGCTTCTGTGGTGTGCCTTGCTCTGTTGGACTCCACATCTCAACAGTGTCTGGCTTTCATCTGCATTGCTACAAGTCACATTGGCTTCAGTGAGATTTATGCGGGAGTAATGATGGAAATACAGATAAAAGCCATTTGTTCTCTTTTTTTTTTTTTTTCCAACAGAAAAGCCTACAGTACATTTGTTCTTTGATATGCTGAAAAGAATGATCGGTGTCTTTTAACATAAAAAGTTTATCTTCCCCCCAGGAAAGCAACCGTGAACAGCTGATGCACAGGCACTCTGTTCCACAAATTAGTCACATCATTCAATGCATGATTCAATAAGATGTCGCCAAAATAGAGCAAGAGGATCCAAGTCCATTATTAGCTTCCTAAGAACAAGCTGAGCAGAATAGCTACGCATGCTTTTAATTGAGGAGGAATATTTGATCAGGGTCAGATGCCTTGCTATAGCGTGTGCCAACATTTCTCAGTGCAGTGCAGTGACAGTGCCTTCCAACACACCCCAAAGTGTCCTCTGCAGTGACTATTGAACAAAGCAAAGACCTACACCCAGCTGTCAGCACCATAACATTGCTTCCCCTGGCTCACCCCACCCTGGAGGAGTTTCACTGCAAACAGCAGAAATCCCACTAGTGCCCTGTCAGCTGGATTCATGTGGCTTCTGACTGACAGCACAACCAGAACAGAGCGCTAAGGGTGCTACATGCTCAGGTGTGAAGGTACAGCCATAGTTTCAGACGTTATCTCCATCACAAATTGAACTTTAACAGCAAAAGGAAGGAAGAAAACTTGAAAAATAACCAGCAAGTTTCTATTTTACAAATAATTTAAACAGAAGTAGTGAAACCACCTAAGTTCGCAACATCTGGAGTCATGAACACCCCACTAACCTATCATACAATTTTTATTCATTTACTCTCAAATTGTTCATTTGAGACCTCCGGCACAGCACAAACACATTGTAGCAGCCAAGGGTTCTGTAAGTTAATGACAATATAACCATTTCAGCCTGCCTTCTATCTCATTTGATGTTTTATCATCCTAAACTCCTGTTAGGAGTTGCTACATGCTTATCAAATGAGGCAAAGGCAAAACAGCAGGTATTTTTTGTTCTTTTCAAATTCAGCTGATAAATTATTTGGACCTCAAAGTAGTGAAGCAGAGATGATGAAAATGGTGTGAGGAAAAAGCCTCTCAAGTCCTTAAGAGAGTCAAGCACACACATGAGGGCACATTCTGGCTTTCGATTGTCAGTCACACTGATGTCCCTGAGCAACGTTTTTGGAGGAGATGATTTTCACATTTTGGGATGTATGCTTCTTTTTTAGAACTTTTCCAGCTACAGTTATTAGCAACACTGGAAATGTTGAACTCTTCTACACGATTTCTTCAGGTGGAATAAACAGGCAGCTTTCTATTAACAGGTGTCCCACGTGCTAGTGGTGACTACCGTTTGAATTCATGTCCTACTGCACTTGTACTTTATGGGAATTTCCCTTTTTTTTTTTGTAGACAGATTCAAGCAAGGTTTTTCTGGTCCTGATGTGTTTTTCTTCTTAAACTTCGGTGCTGACACAGAAAATAGCAAAAGTAAGTTGCTTCTCTAGAGTGCCATCTGGTAATAGTAGAGACATTTCTTCAAATAGAAAGGATGGCTAACAGTTCTCAGTCTTACACAATTTTGATAACTTACCTATTCCTTTTATTTCAAGACAGTCAAGTTCATAAGCAGCTTTCAAGAAGCAGCTTCTCTTAAGAAGTTTTTGGAACGAAAGCATCCTAATTTCTACATGATACATGTTACTGGGATTGACTGAAACACTTCAGAGAATAATCACCTGTATCAATGTACAGCACTACAGTTCAAGAAGGCAGCCTTAACTTTTTCAAAGAGAAAATGTGGGATCCTTGTGAACATCTCCTAGCCATTACCAAGCTGCTGCACTAGCACATCTAGAAGAATAAAACATCATGCAGAAGGAAATAAACAGGTATCAGCCTAGTCCTGAAGGATTTCAGTATCAGAGCAGAACTCAGATAAAACATATAAAGGAACATCGGGAAACAAAATTTTATTTTGAAATATGAAGTTGATGCAATAAACCTCCAACAATTTTTAAGAACAAAAAATGGTTCTGCATTGTTTCAAAATGGAAGCTAAGGGAGGGGAATCAGCAGAGACATCTTTTGTATCAATGATCTTTAAAATTATTCTTTTTCTGATACGCATTTAATAACTTAAATTTTTTCCCTCAAATCCACATGGCACTAAATAAAGTAGAAGATGCTAGAAATCAATTTTTGCTGCTTACATGATCCTATAATCTCAGCTCAAAACAACGAGAATTGCTGAAAC
Source organism: Melozone crissalis (assembly GCF_028551555.1). NCBI lineage: Eukaryota > Metazoa > Chordata > Aves > Passeriformes > Passerellidae > Melozone > Melozone crissalis. Next base: position 153,209 of record NW_026536005.1, read on the forward strand.
TGATAAGCAGTCTTAGATCCAAGAATACTGAGAAATTCAGTTAGTGATTTAGGAAGCTGCTATTTAAACATACACAAAAACCCCAGACTGTTTATCAAATCTGTTTTATCAAATTGTCACACTAAACTCCCTCCTCCTGTTTTAACCTTTTGTAATGCAAGTTTTTCCCTACTCTTGTTGCTAGAATAGAAATCCTCTATTTCCCCACTCCTTTCTTCTCTCCTTGCTTGGTTATAACACACGACTTTTCTAATGCAATATTTAGGAAATAGAAAGGAAAGTAGATCATACAATATGAGGCTTGACCACTGAGTTGGACCATGCAGCAGATTCATGGTGCAGTCATGATGATAGGACACCTAGATCTTGAAAATCAGCTATTGTGAAGTAACTGTGGGGTTTGGGCTCAAAACCATTACGGAGTTTCAGTCTGTACAGAGCTAAAAATTCAATTTTGAGGAGGTGGTCAGAGACAGCAAGCTACTGGAGGCTCAGTGCTGGACAGGGTACAGGTTTTCAGCACTATTATGAACAGGCCTTAACAGTTCAGTACAGAGCAAGAGATTAATAAAGAAACCCTCTTGCAGCAATATTTAATAACAGGCAAGGAGACACTTGGTCCCACAGCCACACAACCACATCCGGGAAAACCCTGTTGTCTTATGTGCTGACATGGACAGGGATCCTTTGGAAGGAATGCTGAAGTCAAAACTCAATTTACACAGTTGCTCTTTTGCTCTGCTGTGTATGTGTTCTCCTTGAAGTCAAAATAATTATAAATGTGCAAATTTATGACCTATTTTATCAGCTTAGCTGTGTTTGGATTTCCCAGAGCAAGTGAAAGAGGCACACACCCTGCACTGCAGGCAACAAAACAGCACAACTCACTCCAGCTTTGGGCCATGGAAACATCTCCCGAATTGCTGGTTCACACAGAGCAACACCCCTATATTTGCCTATGTTTACTTTTTAACATACAATTAACTCCAAAGAATAGACGGGAAAAGGGCAGTTTCAAGCTTGATATCTAATATGCATAAAACATGCTACTGGGTAATATACATCTCTACCAGTGTTCATCTTAGCACTTTAGAAATCTCTGCTGATTGCAGAAGAATTAATATTTTCCTTTTTGACTGATACAGAATGCCTTCAAGAATGGTTTTCCCTCAATGTTAAAGAGTATCTATGTGGTAAAAAAGTAACATTGACAAACTTATTATAGTGAAAATACAAGAAACATTAAGAAAAAATTCCAGTTAGAATCACAATTTTTGTCACTGGTGCATTTAGGACACCTCCATTAGCAGGCTAAATTCACCCTCAGCATCTGAACAGCAAAGCCAAGTTGACTTTCTGTGCCTGTGTCCCTTAATCTGCCAAAATGGACAGCAGATGCTGCCCCATGGGCACAGTATCCTGGTCATGCCAACTCCCAAAGTGCCCTGGAATCACTTGAGAGCACACTTAATCTGCCAAAACTGCATCCGCAAACATTTAATAATTTCACTGTATAAAATGACTGAGATCATGTTCTAGCATCTGTCCCCAGAGGTTTTCAATTTACAGCTGTGGCCAGAAGCTTCAAGTCCTGCAAAGTCATTGTGGTGACTGTGTGAGAGATTAGCTTCAGAACTGGAAAGTGATGGGTTTGCAGAGGAGATTCTTCTTTACCTGTCGAGACAGCAGAGCAGTTTCTGAAACATGATTTTCACCTCTACTGTACTCCAAGGAAAGGATTTGCTATTTCATTCTGCTTTTTACTGATAGTCCTCTGTAGTATTACACATCAATTTTACAAAGGTTTCTCTGTCTATCAAAAAGTATGGTTCTAATAATCTTCCTAGACACTCTTCTATAAAGTATTAGGATTACATGTGTATGGGAATTTCTCAGGTCAAAGTTGCGAAATCTTTCCTGACAAATTTCTCTTACAAGGTGTCAAATTCAGTCTAATGTACGACCAACACTAAAGCCAATGTGGTCTGCATCTCTGTGCAGGAAAACAACCAAGCAAAACCCCACGGGTTTGACATTCACTTGAGCTCTGAACAGATCCAACATTTCCCTTCCGTAAGGGTAGGGCACTGGCATAATTGGTTAGCGAGTCACACTTGTTTCCAGACTGTTTCTGTCACAGCAAGAGAGTTTTACTGAAGATGTAGTTACACATTTAGCTCACATAGCACAGTGAAACATAAATCCATGATAAATTCTTTCATATGTCTAATCAGGTTTAAATACTTTCTGTTGGCCATGAAAATAAATCTTTGTGAGTCATCCCTTTTCTTTTGGCAAAAATTTTTTTAGTCTTTTTCCCCATGCTGAGGACAAAGTAGCAAAGCTGATTTAAGAGGCAGAAAGGGCTTCCTACACTAGTTAACAGACACGTGTGAAAGATGAAGCTTAAAATCTGTTATTCATTTCGAGATGTCCAAATCTATGGGTAGGATGACAGAATTAAGGTCAGAGAACTGCTGGTGTAAACAGAACATCATTTAATCTATGTTGCATCCCTAATTTAGGTATTTTAAGGGAGGAGGGTGCTGAACAGAAGGAATTCTAAATTTGAATGTTGTGACTTGCTGGGTTTTCACTTTGAGATATATGAAAGGAGGAATGCTACTGCTTTTCATTAATGACACCAAGAGACATAGTCTCTTCATGGGATTAACCAAAGTGTGAGTCATAAACTGCAGACAACTGCTAGTCTCTAAATAATTCAGCTAAATAATGTCAGTTCATTAAAAAAACTTTCACCTAACACACTGATACATTTTTTAAAAACCACAAAACCAGTTTGAGATTTTATCTGTTCTGATCCCAGCTGTTCTTTCAGCAGCACACAGTCTGGGGGTATATTTATACAAGGTGAATTTGTGCACATATAGATTCCCCAGCCACAAAGAAAAATGCATCTAAATCTGATTTTAGCTGCCACCAGGAAAAAAAATGCAGCCCTGTTTTGGTTAGGTAGGGAGCTAACCAAAACAACCTATCCAAAAAATGCATAGGCTGGGATGCACACTGCAGCAACCTGAAAATTGTGTCCCAACATTACTACCAATAAACCATCTTCTCCTCTCTTCAGCAGGTAGATTGTTAGAGAACTTTGGAAAATGCAAGGAAAACTCCATTTGAATCAGAAACACACAATTTTTCCATGTACTTCCTTCAGGGCAAATGACAAGGCTGGATAAAATTCTAATTTAAATGCCTTGAATGCATTTGTCATCTTTTCTGTTAATAGGTACAATGTGGAGACTTAGAGAAATAAACCTTTCTATGAGAAATTAGGAGTGAATGTAATTCTTTCATCTTACTTGTTTTGTTTCAGTATCTTTTTAGAAGATGGCTGAAATTTTGGAGTCTGTTCTTCACTCAAGTACCAAGGAGGAGAACTGAAACTGAAATCTTTTAAACAATATTGAATACAAGCATTTTCTCTTTGGTTGTTAAGCTGCATTTGTAAGGAAATCTTTATTTGAATGCTACTGCAGATTTGTTAAGAAGTTCATTGTATCTCACAAAGACAATATTAGCACAGATTCACTTTTTAAGCAAAAATACCACTGCACTGAAAGGGAGAATAAAGAGATGAAAGCCCATACTATTTTTCCCCCAGTATCAAGAAAAAAAAAAAGACTTTCAGAAGATTTGAGATCACTAAAGACTAAAAATTCAATAAGTCATTTATTTACCTTCTGCATTCCTAAATCTTTGCTGGCAGAAAGGAGTAAATAATTTATAACACAGGTGCAAATACCTTCCTCTCTGCAATAACACTACATTTTTCTCACTGTTACAAAGAGCTGAAGGACGTGGTTTTGCTCAGTGCAGTAACAGTAATTGTCAGTTTGCCAAAGATCAAAGACGCAGTTCTCAGGATAAGCTCTATGAACTATGATCAAGACTCCCTGAGCACAAGAGGAGTTCACTGCACTGTCAGCAGCACTTAACCATGAGCTAAGTCTCTGACAGATGAAAAAAATGGCAATTTATTTCCTGACCTGGACTGAACTATCAGATACATATGAAGTTTCTTATAAAGTCAGTCTTTCCTGCGTTGCAGACTGTGTTCCCTCAAGCGCATGACCAGTGGTGCTGAAACATTATCACCAGAGTTTAAACTACAATGCCTTGGGACCTTCTACAGAACCTGCCAATTCCTGAAACTTTGGAGTCTCTGGGTTTGAGATATTTTAAGTATGAATGTTCCTAAGCACATGTTTAGCAAGCCACATATGCAACTGCCAAGCAGAACAGCAATGGGGCTTTCCACATTTGGTGGCAATTGCAATCACGGGGAAAAGAGGGTGTTTTCCTGTGAGAAATCCAAAACATTAAAAAAAAAAAAAGGAACCATCCAAGATTTTGTGGGAAACATTCATCCATTATTATTTTCTTCTGAAGAAGCAGCATGCCAATAGCAATGTTGGAGTATTCCTTCCTTCCTTCCTTCCCCAGGATGGGACACAGAAGGTAGCAAGTGGGTACAAATGTCTCACTGGGATGGTGGAGAGTGACCTTTGTCTGCAGTGCATTTTCCTACTCTATTATATGCACTGCTTATTATGTGCACTGGAAGGAAAACAGCTCAAGGTACATTTCAGAGTTTCATCATCTCACGGTGCTCCGACTTTAGCTAAACACTGCTCCAATTTTCCAGAAAAACCCTGTATTTTGAAATAACTACAAAATATTAGACTACACAGATTGAGGTTGTGCTGGAGGCAATGCCAGTGCCTCTGATTTTACACTCTCTTTATAAGAATACAGTTCTCAACTATATTCTTATACGTATATAAGATTACATTCTTATTACATTTGTATTACATTCATATATTCTGGTATGCTTATGTTTCTGGCCATGCCTTCTTCAGTCACTAGGAAAACCAATAACACTTATTCATATGCTTCAGGTGTTTGGATCAAATAAATATGAGCCAGAGGCCAGGTGTTCATACAGAAAAACCTACAGTGCAGCCAAAAAGCACACAGGTTGTTAATGAGAAATATTTCATCCTCTCCAAATGCCTGTAATGTCAGGCCTTAAGGAATTCCGCTTTCTTTTCAATTTCTAATAAATGCTAATGTCCTTCAATTATATTGCAACTCACTCCACATTAACCTCATTAGGAATAATGCTGCCTTTCCAGGTGAGTGAGGGATGTCAGCACTCACAGTCCTCTCTAGCACTTGCTCGTGGCCAGGGGACTACGAAAAAGGGCAGCCACCCTCCAAAAACATCTGAGCAGGCTGATTCTGTCCCTGGTTTTTGGATAATCCTGAGCTTCTATGTCTGTTGGACAGCACTTACAGGCTTCTGGTAACTAAACAATTTCGGTTTGGTTATTTTTTAAAGATCTCAACAATTCTTATAGCTTTATTCTCAATTACCCTTTATTAAAAACTTATTATCAGTTAACATCATCTTGTCAGAGCCTGGTTTACACATGGAAATTAGTCCACTTGTCCCTTTTTATTAGTATTCAATTCTGTGTTAAATGCACTATTAATGTACAGCTACTGATAGCTTAAATAAAATCTATAAAACACAAAAGCTGCAATTAAACAGCAAAAGCAATTTAAAAAAAATTATCTTTGCAGAGCTACAGGCATCTTTTGTTATCTCATGAATGTACACATGGGACAGGGCTTGCGCTCTCTTTGTTGTTCATAATATCCTTGCTACTCTCTTAGAACACTGGAGTTGGTTAAAGCAAGCACTCTGGATTCCTTGAACTATTTCCTTTGCTTTTCCTGCTTGCATGAATAGCTAATGATGGCAGATATGAGATTCAAATAAAGCTAAAGATATGTGAGTGCAGGCCAGCAGCTGCACTTGTCAGACAAGAAGGCTCATCAATGCAGACAGAGTATTTTGATGTATGAAATAATAAATGACATTTTCCCATGTATGGTGCACAGTAATGAAGCACATGCAGAACACTACAGAATATGAAAAATATTATAATCCTCCCCAAGATGGAATTGCTCACAGATAATGGAAATTTCAATGGAAAAGTAATGGGTTTAGATTTGACCAATAATGTTCTCTCGAGTGCAGAGGAATTCAACAACCGAAGAAGCAACAGACAACCTGAGGGCAAGGAAAGAGCTCTCTACCAAACACTTGCTTCCATAAACAGGACATACTTTATTTAGAAAGCTTCCTCACCCTCCCATTCATTCAAATTATTAGCTGCATATTTTTATTAAGGAACACTGATTATAAGTTCTTTTTCAAAAATAAACACATCAAATCACAATGGTAGAAAAACTAGAGCAACATCTAACGAAATACTGAAAAAGTGTTCTTCAGTATAGAAGTATAACTTCTGCACATGTATCTACTCAAAATGGCTAAATATCTGCAGAATTTGTAATGTTGCTGAAGTTATGCAAGCTAAAGTAACTTTGTCTGGAAGAGTTATCAAATAAAGTTTTTCTATGAAAATAAACAAGAATTTAGCATAAGGGCACTATAACTACATCACTTGATGGCTACTGCTCTCTATGTAAACAAGGAAAGTAACCAAAGTGGACTTCTACCCTTATTGCAAAGCATGCAGTAGTTATCATATGAATTGAGCAAACAAGCAGCCTATATCTTGTAGCAGCTAAAGTTTAAAGAGTAACTTAACAGTACACATTTCGTTTCTTACCCATTTCTTCTTTCTAATAACTCCTGGCTTCCTTGACCTCATGATAATAAATAAATTAGTGTCTAGTGACAAGCATATGTTTAAAAGCCCATCAGGTTCTGATGTCAGCAAAATTTTCCTCAAGCTAAGTTTTGCCCTCATACCTTTATTTCACCTTCAGGTATTTACCATGACAACTACAGAATACACTTCTGAGACCTGATCCAACTCCTTTAAAAGGCAACATTCCCTAACCATGAGTGGCAAGTCTTTGGGTGCCAAATTTAACAGCCCAGGCTTCCTCTAGTTCTACAGAGCATCCCCAGGATGATTCAGGGCCCCTAAATCAGGCTACTAACCATCCTCCCCAGGACAGTATTGGGAACCTGAGTCCTTAGCTGGGATACAATAGCTATCTAAAGTTTTATGATAGAAATAGCTTGATTATAAGTGTTGCACTGAATTCAGTGGTCTTTGGAAATAACTTCTCCAATGCCAATCGCCCAAATGTTTTTTCCCTCTCATCTTCAAAGAGCTTCATAATCTCCAGTCCATACTTGCACTGCCACTGTATCCCCTAAAATATGAAGCTCACAAGCCTAGATTTTATCTCCAGCACCATAAACATAGTCAAACATGATGGATAACAACATAAACTTTCAAGCTCACTTGACGACAGAGTACTTTTGAAGGACAGACTTGATTTTTGTCTGTAGTGTAAATAAAAGAAAAACCAAGAGATTTATGAGCCAGGAATTGTCAGGTTTGGGCTACATTATGATGTGGTACAGAACATTAGGCTTTGCAACAAGATGAAATGTATTATTTCTCTTTTGGCATTCCATACCCAATGGAGTATGGATAGCGAGCTTCAAGTTTTTATTTTTGCCATATAAGATCATTTGACTTTTTCCACTCCATTGTAGTATATTTTTAATTTAATAAAACTTATAATTAAAAAACCCCTTCTAGTTTATTCAAGGATTACAATTCAGAGGGGGTTCATTTAATTCCAATAGTTTTAACATCTGTGGTTTAAGTTGCAGAAAGCTTCAAAAGTAGCTATTGAAGTAATGTATTGCTTCATTTACAAAGGAAATTGGATGCCTAATGCATTTTGTGGTGCAATAATAACGAAGCTGTAGTATTTGCATAAAGCAGCCCACAGTAGTACCAGGTGTAGGTCCTGTCTGAAGAAAGGCTTTTAGACTTTTCCTAGCCCAGTGTGGACACATTATTCCATCGGGTTACACATTAGCATAGAGTTTTGCATTCCAAATGGCTTTGATTGGTCTGATCAGAGGATCAGCCTCTTCATCTCAACAACCTATTATTTGCTACAAGGATCTCATCCTGATAATCATGAGCCATACTTCTTCTGGGTATGAATTTATGTAGACCTAATTCAAACCTAGGAGGTGAACTCCAAACGGTGTTACCGTATTCGCTGCAACAACAAGCAAAGCAGAAAATGTCAGGGTTTAATCTGCTCAAGAGAGAAACACTCTCAGAAGAGAACTATGTCTCAAAAATATCTGTCTTGTGTTTGAACATCTGTGTAAGCATGCAGGAGGTAATCTGTACTAAGTTCAAGTTCATTACCACCTCATTGCAAGTTTTTCAGATTGGAATTAAGTTAAGACTGAAATGAGGTTTTTTTAATCCCTATTGTGCTGCACCAAAGAAGATGCTTTGTGATAGCAGGAAGAACGATTGCCTTTAGGATAGAAAATATAAAATTTGAGATACATCTGTCACAAAAAGATTTTTAAATAGTCTGCTAAGCCTACAAATACTTTTCTACACTACTGTACCCAGCATTGTCTTGCCAGTGAATACCCTTGGTGTAAAAGTAAGAAAATGTGTCTGATTTGAAAAATGTTACTGCACTCAAGTTTCTCTGAAAACCAAGAACAAGAGCTTGATCACATTGTATGAAATGCCTACATTTTCCTAGAGCTTCTATCCCACCAAAATTTTCATTTACAAACAAAGATCATCACATGAAGATAATAAATCTGGCAGCACATCTTGGGCTCCTTGCACGGCACAGGAGAGAAAATAAACAGCATCATAGTCGTCTGATATGTGCCAAATTACTTGAAAAATAAATTCAAAAAGCGTCTTCACATGGCAAATGAACGTCAAACTAACTTTAATGTGGTTATCTACAAATTTGCTGATAATATCACTGTGATAGCAAATTTTTACAGAGAAAGGTGACATAGGGAGCAGCCTTCTCCCTGAGGCTACCACACAGCAGGAAAGCCAGAGAGGATTTTATTCAGGATGATGTTGAGGGAAGATTATCCATCAGCACTCAAAAGCTTAAACACCAGTTCAGCAGTGTCCAGAAGGCAGAGAGCCTTGAATTGTGCAGCCAGCATTGCTGCATTTGCTATGTCAGCATGAACCCAAGTAGCAAGGAGGAGTGTGAAAACAGAATTAGTACTATGCAGAAAAGTGAATGTCAGTAAGGTAATGAACATTATTTACAAGCTTTGCTATTGCACACTCAAGTACAGCAACAGGACTCTTATTTAAAGCAAAACAGTCTATGAGAAGAGGCCCTTTTAAAGAAAAAGTAGATTCAAATGAAATTTCAAACAAAGGAAGGACTATGATGTCATAAAGGACTTGGCACCTCTGTACTAGTTTTCTCCCACTTTAAAATTGAAAGAGATCCAAGAGCATTTCTTTCTCTTGCCCTTTGGTTGTCAATTATAAGCTTTTTAAATCAAAAAACATTTGACTTTAAAAAGTGCAAGTGGAATAAATACTCAAACCAGTTATAGCCAATATTATCAAAGCAGTCTCTTGTGGATTTTAAGAATAATTTAATGGATCTTTGAGAATGAGATATTGTTGTAGCTGCTTGCCTCTGCCTGATGCTACTTTGATCACTTCAAAACCAGCCAATAATGCCTCTGCCACAGTGCCAGTTTACCCATTTTCATTTGCTTTCCTGAGGCTTTCAATGTAACAACCATTTAGGAGAAATAAACTTAGAACAGAGACCATGCCAGTCTTGGTTAAACACCATGAGCTAAAACCCTAAAGAAACCAAACCAAAACCATGTGAAAAACACTCCACAACAAACTACTCTGGACCCTCACATATTTTACTTACTACACACCACAAGGCAGTTTGTTGGAAGCTGCAAACCTTTCTGAGCTGATTACTTTGTATTCTGTAGATGCTCTGCTATCAACAGTTATGAAAGAATTATAAAGGAATTTAAATTAAAAAACCACCAACTTTGGAACGATGGTTGCAAATCAAATATAAAAGCCAACACTATTTTGACAGGAATTATGTATTTTCATCAGATTTTCAGTTCACCCAGGACACAAACTATTAACCAGATGATCCTACAACGGGGTTTTATAAAATACATGACTGTGTGATCAGATTGCACCTCAGTCTTTTCAATGTTTCAGTAATCTAAACAAGTTCCTCAAATCTGAAAAATGCTGAGTGGAGAGGGGCTGAAGAGTAAATATATATATTTTTTAAAGTCAGGTGTATCTCAGTGATCTATTGCAGATAATATGATGCCTCTTTAGCCTGTCTTTCTCTAGAAAGCAAAGGGCACATGCTAGCTCTCGGTGTGAGGGGAAGGAACAGCAATGTGTACATATCCTCTTTGGGCACAAGGACTGAGTTCAGCTAAACTGAAATGTGGGATAAGAAGGCTCACACATTACAGTGTTCCCACAAGGGTAAGGAGACGTGCAGCCAAGGGGAGGCTGTAGCATGAAATTAAAGCTGATGATACATCAGAAAACCCATAGGATGAATGAGAGGGACAGAAAGGAAGGTTTCTTATCTATGTACTACACAACAATTTCACGGAGCAGTAAGTGAAGTTCCTGAGCAGCACACACAGAGGCATTGTCTCCCTCAGCAAGAGGCAACCTAACAAAAGAGGCTGGTTCACATACCAAAGGATGTCATCCCTTAACAGAAGAGAGAGGGAGCAGTGATTCCCTTCCCACGCGCTGATCTCCGTGGTCTAAGGGACTGTAGATCTTGGCTAAGCCTTGTCTGGAATCACAAGACTCTGCAGAGGCAGAAACGCGCTCTGGCACCTTCCTGGGGCATTAGGAGCATCTCCAACAGAGCAGAAAAGCCAAGGGCTTTTCCCACTGCTGGAAGACAACACACACATGGCAACTTGCAGGCTGGGGAGAGGAGACAGGCTGGCAGGGAAGTAAACCCAGACCAGGGCACGGGAACAGCACTGCAGATGCACAGCCAAACCAGTGCCCAGGGATTGTGGCATTAGGGGTTTGGTTAGACCCACAGGACAACTGCAGCACCACTAAGTCCCAGGGCTGCAGAAACTACTTTAACTGTTCTATCATTAGGAGTCAGCTGTGGAGCGGGCTGTGCACTTTGGCAGGACTCCAACATTTCCTTTGCATTAACTTCCTTACAAACATGTGCTTTCTATTCATACAAATTATAGCAGAGACCTCCACTACTAAGAATGCAAATTCCCCAAACTATCTCCCAGCTTTATCTCTGGATGATCTAGAGAATAGGATAGCAATATAATACTGCTGTCTCCATTCCTGGGTTTAGTTCCAGCTGACTGCAGACAACATCATGAAAGTAGGAAATACATAATAGGTACATAATGATCCAAATGGAAACTCCTCTGGTCACTGCACTGCAAACAGCTACCAGGACTTGTATTGCAGGTTAATACTGAGAAACAGCTTGTTGCTGCCAGGGATTCCAGTGAAAGGTCACCAGTGGCTGCTGTAATGGTAAGGACACGCTTACAAAATGTCACTCACCAAACCAGAGCTGCCACAGAAAGCAACAAGTAGAAACTACTGCTAAAACTAAGCTGAGAAAAGCCACTGTCAGAAGAGTTTCTATAAAAATACCACACACTAAGATGTTACTGCAAGAGAGTAAGAAACAGGGAAATGCTCATTGGAAAAAGAAAAAGCAGCAGGCTGAAGGGAGAAAACCCCCATACATCAAAGACAGTTCCTCAAATTATGGTTATAAAATACGGGGGCTGATGATGACACACAATTACATCTCTCCTTTTATTTTGGTATCCAATATGATTTTAGATTCCTTCCCTAAAGAACCTGAGATAGAAAAATTCAGATCCAGTGTCTGAAGCTGAATAGGACCCTAATTATTTGAAAGCACAATTGTATAACAGAATGTGCCTGGTCACCTTATGAATGCATCATAATAAAAAATGGAAAAAGATAATGTGGAGATTGAATGCTGAATTCTCTCATGTCATGTACATCTTAAGCACTAGGCTAGCCCCCAGAGATGGTGGCTGGCCCTGAGCCAGTGTTCCATCCCAAAGGATGGGACTCAGGGAAAAAAAACCTGAAACCAGGCTGCTGGACAAGAAAAGATGATTATCTGAGCCAGAGAGCATTCCTACAATAGGAAACTAAGTTTATGAAGGGATCAAGGGAGTCTAAAATGAGAGGAAAGATAAACCTAGAAATGTATTTAGCTGCTTCCTTTACAAGGCAGCCAGAGCTATAGCCTGACACTCCGTCACCTTTCTCCTGAAGGAATGCAGGATCTGCTATCACAAAACCACCTTGTCTGGAAGAGCAGCTGGTTGCTTCATCCTTGTGTGCCCCCTCCCACCTTTGGACAGTCTGTAGGTTGCTGGGACTGCAGACAGGAAGTTATGAGCCCTCCCTGTCCAAGTTATATCACTCTGAGAAGAACACTGGTTTAGAGGCCAGTAACTTCTAGAAGAAATTTCATGTTTGATAGCTTTAACTCGCTGTTGTATGCTACTACTGCCCTCTTACTCTCATTTCCTGCTTCTTTCTTATCTACATTTTAGACTTGGCAGTGTTGTTCTTCCTGAGATTTAGCTGAACATGGCCAAAGCCATGGTAATTCAGCTGTAGGAACTGGATTTTCAATAGATAATGAACATGCATACAGGACTTTTCCCACACACTCTTCCAGGAAATCTTAATCAAAGTGAAATATAACAGGAAGAAACCTGGTATTACTCAGTCTGGTGATTATAAACATCTGGTTGTTGATTTCTGCTAAGACCGAGTTTTTCATGGAAGCTCTTAATAAGCAATAAAGCACTAGATGAATGAGAAAATTTATGAAGTTTTCCATAAGCAACTAGAAAAACCTCAAAAGTGAACACCAAACAATATTTTACAATAATCTAACTACTTGCATGCTAGCTTTGTCTAATCACAACAGGTGAATTAACTTTTAGAAAACAAGATGGATGGCAGTTCAAAGCACCAAAACTGGACCTTACTGTTACTTAATGCCCAGGCTCCTATCAGCACATCAGGTGATGCAAATCATCTACAGCTTCCACCTCCAAATAGAGATGTTAAGTTTCTAAAGAGCCATAGAATGATGTAAAAATCTATACTGGAAGTCAGGCTTGCCTTTCGAAAGTTTTGTTTGCACTGTGCTTATACTTTTAAAAGAAAAAAGAAAAGGTGGTGGAGGTCAGATATTCCTCCTCCTCAACTCACTCATTTTTAATGTCCTCAAACAGCTCTTTAAAAAAGGAGATATTTTCTTTATAATTGGCTCATCAAAAGCCCAATACTTGTTGTCCAGATCATTCATTCTTTGAACTCGTGCTTCAGGGAGATTTTTGATAGGCACTTTATCTAAGACACCCTGAAATATCCTTAACCGTTTCAAGTGGAAACAGTGTGTGCCACACTGAGTCAAATTTTGTATTCAATGTCAGAAACACGTGACAGGTGTTGTGCCCAGCTCAGAACGATGATAAGGCTGACAGCATGGAGGATTCGCCATAGACAGTGGATTTGTCATGGCCTTTGTTACTGCTTTGAGGCTTTATTGGAAACATGCCCAATGACAGGAGATCCTGAGGTTATTCATGACCTACAGCCTCCAAAAGGGATCCTGTCACTGAAACAATAAAGCTAAATAGAGTCAGAAAAGAAATAAATTTTAAAAAGGGAAAAAAATCTATTTTTTTTTACAGAGCTACTTCATTATGCATTGCCCACCAGTCCATCCTCCCTTAACAGCAGTCAGCTCTAAAGACCAAAAAAATAGAACCATGTGACAGATACTGCAATGAACTCTGTCGGAGGAAGGAGACCCAGACACCAATTGGTTCATCCAAGTCCGATTTATTGATCGAATACGGCGGGTTAAATATGGTTCTTAATAAGCTTCATACATATTGCAAAAGTTGAGCTCAGGATTGGTTAGTTACATATCAGCAACTACACCTACTTCTACATTCTTATGCTTATTCTTCTGTTACATTCTGCAGATATTCAGGACTAATCTCACCTCCCTTTCCTCATGTTGCAGCAAGGCCATCCGGCATTCTTGCCTGTCAGCAGTCACTGAATCAGAGACTGCTGACCTCCCTTTCAAGCTTAACCAGCGGCATTAAGTCAGTATGGCCTTTCTCAGCTAACCAACTCTTAATAAAATCCTCCACATTTCCCCCGCTTTCTTCTTGAGCAAGGAGATTAGTTTGCCAGGTTTTTGCTATCATACGGCTAACCATGTTTTGAATACAAGTAAAAATACAAGGCAAAATAAGCAAAAACATTAAGATTACACCCAGTAAGCCGATAGCATATGTCACAATGTTCCTTAGCCATGGTCCAAGCCCTAAGCCTTTAAGCCATTCGTCAATTCCTAGACCTTCTTCTTCTTTAAGATTGTGAAGTCCCTGTTGTAGTTCTTTTATCTTAGTATGAATGGACACCGAATGATCAGACAAATTCATACAACACATTCCCTCAAATTCTTCACATCCATGCCCTTGTGCTAAGAGCAAAAAGTCTACAGCAGCTCTATTTTGTAAAACAGCATGGTTAACACTTTGCACATCTGCAGTCATCATGTCCAGAATTTGGGATGTCTGGTTCAGCTCATTTCTTGTCCAGCACCCTAATTGTTTTGCTAAATTCATAGCCTTATTGGCAGATCCTCCTGGTAAGATAGTTGAAACTACTACTTGTCTGAATGTACCCCAAAACTTTGGATCTCCAATCTGGCTGCAGTCCAAGTCATGTATACTACGCTTTTTCCTGTTTGATGTTTGACTGAGCTGCATTAGCAAGGATACATTAGGGTGAAACAAGGACAATTTTCCCAAATAACAGGGTCCACCCTGTGGCTTAGCTGGTACACCATTCCACGCCCTGTCTCCACAAATTAGAAATATTCCTGTAGGTAATTTCATTGGTGCCGTAATGTTTGTGCCGTTACATTGACTGTAATGCTGTGGAGAGAATTCACTCAAATTCAGGGATGAATCCAAGGTGGCCCATGTGTCTTTAGGTTGATTTAAATTCTGGACATCCAAGGGTTTGAAACTAAACCATCCGCCAGCTGTGGTGTTAGACATACTGGCATTTGCACTTCCAAAAAGATCTAATTCTTCAGGAGGAGAACGCAAGGAAGTGTTAAGTGATTGGATTAGTAAACATTGGCGATAGCCATCACTCTGACCTGCAGTATATCCTTGCTGTGCTGGCAATGTGATGTTAGACATGTTACGCATGCATAAGGTTCGATTATTTATTAAACTGCAAAATTCTCCAGGAGACCACACTGGAAGTCCTACCAAGCATGTTCGAAATGGATTAGTAACCCCTCCAAGACTAAGACAAAGTGATGATTGATTAATTTGATTAGCAAGTGTTACCCATAGATTTTCTCTTGGCTGACTGAAGTGTGTTATTCCTACTGCTTTAACTGCTACAGCGTTAAGCAGTATAATAAAAACAAACTTCATTTTTCTTTCCTTTTTGCCTGTTTTTTCTTCCTCTGCTGTCTTTTACTTGACTTGTTAGGCTGATTAAAATGGACCTGAGTCAGTCTTTGAATACACTGATCTAACCCCAAATCAGCATCCTTGCTCACAGGTATAGCATATGGCAAGTTTAAAGGCAAATCAGCTTTCTGCTATAATGCGTGAGGCACTAGTAACTTCAAGCTCTCTAAGTGCTTGCTGCAACTTCCATCTAATATATGCTATAACCACTTGTTCTGCACTCTCAAAAAGCTCCAATCCTGCCCTTCCTGGCAGACCAGTATTTTGTTCAAGAGCTCTAACCCAGACAAAATCTTGAATCCACTTCCCGAAACAAGGTCCACACCATAAATTTGCTATTGTCTTTTGTGAGTACCAATAAATCTTATTACAACCTGCACAAAGCAAAGCTATCCATGCATAGCACTTATCAGCATCCCTTTTGCAAACATAACAAGGAAGTGAATGTAAGTAGGGACCAGTATAAAAATCTGTCTCTTCGACCCAATGCAACCAATTTAATGGTGGTGATTGCAAAGCCTCTTCACCTTTCTTACTATATAAGGCTAATAGTTCAAGCTCTTTCTTTAGTGCAAGGCGTATTTTATTTCGTAATCGTTGTTCCTGCTCGTTATCTTCTTCAATAACTGTATCCTCCCGAGGGTCCCACAAATGTAAAATTGTCCTAATCATAGAAAACTAATTAGCCTTATTTAGAAGAGGTTGCTCCCTTTCTAGCCTTCTTTTTCTTATCAGTTTTCAGTTTTGCTGCTCCTAATTTCACCGGTCCCGTCACTTTCAAACTTAATTTTTGTAATTTTTCAATGCAATGATCTAATGCTCTTTCAGGATTCCCCCTGAAGGGCCCTACAATAGAACGTTGTGTTAAAGGTACTAATTTTCTACACCTTACAGAGATTATACATGATTTACTTTGAACCTTAATTCTACTTACAACACATTGTACTTCCCAACGATAATAAGCAAGAATTTTTTGTTCAGGAGACTCATAAAGATTTAAAGCGACATACGCATTTAGTCCCGTTTGTCTCCTTAATTCATCTTGCCAGTTTTTACGCCACGTGTGCTCGTGCTCGCAAGTATGACACCATAAATCCCGTAATAATGATTGTTCTATCCAAAAAGTATTATCACAGCCCCCACAACGTAGAGCTATCCAGGCAGCACAATGTGGATCATAACAGTCAAGGCAATGTTCCTTTGCTGGATTTGTTAAACGAAAAGTTGATAATGAGTCAGTAAAACCAATCAACTCCTGGGCCGTCCGATAGTGACATGTCAGTGCTCTGTCCAACACTTTCGAGTGTCCCTTCAGCTGTAGCAGCAGCGGTTGTAGGACTAGAGGCAGTTTCTCCCTCAGTCGCTCCCTGTCCTCCTCTGTGAGGCGATCCACTAGAGGCTGCATCAAAAACAGGTTTAGTCCACTTAGCAGGCACCCACAAAGGTCCTGTAGGTGAAGAAACACAAAGATACCCCCGACCCCAATATAATACTTTCGCAGGTTTTTCCCATAATCCTGTACTCGGGTTCTTATACCTAACCCAGACCTCTGTCTCCTCAGTATTTTTCTGACCTGACCTTGGATGATGTTTAATCGCAGGAGGGGTATCATCTTCTCCAAAAATACATAAATGATTGATCACATACAGAACCTTGGCCAAACATGATTGTGGGTCTGTTAAGTCTTGATGCTTCTCAATATACCGTTTAAGGGTACCGTTTGCTCTTTCCACTATTGCCTGTCCAGTAGAAGAGTGTGGAATACCTGTCACATGCTTAATGGACCACCGATTTAAGAATTTCTGGACCCTAGCACACACATAAGCTCGACCATTATCTGTTTTGATGCTTCTTGGAACTCCCATAACAGCAAAGCAACTTAACAGGTGCCTAATAACATGTGTAGCTTTTTGTCCTGCCTGAGCCGTAGCCCATATGTAGTGACTATATGTATCTACAGTGACATGCACGTACTTAACTTTACCAAATCTAGGTACCTGTGTAACATCCATTTGCCATTTTTCATTTATTTCCAAACCTCGAGGATTAACTCCCACGCCTAAACCTATTCCTTCATTATGATAACTACATATTGGACATGCTCTAACAATGGCTTTAGCTTCTGATAAACTCAGTTCAAAATGTTTTGCAAGCCCTCTTGCATTTTGATGATATCTGCTATGTGCTTCTCTGGCCAATGTATGCTTGTCAATAGGACAAGAGTTATCAATGGGTAAAGTAACCAATTTGTCTGCACGTTCATTCCCTTCTCCTAAACCTTCAGACCATTTATGGCTCCTAATATGAATCACAGAATACGCTGCACTTCTTTCTCGTAAAGCTTTCCTTAATTGTATCAATAGTTCATACAATCGTTTATTATTCACTTCCTTAATTGCTGCTTCCTCTATTCGTCTGGCTACTCCGGCAACATACATAGAGTCTGTGACCACATTTAAAGGCTCCTGTAAATTAGACACTGCCCATACTACTGCTAACAATTCCAAAGTTTGTAAACTATCTGCAGGATCTGCTGTAAGAAGTTGATGCTTCCATTGTCCTTTTTCTTGCCAGGTGACAGCAGCACGCCTTGATTTCTTTCCCGCATCTGTAAAAGCTGTAATAGCTCCTTCTATAGGGCGTTCTTCCCTCAATGGTCGAGTAATCCAGTTCCATTCTGTCATCCATTGCAAAACTTTAGGCACTAATTTGCTGGTTTCTACTTTAGCAGGTGATGCTAATAATGCTTCCTGCAAGTTCTTTGAATTAATCAAGTACCAGTCTAAAGTCTCTTTCTCCATAGGCAATCTAATGGTAGCAGGTTCTCGACCATCCACTTCAATAATTCTGAGACGCCCTTTTTTGACTAACACAGCCAATTGTTCAATTTTTGAGAATATTGTTCTCTTATGTTGTAGTGATGGTGACAACCATTCCAGAACTCGTATCTCCCCCGTTTTCTCCTGTTGTTGAGAGAGAGCACCAAGCAAATGGCAAGGACTATTCCAAATAGTAAGGTCAATAGGGCAGTCGAGTTGTCGACGAGACACATATCCCTGTTGTACACAATTACTAATTTGTTGCAAGGCAAGATAGTGCTCCTTTGTCAGGTGTACAGGAGTAGTAGGATCAATACCCTTTAACAAAGGCCGCAGGGTTTCTAATAAATGATTTGGTATTCCCACAATAGGTTTTAACCACTGTAAATCTCCCAGCAACTTCTGTGCATCATGCAAAGTTTTAATGTCCAATTGTAATTCCAATTTTTGAGGTATTACTTTTTGATCTGTTAAAGTCCATCCCAGATATTTCCACGGTGTGGTGGTCTGAATTTTCTCAGCAGCAATAACAAGCGAATATGCTGAAAGAGTATCTCTAATACTGTCAATCTGCAGAGAGGAGAATGGTTGTTGCTGGGCAAACAAAATGTTGTCCATGTAATGATATATTATAGTTGCTGGCCACTTACGACGTAGTGGCTGTAATGCAGCATCAACATAAAGCTGACACAACATCGGGGAATTACGCATGCCTTGCGGAAGAGTCGTCCATTCAAATCTTTTATCTGGCTCTCCACGATTTATTGCCGGTAAAGTAAAAGCAAATCTCTTCATATCATCAGGATGCAGCCCAATAGTGAAAAAACAATCCTTTAGATCAATAATTAAAAGTGGCCAGTGTTCTGGGATCATAGCTGGATTTGGAAGACCAGGCTGTAAGGCCCCCATTGATTCCATCTGTTCATTTACAGCCCGTAAATCATGTATCAAACGATATTTCCCTGATTTCTTCTTGATAACAAAAATAGGTGTATTCCAAGGGCTCGTAGAAAGTCGTAAGTGTCCCTGTGAATATTGTTCCTTTACCAATTCATGGGCATGCATAAGACTCTCCCCTTTTAATGGCCATTGCTTAACCATCACCGGTGTATCCGTTTTCCAGGTGAGTGGAATGGGGAAAGTCCAAGCAATGGCAATTACCCCAAAGGGTGATGATTAGTTAACACCACTCCCAATTGTGTTAAAATATCCCTTCCAATTAAACAAGAAACTGTAGGTGGTAATTGAACAACTGAAAACACAGCAGATACTTGTTGATCATCAATACACACTAACAAAAGTGGTGATCTACTTGCTAATGTAAATCCTCCTACTCCGGTGAGCATATTTGATGATGGGAACAGAGGCCAATGTTGTGGCCATGCTTCTGGAGAGATAATACTGGTATCTGCTCCTGTATCCAATAATCCATAAAGGGTTATGCTTTGATGTCCATGGGTAATTTCCACCTTTTGTTTTGGTCTATTTTGTAAATCCACAGTTAAAAGTGTAACACCAGTAGAACCAAAACCCTTTTCATCCCGCGTTTGTCCAGTAAATGATGGTATACCAGATGTCATTTGACATAGTGGTATTAATTGTGCAATGCGTTGTCCTTTTGTTATTTTAATAGGAGGATAAAGGGTGTAAACCATAATTTGTATTTCCCCTGTATAATCCGCATCGATAACACCAGGCAATACAAATAATCCCAGCATAGTTATTGAAGAACGTCCTAATAACAATGCTCCACATTTTTGTTCATTCAAAATGAGAGGACCCTTTACTCCAGTTGGTATCCTCTCAGGCCGATTCGTCATTAATGTGACGTCTACTGCTGCTGATAAGTCCAAGCCGAGGCTGCCTTCTGTGGCTGGTTGCAGACAGGGGGTGGCAGCGATGTTGCGTCGGCAGCTGGTGTTTCCGATGTCACGGCGGCTACTTGTGTCTGGGCGTGGCTCGCCTGCTGCGCGCTCCTGGGATAGTTTCCCGACCGGCGCCTACAAGCTGTAGAGTTGTGGGAACTGGATCGGCAGTTGTGACACCATATCCCGGTTGCTTGACATGTTTGTCGCGTGTGTCCCTCACTGCCGCATCTGTAGCACTTGAGGAATGGTCTCGAGCTCTGCGTGACCGCCAGTGAGCCATTTCGGAGAGGAGCAAGAGCAGCTAACACCTGACTTTGAGTAGACTCTGCTTGCTTTTGTAATCCTAACCCTAGCTCCTTTATTGCATCTACTATAAATGCCTGTGAAGCTGTTGGCATTAATGCCATTCGCTCTAATGCTTCCTCAATGGTCCAATTTGCCCCCAAAGTAGCTAACACTCTTTGTGTTGCTGGATTGCTATTTTGAAGAGCACACTGCTTCAATAGCGCCCCCTTCATGTAGTCTGCGACACCAGCCCGATCTATAGCAGTAGCTGCCCTGTCTATAAAATTCCCAAATGATTCTTCTCTACCTTGTTTAATGCCCATATAAGTCGGTAACCCTCCTGGTTCTTTAACCATATCTATTGCAGCACGCACTAACCGCATAGACTCTCTAAGCTTATCTGCTCCCGATATCATCTGTGCCTCTGTACGCAAAAATGCCCCTAAGCCCATAAGCTCAGCTACTGTCACTCCATGTAATGGATCTCCTTGAGCTCGCTGTACAGCAACTGACTCATTTACCAAAGCGTGCCAATGTGCATTAAACAGTAACTGCTGATGCTGAGTAAATATCAACCGAACTATTCCTCTTAAATCATTTGGGCATAAAATCTGAGTATTAAAAAGATAATCTAACATTTGCCTAACAGGTTCACTTTTTACTCCAAACTGACTAACTGTAGAACGTAACTGAGCTAGCAGCTTCCAGTCTAAGGGCTCATAGGCTGCTATATTATGCGTAAGGTTCCCCTGTGCATCATATTGTGGTGTATATGTAACCGGACATGCAAGACTAGAGACTACTTCCATCGCCTCGCCATCCCCCATTTGCATTACTTCTTTTGCCACAGCAGCCCAAACTTCCCTTCTCTGCTTAGCCATCTCCCCCCATAGGTCACTGTGTGCCCCCGGGATAGGATCTGACTCTTTAAGGGTGCTATGCTGCTGGCATTTCGGTACCGAGACCGAGGTTTCCGGCGGGGGATTCAGCCCCCCCGCCGGAGCTGACTCATACTGGGGAAGCGGCGGAGGCAAAGCCGGTGAAACCGGAGCTGGCTCGCGCGGGGGAAGCGGCCCCCCCCCTACCGAAGTCGAGGGTGAAACCGGAGCCGGCTCACTCGGGGGAAGCGGCCCCCCCCCCACCGAAGCCGAGGGTGAAGCCGGAGCTGGCTCGCGCGGGGGAAGCGGCCCCCCCCCCCCACCGAAGCCGACTCTCGCGGGGGAAGTGGCGGAGGCAAAGCTGGAGACGGAGGTGAAGCTGGCTTGCTCCCACCCCCACCATCCAACCTGCCTGAAGCTGGCGGCGGAGGCGAGCTCTTACCTCCACCATCCAGCCTGCCCTCCTCCCCCAACAGTAAAGGTGCAGACGGTTCCACACTATTTATAGGAAAATCCTGCACACCACTCTGCTGGGGACTCTTAGGCATAAGTATCTGAGTTACAGAAGGTGCCAGGGGATCATCCTCACGACCATACCCTATATTCTTCTTATAAGCTTCTGTTGCCCTTTCTGCTGCCTTTCTCTCAGAAACCTGCTGAAGCAACGTATTATACACCACCCGCCATAACTTGCCAAATTTCTTTGCTGACTTATCATCATCTAACACTGCATCCCACAGGATATCCCCAAACTTTTTCCACTCTGCTATCTCATGAACTGTATGTGGGTTAGCAAAAATCCCTTTAGAATGACCATAAGCTAATAACCCTGGTAACTCCTTTTTTAAATCTACCCCTTTTACTCCTCGCTTTTCTAAATATGAGGAGAATAGGTCGTATGTCGCTTGCCTATCCATACCTATATATCAGCGCGCGCTGTTGCAGCTCTTCCAGGCTCCTGTGACATGTAGAGACTTGAGATACCATTGTAATCCTCAAGGGTGCTATTAAAATCCGGCACCGTCCCGGCTGCAAGGACTCTCACCCAACTTCCTCGACCGTGGCGAATTTATAATCCAAAAGAGCGAACGTTCAGAATGCTGCCTTTGCCCGCATTCTCCACCATTTGTCGGAGGAAGGAGACCCAGACACCAATTGGTTCATCCAAGTCCGATTTATTGATCGAATACGGCGGGTTAAATATGGTTCTTAATAAGCTTCATACATATTGCAAAAGTTGAGCTCAGGATTGGTTAGTTACATATCAGCAACTACACCTACTTCTACATTCTTGTGCTTATTCTTCTGTTACATTCTGCAGATATTCAGGACTAATCTCACCTCCCTTTCCTCATGTTGCAGCAAGGCCATCCGGCATTCTTGCCTGTCAGCAGTCACTGAATCAGAGACTGCTGACCTCCCTTTCAAGCTTAACCAGCGGCATTAAATCAGTATGGCCTTTCTCAATTAACCAACTCTTAATAAAATCCTCCACAGCTGCCATTCGAGGCTCTGTCAGGGGCCACTGCTCAACCCATACAGGGTCTGATGATTTCCAAGTCAATTTGATTGGCAGCGGAGGGTGTACGGCAGTGGCCCTCATGATAAATTTGTGATCCGGAATCCTAGCAAGGAGAGAACATCCCTTCCTAACAGGGGTGGAGAATTCTGCAAAATGTAGGGGTAGATTGCTACTGTCTGTTCTGGTCCCTTTTTCGTGTGAAGTGTTATAGCCACCAGCTGGGTGCTTTTCCACGCCCGGGACTGCCCCCCCACTCCGTTCACTGGGGGGACTTCTTTGAATTGCCAATGTCCGAGCCAATGCGTTTGGGGAATAATCGTGCAGTCTGATCCCGTGTCCGCCCAAAACTGAAGCCCTATGATGTGAGGATCTTGGCTGCCGTAAAGGCGGCATGTCCCCCACACCATCAAGGGCTCCTTCCCTATTTTCATGACCAAGGCCACCCAGGGATCCCGCTCTGGGGCGTCCCCTGCTGGCCCTGTGACTCCGGCACGGCTTGTGGTGGTGGGGGGTGCGAAGGTATTGAGGGTGCTGCACAGCTCTGCCATTGTATTGCCAGGGGGGATGCAAAGGTGACTGCTCCCTGTGGGGGCATAGGGTATGAGAGTCCCCTGCCCCACTGGGGGTTGCTGTAGCTGGGCCGCTGCATATTCCAGGTGGGAGGGGGCTGAACACGGCCCGGCCACCCCCTCCCTCTCCCGTTTCCCTGGGGCCTGGATCTGCATTCCTTAGCTAAATGCCCCTTCCTTCCACACCCCCAGCACGGTCCCCTGCCTCCCGCTTTACGTGGTGGAACAGCTGCTGATAGGCGGCTTGGCTGGGGGCAGTTTGCTGCCAAGTGGCCTGCCTGGCCACACTTAAGGCACGCCATCACGCTGGTTATTGCAGTTTGAACTGCTGCTTGGATGGGAGCTAGGTGTTCCTCCTTTGCAACGTGTCTGATCATGGCAGCTATATTGGACCCCTGTGGCAGTGATCTTAAAATGTCCTTAGTGGCTGAGTTGCATTGCTGGCGTAAGCACAAAGGGACCCTTTGCCTCTGAGGGTAATGCAGAGGAATCTAATGCAGCCTGTAGCTTATCCACGAATTGAGTGAAGCTCTCACTCTCACCCTGTTTTATGGAAGACCATGGAGAGGGTTTGGCTACCACTTTAGAAGCGTCACGGATGGCTTCTCGGGCAGCTCGGGTCGTTGTCATGACCTCATGGGCTCGCAGGCCCTCAGCCTGTTGCTGGGGGGTGATCATAGTGGGGTCTGTGCCCATAAGCCTCTGTATGCTGGAACCGTGCAGTGGATGGTCTGCCCCTGTTACCAAGGCTAGCTGTTTCATGCAATTGTCCTCCCATTCTTGTTTGAAAACGATCATCCCTGCACCATCAAATATCATTCTACATGTCTGCTTAATATCGAAGGGAAGCATGTCGTCCCCACCAAAAAGGCCGTCTATAAGTGTGCAAACCATGGCAGAATTAATTCCCTTATCCGCAATCGCTTTAACAATTGCCTGCACATCTTTCGGATTGACTGGTGAATAAGTCCTTTGGTTTCCGCCTGCCCCCCCCACACGAACCGGCAACACTAAAGTGGCAGACGGAGCCCATTCCGCGCAAGCCATTTTTATTTTCCGCCAATTTGTGAGCGGGGTTTGGTTTTTCTCTGGTAACCCCTTCACCCAAGCGGGAGCACTGTGGCTAGTGACCTTACATGCCGCTTCTCTCTCTCTGTTAAAGCCGTAATCCAGATCGGAATCCTCCGATCCTATCTCGGGCTCGGAGCTCGAGCCCGAGTCCGAGCCGGAAGTTGAATAAAGAGACGCTTCCGGGCTGCTCTGCCTTTTCCCCGGACTCCGACCCCGCCCCCTCCTGCGGGAGTCGGGCCGTTCCCTCTCCCTGGGGTCCCCCCGCCTCCTGCTGGGGGAGGTCCTTGCCCTATAAGGACCTAATTTGAACTGAGGGCTCTGGTTGATCTTACGCGTCTCCGCGGGGGCCGCCCCGTCTCCCCGCTCGCCCGCGCATGCATTGTTAAGCAGGCTGACCGCGCTTCCGCCCCCCGCCTCCTCCTTTCCGCCCGGACCACGCGGTTCGGCGCCATTTTCAAACGCATAAGGTGGGGGGGCGTTTTTATCGGTCCCTACGGGGTCCGCCAATTCGGCCGCGTTCCGCGCCTCCTCCGCGAGCCCCCGCCAGAACGTCCGCGGGTGTTCCCCCCCCTCCGATGGTGAATCCGCTCGCTGAGGGGGGTTTGGCGTTCGCGCCTCCACGCGCCCGCCCGGGTCAGGCCCCTCCGCGGTTTGTATCGCCGCGCCCACCCCCAACTGCGGCACGGCTAATAAACAAGTTCGCGCGGCTATCCAGGTTTCTTGCTCTTGTCGAGCCTTTTGCAGAGCCTGGACAACCCTGCCCCACGATTTTAGGGCTTTCCCTGAGCCCGAGGACATGGTGTCCTCCGCCAGGGCTTTTGTACAATTATCCCACACGTCCGAATGTAGGACGTCCACGGGGCTTTCAATAGCCCCAAGCTTAATCAGTCTCGGCAAAGCGAGAGATAAATCCCTAAGTTTACATTCTATACCCCATTGTGCATGCATCTCTGTTACGACCTTCGCAATGGCTTCCATGGTCCACGCTGGTCCGGAGGCGTCCCTCCCGCTGTGGTCAGACCTGCTGCCAGCAGCCGCTGATCTCTGGCCAGGAGAGTTCCCGAACCCCGGGGGCTGCAGCAGTCCCGGGTTCGGCACCAATTTGTTGCCTTCTGATGCCAGGCAGGCGACCTGGTTCAGACGAACAGCACGGCAGCCCTCTCACTAGGGCCACTCGGGCCAATGACACACGCAGACATCAATGTGATGGACGGTCAAAAGGCGTTTATTATGTCGTCTCTGGGGTTTTTATAGTCTAAGGGGTCTCTACATCAGCATGGGTCTGTCTTTACCTTCTATGGTTAGTAAGAGGTGGACAGTTACTGGGTAGGGGCTGGAAAGTTACTGGAATTTGGTTAGGCGGGTTACATTCCTATGTAAGTTTCTTATCTATGGGAGGCAGATGGTCTTATCTAAGGGGATCTGAGGGTCCTGGCTTTCCGTGACATCGCAAGATCCTCCGCAGCGCCTTTCCCTGTCTACCACAAGAGAGGCTAAAGACGAAAGTACGGTGCTCTGCAGAGCTAAGCACAGCTACCGGGCCTCTTTCGGCAGAAGACACACACTGCAGAGCACTGTGAGCGGCAGAATCGTCTTTGCGCGAAGAAGCAGCTTCTTCGTCTCCGGGAGCCGGAGAGAGCGGCAACTTGGCAAAGGTGATGAAACAAGCTGTACAACACTGCGATTGTGTGCGCAGCTT
The DNA here is from genome assembly GCF_028551555.1 of Melozone crissalis. Classification (NCBI taxonomy): domain Eukaryota; kingdom Metazoa; phylum Chordata; class Aves; order Passeriformes; family Passerellidae; genus Melozone; species Melozone crissalis. The sequence continues at coordinate 179,386 of NW_026536005.1, forward strand.
GCCAACTGAGAGAAAACAGTACCTGACCATTCTCCTGCCTTTTCTAATCACATGAACATTCGATTGCAAGCTGTTTTGCACAACTTTCTTTCTCTTCTTGCAAAACACTCGGCAGACCTCCGTGCAGCCTCTAGAACACGATGGGAGATGTTTTTTGTGCTGGCACAGTTTCTCCTTGCCAGACAGAGTGGAAAAGCTTTTTGCTAAGATGTAGACGAGAAGAGAGGCTAAAGACGAAGGTACGGTGCTCTGCAGAGCTAAGCACAGCTCCCGGGCCTCTTTCGGCAGAAGACACACACCGCAGAGCAGTGTGAGCGGCAGAATCATCTTTGCGCGAAGAAGCAGCTTCTTCGTCTCCGGGAGCCGGAGAGAGCGGCAACTTCGCAAAGGTGATGAAACAAGCTGTACAACACTGCGATTGTGTGCGCAGCTTGCCAACTGAGAGAAAACAGTACCTGACCACTCTCCTGCCTTTTCTAATCACATGAACATTCGATTGCAAGCTGTTTTGGACAACTTTCTTTCTCTTCTTGCAAAACACTCGGCAGACCTCCGTGCAGCCTCTAGAACACGATGGGAGATGTTTTTTGTGCTGGCACAGTTTCTCCTTGCCAGACAGAGTGGAAAAGCTTTTTGCTAAGATGTAGACGAGAAGAGAGGCTAAAGACGAAGGTACGGTGCTCTGCAGAGCTAAGCACAGCTCCCGGGCCTCTTTCGGCAGAAGACACACACTGCAGAGCACTGTGAGCGGCAGAATCGTCTTTGCGCGAAGAAGCAGCTTCTTCGTCTCCGGGAGCCGGAGAGAGCGGCAACTTCGCAAAGGTGATGAAACAAGCTGTACAACACTGCGATTGTGTGCGCAGCTTGCCAACTGAGAGAAAACAGTACCTGACCACTCTCCTGCCTTTTCTAATCACATGAACATTCGATTGCAAGCTGTTTTGGACAACTTTCTTTCTCTTCTTGCAAAACACTCGGCAGACCTCCGTGCAGCCTCTAGAACACGATGGGAGATGTTTTCTGTGCTGGCACAGTTTCTCCTTGCCAGACAGAGTGGAAAAGCTTTTTGCTAAGATGTAGACGAGAAGAGAGGCTAAAGACGAAGGTACGGTGCTCTGCAGAGCTAAGCACAGCTCCCGGGCCTCTTTCGGCAGAAGACACACACTGCAGAGCACTGTGAGCGGCAGAATCGTCTTTGCGCGAAGAAGCAGCTTCTTCGTCTCCGGGAGCCGGAGAGAGCGGCAACTTGGCAAAGGTGATGAAACAAGCTGTACAACACTGCGATTGTGTGCGCAGCTTGCCAACTGAGAGAAAACAGTACCTGACCATTCTCTTGCCTTTTCTAATCACATGAACATTCGATTGCAAGCTGTTTTGGACAACTTTCTTACTCTTCTTGCAAAAAACTCGGCAGACCTCCGTGCAGTCTCTAGAAGACGATGGGAGATGATTTTTGTGCTGGCACAGTTTCTCCTTGCCAGACAGAGTGGAAAAGCTTTTTGCTAAGATGTAGACGAGAAGAGAGGCTAAAGACGAAGGTACGGTGCTCTGCAGAGCTAAGCACAGCTCCCGGGCCTCTTTCGGCAGAAGACACACACTGCAGAGCAGTGTGAGCGGCAGAATCGTCTTTGCGCGAAGAAGCAGCTTCTTCGTCTCCGGGAGCCGGAGAGAGCGGCAACTTCGCAAAGGTGATGAAACAAGCTGTACAACACTGCGATTGTGTGCGCAGCTTGCCAACTGAGAGAAAACAGTACCTGACCACTCTCCTGCCTTTTGTAATCACATGAATATTCGATTGGAAGCTGTTTTGCACAACTTTCCTTCTCTTCTTGCAAAACACTCGGCAGACCTCCGTGCAGCCTCTAGAACACGATGGGAGATGTTTTTTGTGCTGGCACAATTTCTCCTTGCCAGACAGAGTGGAAAAGCTTTTTGCTAAGATGTAGACGAGAAGAGAGGCTAAAGACGAAGGTACGGTGCTCTGCAGAGCTAAGCACAGCTCCCGGGCCTCTTTCGGCAGAAGACACACACTGCAGAGCACTGTGAGCGGCAGAATCGTCTTTGCGCGAAGAAGCAGCTTCTTCGTCTCCGGGAGCCGGAGAGAGCGGCAACTTCGCAAAGGTGATGAAACAAGCTGTACAACACTGCGATTGTGTGGGCAGCTTGCCAACTGAGAGAAAACAGTACCTGACCACTCTCCTGCCTTTTGTAATCACATGAACATTCGATTGCAAGCTGGTTTTGACAACTTTCTTTCTCTTCTTGCAAAACACTCGGCAGACCTCCGTGCAGCCTCTAGAACACGATGGGAGATGTTTTCTGTGCTGGCACAGTTTCTCCTTGCCAGACAGAGTGGAAAAGCTTTTTGCAAAGATGTAGACGAGAAGAGAGGCTAAAGACGAAGGTACGGTGCTCTGCAGAGCTAAGCACTGCTCCCGGGCCTCTTTCGGCAGAAGACAAACACTGCAGAGCACTGTGAGCGGCAGAATCGTCTTTGCGCGAAGAAGCAGCTTCTTCGTCTCCGGGAGCCGGAGAGAGCGGCAACTTCGCAAAGGTGATGAAACAAGCTGTACAACACTGCGATTGTGTGCGCAGCTTTCCAAGTGAGAGAAAACAGTACCTGACCACTCTCCTGCCTTTTCTATTCACATGAACATTCGATTGCAAGCTGTTTTGGACAACTTTCTTTCTCTTCTTGCAAAACACTCGGCAGACCTCCGTGCAGCCTCTAGAACACGATGGGAGATGTTTTCTGTGCTGGCACAGTTTCTCCTTGCCAGACAGAGTGGAAAAGCTTTTTGCTAAGATGTAGACGAGAAGAGAGGCTAAAGACGAAGTTACGGTGCTCTGCAGAGCTGAGCACCCCTCCCGGACCTCTTTCGGCAGAAGGCGCACACCGCAGAGCACTATGAGCGGCAGAATCGTCTTTGCGCGAAGAAGCAGCTTCTTCGTCTCCGGGAGCCGGAGAGAGCGGCAACTTCGCAAAGGTGATGAAACAAGCTGTACAACACTGCGATTGTGTGCGCAGCTTGCCAACTGAGAGAAAACAGTACCTGACCACTCTCCTGCCTTTTCTATTCACATGAACATTCGATTGCAAGCTGTTTTGGACAACTTTCTTTCTCTTCTTGCAAAACACTCGGCAGACCTCCGTGCAGCCTCTAGAAGACGATGGGAGATGTTTTTTGTGCTGGCACAGTTTCTCCTTGCCAAACAGAGTGGAAAAGCTTTTTGCTAAGATGTAGACGAGAGCAGACGGTAAAGACGAAGGTACGGTGCTCTGCAGAGCTAAGCACCGCTCCCGGACCTCTTTCGGAAGAAGGCGCACACTGCAGAGCACTGTGAGCAGCAGAATCGTCTTTGCGCGAAGAAGCAGCTTCTTCGTCTCCGGGAGCCGGAGAGAGCGGCAACTTCGCAAAGGTGATGAAACAAGCTGTACAACACTGCGATTGTGTGCGCAGCTTTCCAAGTGAGAGAAAACAGTACCTGACCACTCTCCTGCCTTTTGTAATCACATGAACATTCGATTGCAAGCTGTTTTGGACAACTTTCTTTCTCTTCTTGCAAAACACTCGGCAGACCTCCGTGCAGCCTCTAGAACACGATGGGAGATGTTTTCTGTGCTGGCACAGTTTCTCCTTGCCAGACAGAGTGGAAAAGCTTTTTGCTAAGATGTAGACGAGAAGAGAGGCTAAAGACGAAGGTACGGTGCTCTGCAGAGCTAAGCACCGGTCCCGGACCTCATTCGGCAGAAGCCGCCCACCGCAGAGCACTGTGAGCGGCAGAATCGTCTTTGCGCGAAGAAGCAGCTTCTTCGTCTCCGGGAGCCGGAGAGAGCGGCAACTTCGCAAAGGTGATGAAACAAGCTGTACAACACTGCGATTGTGTGCGCAGCTTGCCAACTGAGAGAAAACATTACCTGACCACTCTCCTGCCTTTTCTATTCACATGAACATTCGATTGGAAGCTGTTTTGGACAACTTTCTTTCTCTTCTTGCAAAACACTCGGCAGACCTCCGTGCAGCCTCTAGAAGACGATGGGAGATGTTTTCTGTGCTGGCACAGTTTCTCATTTGCCAGACAGAGTGGAAAAGCTTTTCGCTAAGATGTAGACGAGAAGAGAGGCTAAAGACGAAGGTACGGTGCTCTGCAGAGCTAAGCACTGCTCCCGGGCCTCTTTCGGCAGAAGACAAACACTGCAGAGCACTGTGAGCGGCAGAATCGTCTTTGCGCGAAGAAGCAGCTTCTTCGTCTCCGGGAGCCGGAGAGAGCGGCAACTTCGCAAAGGTGATGAAACAAGCTGTACAACACTGCGATTGTGTGCGCAGCTTTCCAAGTGAGAGAAAACAGTACCTGACCACTCTCCTGCCTTTTCTATTCACATGAACATTCGATTGCAAGCTGTTTTGGACAACTTTCTTTCTCTTCTTGCAAAACACTTGGCAGACCTCCGTGCAGCCTCTAGAACTCGATGGGAGATGTTTTCTGTGCTGGCACAGTTTCTCCTTGCCAGACAGAGTGGAAAAGCTTTTTGCTAAGATGTAGACGAGAAGAGAGGCTAAAGACGAAGGTACGGTGCTCTGCAGAGCTGAGCACCCCTCCCGGACCTCTTTCGGCAGAAGGCGCACACCGCAGAGCACTATGAGCGGCAGAATCGTCTTTGCGCGAAGAAGCAGCTTCTTCGTCTCCGGGAGCCGGAGAGAGCGGCAACTTCGCAAAGGTGATGAAACAAGCTGTACAACACTGCGATTGTGTGCGCAGCTTGCCAACTGAGAGAAAACAGTACCTGACCACTCTCCTGCCTTTTCTATTCACATGAACATTCGATTGCAAGCTGTTTTGGACAACTTTCTTTCTCTTCTTGCAAAACACTCGGCAGACCTCCGTGCAGCCTCTAGAAGACGATGGGAGATGTTTTTTGTGCTGGCAAAGTTTCTCCTTGCCAGACAGAGTGGAAAAGCTTTTTGCTAAGATGTAGACGAGAGCAGACGGTAAAGACGAAGGTACGGTGCTCTGCAGAGCTAAGCACCGCTCCCGGACCTCTTTCGGAAGAAGGCGCACACTGCAGAGCACTGTGAGCGGCAGAATCGTCTTTGCGCGAAGAAGCAGCTTCTTCGTCTCCGGGAGCCGGAGAGAGCGGCAACTTCGCAAAGGTGATGAAACAAGCTGTACAACACTGCGATTGTGTGCGCAGCTTGCCAACTGAGAGAAAACAGTACCTGACCACTCTCCTGCCTTTTGTAATCACATGAACATTCGATTGGAAGCTGTTTTGGACAACTTTCTTTCTCTTCTTGCAAAACACTCGGCAGACCTCCGTGCAGCCTCTAGAACACGATGGGAGATGTTTTCTGTGCTGGCACAGTTTCTCCTTGCCAGACAGAGTGGAAAAGCTTTTTGCTAAGATGTAGACGAGAAGAGAGGCTAAAGACGAAGGTACGGTGCTCTGCAGAGCTAAGCACCGCTCCCGGACCTCATTCGGCAGAAGCCGCCCACCGCAGAGCACTGTGAGCGGCAGAATCGTCTTTGCGCGAAGAAGCAGCTTCTTCGTCTCCGGGAGCCGGAGAGAGCGGCAACTTCGCAAAGGTGATGAAACAAGCTGTACAACACTGCGATTGTGTGCGCAGCTTGCCAACTGAGAGAAAACATTACCTGACCACTCTCCTGCCTTTTCTATTCACATGAACATTCGATTGGAAGCTGTTTTGGACAACTTTCTTTCTCTTCTTGCAAAACACTCGGCAGACCTCCGTGCAGCCTCTAGAAGACGATGGGAGATGTTTTCTGTGGTGGCACAGTTTCTCATTTGCCAGACAGAGTGGAAAAGCTTTTCGCTAAGATGTAGACGGGAAGAGAGGCTAAAGACGAAGGTACGGTGCTCTGCAGAGCTAAGCACCGCTCCCGGGCCTCTTTCGGCAGAAGACACACACTGCAGAGCACTGTGAGCGGCAGAATCGTCTTTGCGCGAAGAAGCAGCTTCTTCGTCGCCGGGAGCCGGAGAGAGCGGCAACTTCGCAAAGGTGATGAAACAAGCTGTACAACACTGCGATTGTGTGCGCAGCTTGCCAACTGAGAGTTAACAGTACCTGACCACTCTCCTGCCTTTTGTAATCACATAAACATTCGATTGCAAGCTGTTTTGGACAACTTTCTTTCTCTTCTTGCAAAACACTCGGCAGACCTCCGTGCAGCCTCTAGAACACGATGGGAGATGTTTTCTGTGCTGGCACAGTTTCTCCTTGCCAGACAGAGTGGAAAAGCTTTTTGCTAAGATGTAGACGAGAAGAGAGGCTAAAGACGAAGGTACGGTGCTCTGCAGAACTGAGCACCGCTCCCTGGCCTCTTTCGGCAGAAGCCGCACACCGCAGAGCACTGTGAATGGCAGAATCGTCTTTGCGCGAAGAAGCAGCTTCTTCGTCTCCGGGAGCCGGAGAGAGCGGCAACTTCGCAAAGGTGATGAAACAAGCTGTACAACACTGCGATTGTGTGCGCAGCTTGCCAAGTGAGAGAAAACAGTACCTGACCACTCTCCTGCCTTTTGTAATCACATGAACATTCGATTGCAAGCTGTTTTGGACAACTTTCTTTCTCTTCTTGCAAAACACTCGGCAGACCTCCGTGCAGCTTCTAGAACACGATGGGAGATGTTTTCTGTGCTGGCACAGTTTCTCCTTGCCAGACAGAGTGGAAAAGCTTTTTGCTAAGATGTAGACGAGAAGAGAGGCTAAAGACGAAGGTACGGTGCTCTGCAGAGCTAAGCACAGCTCCCGGGCCTCTTTCGGCAGAAGACACACACTGCAGAGCAGTGTGAGCGGCAGAATCGTCTTTGCGCGAAGAAGCAGCTTCTTCGTCTCCGGGAGCCGGAGAGAGCGGCAACTTCGCAAAGGTGATGAAACAAGCTGTACAACACTGCGATTGTGTGCGCAGCTTGCCAACTGAGAGAAAACAGTACCTGACCACTCTCCTGCCTTTTGTAATCACATGAACATTCGATTGGAAGCTGTTTTGCACAACTTTCCTTCTCTTCTTGCAAAACACTCGGCAGACCTCCGTGCAGCCTCTAGAACACGATGGGAGATGTTTTTTGTGCTGGCACAATTTCTCCTTGCCAGACAGAGTGGAAAAGCTTTTTGCTAAGATGTAGACGAGAAGAGAGGCTAAAGACGAAGGTACGGTGCTCTGCAGAGCTAAGCACAGCTCCCGGGCCTCTTTCGGCAGAAGACACACACTGCAGAGCACTGTGAGCGGCAGAATCGTCTTTGCGCGAAGAAGCAGCTTCTTCGTCTCCGGGAGCCGGAGAGAGCGGCAACTTGGCAAAGGTGATGAAACAAGCTGTACAACACTGCGATTGTGTGGGCAGCTTGCCAACTGGGAGAAAACAGTACCTGACCATTCTCCTGCCTTTTGTAATCACATGAACATTCGATTGCAAGCTGGTTTTGACAACTTTCTTTCTCTTCTTGCAAAACACTCGGCAGACCTCCGTGCAGCCTCTAGAACACGATGGGAGATGTTTTCTGTGCTGGCACAGTTTCTCCTTGCCAGACAGAGTGGAAAAGCTTTTTGCAAAGATGTAGACGAGAAGAGAGGCTAAAGACGAAGGTACGGTGCTCTGCAGAGCTAAGCACTGCTCCCGGGCCTCTTTCGGCAGAAGACAAACACTGCAGAGCACTGTGAGCGGCAGCGGCAGAATCGTCTTTGCGCAAAGAAGCAGCTTCTTCGTCTCCGGGAGCCGGAGAGAGCGGCAACTTCGCAAAGGTGATGAAACAAGCTGTACAACACTGCGATTGTGTGCGCAGCTTGCCAACTGAGAGAAAACAGTACCTGACCACTCTCCTGCCTTTTGTAATCACATGAACATTCGATTGCAAGCTGTTTTGGACAACTTTCTTTCTCTTCTTGCAAAACACTCGGCAGACCTGCGTGCAGCCTCTAGAACACGATGGGAGATGTTTTCTGTGCTGGCACAGTTTCTCCTTGCCAGACAGAGTGGAAAAGCTTTTTGCTAAGATGTAGACGAGAAGAGAGGCTAAAGACGAAGGTACGGTGCTCTGCAGAGCTAAGCACAGCTCCCGGGCCTCTTTCGGCTGAAGACGCACACCGCAGAGCCCTGTGAGCGGCAGAATCGTCTTTGCGCAAAGAAGCAGCTTCTTCGTCTCCGGGAGCCGGAGAGAGCGGCAACTTCGCAAAGGTGATGAAACAAGCTGTACAACACTGCGATTGTGTGCGCAGCTTTCCAAGTGAGAGAAAACAGTACCTGACCACTCTCCTGCATTTTCTATTCACATGAACATTCGATTGCAAGCTGTTTTGGACAACTTTCTTTCTCTTCTTGCAAAACACTCGGCAGACCTCCGTGCAGCTTCTAGAAGACGATGGGAGATGTTTTCTGTGCTGGCACAGTTTCTCCTTGCCAGACAGAGTGGAAAAGCTTTTTGCTAAGATGTAGACGAGAAGAGAGGCTAAAGACGAAGGTACGGTGCTCTGGAGAGCTGTGCACCCCTCCCGGACCTCTTTCGGCAGAAGCCACACACCGCAGAGCACTGTGAGCGGCAGAATCGTCTTTGCGCGAAGAAGCAGCTTCTTCGTCTCCGGGAGCCGGAGAGAGCGGCAACTTCGCAAAGGTGATGAAACAAGCTGTACAACACTGCGATTGTGTGCGCAGCTTGCCAACTGAGAGAAAACAGTACCTGACCACTCTCCTGCCTTTTGTAATCACATGAATATTCGATTGCAAGCTGTTTTGGACAACTTTCTTTCTCTTCTTGCAGAACACTCAGCAGACCTCAGTGCAGCCTCTAGAACACGATGGGAGATGTTTTCTATGCTTGCACAGTTTCTCCATGCCAGACAGAGTGGAAAAGCTTTTTGCTAAGATGTAGACGAGAAGAGAGGCTAAAGACGAAGGTACGGTGCTCTGCAGAGCTAAGCACCCCTCCCGGGCCTCTTTCGGCAGAAGGCGCACACCGCAGAGCACTATGAGCGGCAGAATCGTCTTTGCGCGAAGAAGCAGCTTCTTCGTCTCCGGGAGCCGGAGAGAGCGGCAACTTCGCAAAGGTGATGAAACAAGCTGTACAACACTGCGATTGTGTGCGCAGCTTGCCAACTGAGAGAAAACAGTACCTGACCACTCTCCTGCCTTTTCTATTCACATGAACATTCGATTGCAAGCTGTTTTGGACAACTTTCTTTCTCTTCTTGCCAAACACTCGGCAGACGTCCGTGCAGCCTCGAGAAGACGATGGGAGATGTTTTTGTGCTGGCACAGTTTCTCCTTGCCAGACAGAGTGGAAAAGCTTTTTGCTAAGATGTAGACGAGAAGAGAGGCTAAAGACGAAGGTACGGTGCTCTGCAGAGCTAAGCACAGATCCCGGGCCTCTTTCGGCAGAAGACACACACCACAGAGCACTGTGAGCGGCAGAATCGTCTTTGCGCGAAGAAGCAGCTTCTTCGTCTCCGGGAGCCGGAGAGAGCGGCAACTTTGCAAAGGTGATGAAACAAGCTGTACAACACTGCGATTGTGTGCGCAGCTTGCCAACTGAGAGAAAACAGTACCTGACCACTCTCCTGCCTTTTGTAATCACATGAACATTCGATTGCAAGCTGTTTTGGACAACTTTCTTTCTCTTCTTGCAAAACACTCGGCAGACCTCCGTGCAGCTTCTAGAACACGATGGGAGATGTTTTTTGTGCTGGCACAGTTTCTCCTTGCCAGACAGAGTGGAAAAGCTTTTTGCTAAGATGTAGACGAGAAGAGAGGCTAAAGACGAAGGTACGGTGCTCTGCAGAGCTAAGCACAGCTCCCGGGCCTCTTTCGGCTGAAGACGCACACCGCAGAGCACTGTGAGCGGCAGAATCGTCTTTGCGCAAAGAAGCAGCTTCTTCGTCTCCGGGAGCCGGAGAGAGCGGCAACTTCGCAAAGGTGATGAAACAAGCTGTACAACACTGCGATTGTGTGCGCAGCTTGCCAACTGAGAGAAAACAGTACCTGACCACTCTCCTGCCTTTTGTAATCACATGAACATTCGATTGCAAGCTGTTTTGGACAACTTTCTTTCTCTTCTTGCAAAACACTCGGCAGACCTGCGTGCAGCCTCTAGAACACGATGGGAGATGTTTTCTGTGCTGGCACAGTTTCTCCTTGCCAGACAGAGTGGAAAAGCTTTTTGCTAAGATGTAGACGAGAAGAGAGGCTAAAGACGAAGGTACGGTGCTCTGGAGAGCTGTGCACCCCTCCCGGACCTCTTTCGGCAGAAGCCGCACACCGCAGAGCACTGTGAGCGGCAGAATCGTCTTTGCGCGAAGAAGCAGCTTCTTCGTCTCCGGGAGCCGGAGAGAGCGGCAACTTCGCAAAGGTGATGAAACAAGCTGTACAACACTGCGATTGTGTGCGCAGCTTGCCAACTGAGAGAAAACAGTACCTGACCACTCTCCTGCCTTTTGTAATCACATGAATATTCGATTGCAAGCTGTTTTGGACAACTTTCTTTCTCTTCTTGCAGAACACTCAGCAGACCTCAGTGCAGCCTCTAGAACACGATGGGAGATGTTTTCTATGCTTGCACAGTTTCTCCATGCCAGACAGAGTGGAAAAGCTTTTTGCTAAGATGTAGACGAGAAGAGAGGCTAAAGACGAAGGTACGGTGCTCTGCAGAGCTAAGCACCCCTCCCGGGCCTCTTTCGGCAGAAGGCGCACACCGCAGAGCACTATGAGCGGCAGAATCGTCTTTGCGCGAAGAAGCAGCTTCTTCGTCTCCGGGAGCCGGAGAGAGCGGCAACTTCGCAAAGGTGATGAAACAAGCTGTACAACACTGCGATTGTGTGCGCAGCTTGCCAACTGAGAGAAAACAGTACCTGACCACTCTCCTGCCTTTTCTATTCACATGAACATTCGATTGCAAGCTGTTTTGGACAACTTTCTTTCTCTTCTTGCCAAACACTCGGCAGACGTCCGTGCAGCCTCGAGAAGACGATGGGAGATGTTTTTGTGCTGGCACAGTTTCTCCTTGCCAGACAGAGTGGAAAAGCTTTTTGCTAAGATGTAGACGAGAAGAGAGGCTAAAGACGAAGGTACGGTGCTCTGCAGAGCTAAGCACAGATCCCGGGCCTCTTTCGGCAGAAGACACACACCACAGAGCACTGTGAGCGGCAGAATCGTCTTTGCGCGAAGAAGCAGCTTCTTCGTCTCCGGGAGCCGGAGAGAGCGGCAACTTTGCAAAGGTGATGAAACAAGCTGTACAACACTGCGATTGTGTGCGCAGCTTGCCAACTGAGAGAAAACAGTACCTGACCACTCTCCTGCCTTTTGTAATCACATGAATATTCGATTGCAAGCTGTTTTGGACAACTTTCTTTCTCTTCTTGCAAAACACTCGGCAGACCTCCGTGCAGCCTCTAGAACACGATGGGAGATGTTTTTTGTGCTGGCACAGTTTCTCCTTGCCAGACAGAGTGGAAAAGCTTTTTGCTAAGATGTAGACGAGAAGAGAGGCTAAAGACGAAGGTACGGTGCTCTGCAGAGCTAAGCACAGCTCCCGGGCCTCTTTCGGCAGAAGGCGCACACTGCAGAGCACTGTGAGCGGCAGAATCGTCTTTGCGCGAAGAAGCAGCTTCTTCGTCTCCGGGAGCTGGAGAGAGCGGCAACTTGGCAAAGGTGATGAAACAAGCTGTACAACACTGCGATTGTGTGCGAAGCTTGCCAACTGAGAGAAAACAGTACCTGACCACTCTCCTGCCTTTGTAATCACATGAACATTCGATTGCAAGCTGTTTTGGACAACTTTCTTTCTCTTCTTGCAAAACACTCGGCAGACCTCCGTGCAGCCTCTAGAACACGATGGGAGGTGTTTTCTGTGCTGGCACAGTTTCTCCTTGCCAGACAGAGTGGAAAAGCTTTTTGCTAAGATGTAGACGAGAAGAGAGGCTAAAGACGAAGGTACGGTGCTCTGCAGAGCTAAGCACAGCTCCCGGGCCTCTTTCGGCTGAAGACGCACACCGCAGAGCACTGTGAGCGGCAGAATCGTCTTTGCGCAAAGAAGCAGCTTCTTCGTCTCCGGGAGCCGGAGAGAGCGGCAACTTCGCAAAGGTGATGAAACAAGCTGTACAACACTGCGATTGTGTGCGCAGCTTGCCAACTGAGAGAAAACAGTACCTGACCACTCTCCTGCCTTTTGTAATCACATGAACATTCGATTGCAAGCTGTTTTGGACAACTTTCTTTCTCTTCTTGCAAAACACTCGGCAGACCTGCGTGCAGCCTCTAGAACACGATGGGAGATGTTTTCTGTGCTGGCACAGTTTCTCCTTGCCAGACAGAGTGGAAAAGCTTTTTGCTAAGATGTAGACGAGAAGAGAGGCTAAAGACGAAGGTACGGTGCTCTGCAGAGCTAAGCACAGCTCCCGGGCCTCTTTCAGCTGAAGACGCACACCGCAGAGCCCTGTGAGCGGCAGAATCGTCTTTGCGCAAAGAAGCAGCTTCTTCGTCTCCGGGAGCCGGAGAGAGCGGCAACTTCGCAAAGGTGATGAAACAAGCTGTACAACACTGCGATTGTGTGCGCAGCTTTCCAAGTGAGAGAAAACAGTACCTGACCACTCTCCTGCATTTTCTATTCACATGAACATTCGATTGCAAGCTGTTTTGGACAACTTTCTTTCTCTTCTTGCAAAACACTCGGCAGACCTCCGTGCAGCTTCTAGAAGACGATGGGAGATGTTTTCTGTGCTGGCACAGTTTCTCCTTGCCAGACAGAGTGGAAAAGCTTTTTGCTAAGATGTAGACGAGAAGAGAGGCTAAAGACGAAGGTACGGTGCTCTGGAGAGCTGTCCACCCCTCCCGGACCTCTTTCGGCAGAAGCCGCACACCGCAGAGCACTGTGAGCGGCAGAATCGTCTTTGCGCGAAGAAGCAGCTTCTTCGTCTCCGGGAGCCGGAGAGAGCGGCAACTTCGCAAAGGTGATGAAACAAGCTGTACAACACTGCGATTGTGTGCGCAGCTTGCCAACTGAGAGAAAACAGTACCTGACCACTCTCCTGCCTTTTGTAATCACATGAATATTCGATTGCAAGCTGTTTTGGACAACTTTCTTTCTCTTCTTGCAGAACACTCAGCAGACCTCAGTGCAGCCTCTAGAACACGATGGGAGATGTTTTCTATGCTTGCACAGTTTCTCCATGCCAGACAGAGTGGAAAAGCTTTTTGCTAAGATGTAGACGAGAAGAGAGGCTAAAGACGAAGGTACGGTGCTCTGCAGAGCTAAGCACCCCTCCCGGGCCTCTTTCGGCAGAAGGCGCACACCGCAGAGCACTATGAGCGGCAGAATCGTCTTTGCGCGAAGAAGCAGCTTCTTCGTCTCCGGGAGCCGGAGAGAGCGGCAACTTCGCAAAGGTGATGAAACAAGCTGTACAACACTGCGATTGTGTGCGCAGCTTGCCAACTGAGAGAAAACAGTACCTGACCACTCTCCTGCCTTTTCTATTCACATGAACATTCGATTGCAAGCTGTTTTGGACAACTTTCTTTCTCTTCTTGCCAAACACTCGGCAGACGTCCGTGCAGCCTCGAGAAGACGATGGGAGATGTTTTTGTGCTGGCACAGTTTCTCCTTGCCAGACAGAGTGGAAAAGCTTTTTGCTAAGATGTAGACGAGAAGAGAGGCTAAAGACGAAGGTACGGTGCTCTGCAGAGCTAAGCACAGATCCCGGGCCTCTTTCGGCAGAAGACACACACCACAGAGCACTGTGAGCGGCAGAATCGTCTTTGCGCGAAGAAGCAGCTTCTTCGTCTCCGGGAGCCGGAGAGAGCGGCAACTTTGCAAAGGTGATGAAACAAGCTGTACAACACTGCGATTGTGTGCGCAGCTTGCCAACTGAGAGAAAACAGTACCTGACCACTCTCCTGCCTTTTGTAATCACATGAATATTCGATTGCAAGCTGTTTTGGACAACTTTCTTTCTCTTCTTGCAAAACACTCGGCAGACCTCCGTGCAGCCTCTAGAACACGATGGGAGATGTTTTTTGTGCTGGCACAGTTTCTCCTTGCCAGACAGAGTGGAAAAGCTTTTTGCTAAGATGTAGACGAGAAGAGAGGCTAAAGACGAAGGTACGGTGCTCTGCAGAGATAAGCACAGCTCCCGGGCCTCTTTCGGCAGAAGGCGCACACTGCAGAGCACTGTGAGCGGCAGAATCGTCTTTGCGCGAAGAAGCAGCTTCTTCGTCTCCGGGAGCTGGAGAGAGCGGCAACTTGGCAAAGGTGATGAAACAAGCTGTACAACACTGCGATTGTGTGCGCAGCTTGCCAACTGAGAGAAAACAGTACCTGACCACTCTCCTGCCTTTGTAATCACATGAACATTCGATTGCAAGCTGTTTTGGACAACTTTCTTTCTCTTCTTGCAAAACACTCGGCAGACCTCCGTGCAGCCTCTAGAACACGATGGGAGGTGTTTTCTGTGCTGGCACAGTTTCTCCTTGCCAGACAGAGTGGAAAAGCTTTTTGCAAAGATGTAGACGAGAAGAGAGGCTAAAGACGAAGGTACGGTGCTCTGCAGAGCTAAGGACCGCTCCCGGGCCTCTTTCGGCAGAAGGCGCACACCGCAGAGAACTATGAGCGGCAGAATCGTCTTTGCGCAAAGAAGCAGCTTCTTCGTCTCCGGGAGCCGGAGAGAGCGGCAACTTCGCAATGGTGATGAAACAAGCTGTACAACACTGCGATTGTGTGCGCAGCTTGCCAACTGAGAGAAAACAGTACCTGACCACTCTCCTGCCTTTTCTATTCACATGAACATTCGATTGCAAGCTGTTGTGGACAACTTTCTTTCTCTTCTTGCAAAACACTCGGCAGACCTGCGTGCAGCCTCTAGAACACGATGGGAGGTGTTTTCTGTGCTGGCACAGTTTCTCCTTGCCAGACAGAGTGGAAAAGCTTTTTGCTAAGATGTAGACGAGAAGAGAGGCTAAAGACGAAGGTACGGTGCTCTGCAGAGCTAAGCACAGCTCCCGGGCCTCTTTTGGCAGAAGACACACACTGCAGAGCACTATGAGCGGCAGAATCGTCTTTGCGCGAAGAAGCAGCTTCTTCGTCTCCGGGAGCCGGAGAGAGCGGCAACTTCGCAAAGGTGATGAAACAAGCTGTACAACACTGCGATTGTGTGCGCAGCTTGCCAACTGAGAGAAAACAGTACCTGACCACTCTCCTGCCTTTTGTAATCACATGAACATTCGATTGCAAGCTGTTTTGGACAACTTTCTTTCTCTTCTTGCAAAACACTCGGCAGACCTGCGTGCAGCCTCTAGAACACGATGGGAGATGTTTTCTGTGCTGGCACAGTTTCTCCTTGCCAGACAGAGTGGAAAAGCTTTTTGCTAAGATGTAGACGAGAAGAGAGGCTAAAGACGAAGGTACGGTGCTCTGCAGAGCTAAGCACAGCTCCCGGGCCTCTTTCGGCAGAAGACGCACACCGCAGAGCACTGTGAGCGGCAGAATCGTCTTTGCGCGAAGAAGCAGCTTCTTCGTCTCCAGGAGCCGGAGAGAGCGGCAACTTGGCAAAGGTGATGAAACAAGCTCTACAACACTGCGATTGTGTGCGCAGCTTGCCAACTGAGAGAAAACAGTACCTGACCACTCTCCTGCCTTTTGTAATATCATGAACATTCGATTGCAAGCTGTTTTGGACAACTTTCTTTCTCTTCTTTCAAAACACTCGGCAGACCTCCGTGCAGCTTCTAGAACACGATGGGAGATGTTTTCTGTGCTGGCACAGTTTCTCCTTGCCAGACAGAGTGGAAAAGCTTTTTGCTAAGATGTAGACGAGAAGAGAGGCTAAAGACGAAGGTACGGTGCTCTGCAGAGCTGAGCACCGCTCCCAAGCCTCTTTCGGCAGAAGGCGCACACTGCAGAGCACTGTGAGCGGCAGAATCGTCTTTGCGCGAAGAAGCAGCTTCTTCGTCTCCCGGAGCCGGAGAGAGCGGCAACTTCGCAAAGGTGATGAAACAAGCTGTACAACACTGCGATTGTGTGCGCAGCTTGCCAACTGAGAGAAAACAGTACCTGACCACTCTCCTTCCTTTTGTAATCACATGAACATTCGATTGCAAGCTGTTTTGGACAACTTTCTTTCTCTTCTTGCAAAACACTCGGCAGACCTCCGTGCAGCCTCTAGAACACGATGGGAGATGATTTTTGTGCTGGCACAGTTTCTCCTTGCCAGACAGACTGGAAAAGCTTTTTGCTAAGATGTAGACGAGAAGAGAGGCTAAAGACGAAGGTACGGTGCTCCGCAGAGCTAAGCACAGCTCCCGGGCCTCTTTCGGCAGAAGACACACACTGCAGAGCACTGTGAGCGGCAGAATCGTCTTTGCGCGAAGAAGCAGCTTCTTCGTCTCCGGGAGCCGGAGAGAGCGGCAACTTGGCAAAGGTGATGAAACAAGCTGTACAACACTGCGATTGTGTGCGCAGCTTGCCAACTGAGAGAAAACAGTACCTGACCACTATACTGCCTTTTCTATTTACATGAACATTCAATTGCCTGCTTTTTCGGACAACTTTCTTTCTCTTCTTGCAAAACTCTCGGCAGACCTCCGTTCAGGTTCTAGAACACGATGGGAGATGTTTTCTCTGCTGGCACAGTTTCTCCTTGCCAGACAGAGTGGAAAAGCTTTTTGCTAAGATGTAGACGAGAAGAGAGGCTAAAGATGAAGGTACAGTGCTCTGCAGAGCTAAGCACCGCTCCCGGACCTCTTTCGGCAGAAGGCGCACACCGCAGAGCACTATGAGCGGCAGAATCGTCTTTGCGCGAAGGAGCCGCTTCTTTGTCTCCGGGAGCCGGAGAGAGCGGCAGCTTCGCAAAGGTGATGAAACAAGCTGTACAACACTGCGATTGTGTGCGCAGCTTGCCAACTGAGAGAAAACAGTACCTGACCACTCTCCTGCCTTTTCTATTCACATGAACATTCGATTGCAAGCTGTTTTGGACAACTTTCATTCTCTTCTTGCAAAACACTCGGCAGACCCCCGTGCAGCCTCTAGAACACGATGGGAGATGTTTTCTGTGCTGGCACAGTTTCTCCTTGCCAGACAGAGTGGAAAAGCTTTTTGCTAAGATGTAGACGAGAAGAGAGGCTAAAGACGAAGGTACGGTGCTCTGCAGAGCTAAGCACCGCTCCCGGACCTCTATCGGCAGAAGGCGCCCACCGCAGAGCACTATGAGCGGCAGAATCGTCTTTGCGCGAAGAAGCAGCTTCTTCGTCTCCGGGAGACGGAGAGAGCGGCAACTTGGCAAAGGTGATGAAACAAGCTGTACAACACTGCGATTGTGTGCGCAGCTTGCCAACTGAGAGAAAACAGTACCTGACCACTCTCCTGACATTTGTAATCACATGAACATTCGATTGGAAGCTGTTTTGGACAACTTTCTTTCTCTTCTTGCAAAACACTCGGCAGACCTCCGTGCAGCCTCTAGAAGACGATGGGAGATATTTTTGTGCTGGCACAGTTTCTCCTTGCCAGACAGAGTGGAAAAGCTTTTTGCTAAGATGTAGACGAGAAGAGAGGCTAAAGACGAAGGTACGGTGCTCTGCAGAACTGAGCACCGCTCCCGGACCTCTTTCGGCAGAAGCCGCACACCGCAGAGCACTGTGAGTGGCAGAATCGTCTTTGCGCGAAGAAGCAGCTTCTTCGTCTCCGGGAGCCGGAGAGAGCGGCAACTTCGCAAAGGTGATGAAACAAGCTGTACAACACTGCGATTGTGTGCGCAGCTTGCCAACTGAGAGAAAACAGTACCTGACCACTCTCCTGCCTTTTCAATTCACATGAACATTCGATTGCAAGCTGTTTTGGACAACTTTCTTTCTCTTCTTGCAAAACACTCGGCAGACCTCCGTGCAGCCTCTAGAAGACGATGGGAGATGTTTTTTGTGCTTGCACAGTTTCTCCTTGCCAGACAGAGTGGAAAAGCTTTTTGCTAAGATGTAGACCAGAAGAGAGGCTAAAGATGAAGGTACGGTGCTCTGCAGAGCTAAGCACATCTCCCGGGCCTCTTTCGGCAGAAGACACACACTGCAGAGCAGTGTGAGCGGCAGAATCGTCTTTGCGCGAAGAAGCAGCTTCTTCGTCTCCGGGAGACGGAGAGAGCGGCAACTTCGCAAAGGTGATGAAACAAGCTGTACAACACTGCGATTGTGTGCGCAGTTTGCCAACTGAGAGAAAACATTACCTGACCACTCTCCTGCCTTTTCTATTCACATGAACATTCGATTGCAAGCTGTTGTGGACAACTTTCTTTCTCTTCTTGCAAAACACTCGGCAGACCTGCGTGCAGCCTCTAGAACACGATGGGAGGTGTTTTCTGTGCTGGCACAGTTTCTCCTTGCCAGACAGAGTGGAAAAGCTTTTTGCTAAGATGTAGACGAGAAGAGAGGCTAAAGACGAAGGTACGGTGCTCTGCAGAGCTTAGCACAGCTCCCGGGCCTCTTTTGGCAGAAGACACACACTGCAGAGCACTATGAGCGGCAGAATCGTCTTTGCGCGAAGAAGCAGCTTCTTCGTCTCCGGGAGCCGGAGAGAGCGGCAACTTCGCAAAGGTGATGAAACAAGCTGTACAACACTGCGATTGTGTGCGCAGCTTGCCAACTGAGAGAAAACAGTACCTGACCACTCTCCTGCCTTTTGTAATCACATGAACATTCGATTGCAAGCTGTTTTGGACAACTTTCTTTCTCTTCTTGCAAAACACTCGGCAGACCTCCGTGCAGCTTCTAGAAGACGATGGGAGATGTTTTCTGTGCTGGCACAGTTTCTCCTTGCCAGACAGAGTGGAAAAGCTTTTTGCTAAGATGTAGACGAGAAGAGAGGCTAAAGACGAAGGTACGGTGCTCTGCAGAGCTAAGCACAGCTCCCGGGCCTCTTTCGGCAGAAGACGCACACCGCAGAGCACTGTGAGCGGCAGAATCGTCTTTGCGCGAAGAAGCAGCTTCTTCGTCTCCAGGAGCCGGAGAGAGCGGCAACTTGGCAAAGGTGATGAAACAAGCTCTACAACACTGCGATTGTGTGCGCAGCTTGCCAACTGAGAGAAAACAGTACCTGACCACTCTCCTGCCTTTTGTAATATCATGAACATTCGATTGCAAGCTGTTTTGGACAACTTTCTTTCTCTTCTTTCAAAACACTCGGCAGACCTCCGTGCAGCTTCTAGAACACGATGGGAGATGTTTTCTGTGCTGGCACAGTTTCTCCTTGCCAGACAGAGTGGAAAAGCTTTTTGCTAAGATGTAGACGAGAAGAGAGGCTAAAGACGAAGGTACGGTGCTCTGCAGAGCTGAGCACCGCTCCCAAGCCTCTTTCGGCAGAAGGCGCACACTGCACAGCACTGTGAGCGGCAGAATCGTCTTTGCGCGAAGAAGCAGCTTCTTCGTCTCCCGGAGCCGGAGAGAGCGGCAACTTCGCAAAGGTGATGAAACAAGCTGTACAACACTGCGATTGTGTGCGCAGCTTGCCAACTGAGAGAAAACAGTACCTGACAACTCTCCTGCCTTTTGTAATCACAAGAACATTCGATTGCAAGCTGTTTTGGACAACTTTCTTTCTCTTCTTGCAAAACACTCGGCAGACCTCCGTGCAGCCTCTAGAACACGATGGGAGATGATTTTTGTGCTGGCACAGTTTCTCCTTGCCAGACAGAGTGGAAAAGCTTTTTGCTAAGATGTAGACGAGAAGAGAGGCTAAAGACGAAGGTACGGTGCTCCGCAGAGCTAAGCACAGCTCCCGGGCCTCTTTCGGCAGAAGACACACACTGCAGAGCACTGTGAGCGGCAGAATCGTCTTTGCGCGAAGAAGCAGCTTCTTCGTCTCCGGGAGCCGGAGAGAGCGGCAACTTGGCAAAGGTGATGAAACAAGCTGTACAACACTGCGATTGTGTGCGCAGCTTGCCAACTGAGAGAAAACAGTACCTGACCACTCTACTGCCTTTTCTATTTACATGAACATTCAATTGCCTGCTTTTTCGGACAACTTTCTTTCTCTTCTTGCAAAACACTCGGCAGACCTCCGTTCAGCTTCTAGAACACGATGGGAGATGTTTTCTGTGCTGGCACAGTTTCTCCTTGCCAGACAGAGTGGAAAAGCTTTTTGCTAAGATGTAGACGAGAAGAGAGGCTAAAGATGAAGGTACAGTGCTCTGCAGAGCTAAGCACCTCCCCCGGACCTCTTTCGGCAGAAGGCGCACACCGCAGAGCACAATGAGCGGCAGAATCGTCTTTGCGCGAAGGAGCCGCTTCTTCGTCTCCGGGAGCCGGAGAGAGCGGCAGCTTCGCAAAGGTGATGAAACAAGCTGTACAACACTGCGATTGTGTGCGCAGCTTGCCAAGTGAGAGAAAACAGTACCTGACCACTCTCCTGCCTTTTCTATTCACATGAACATTCGATTGCAAGCTGTTTTGGACAACTTTCATTCTCTTCTTGCAAAACACTCGGCAGACCCCCGTGCAGCCTCTAGAACACGATGGGAGATGTTTTCTGTGCTGGCACAGTTTCTCCTTGCCAGACAGAGTGGAAAAGCTTTTTGCTAAGATGTAGACGAGAAGAGAGGCTAAAGACGAAGGTACGGTGCTCTGCAGAGCTAAGCACCGCTCCCGGACCTCTATCGGCAGAAGGCGCCCACCGCAGAGCAGTGTGAGCGGCAGAATCGTCTTTGCGCGAAGAAGCAGCTTCTTCGTCTCCGGGAGCCGGAGAGAGCGGCAACTTGGCAAAGGTGATGAAACAAGCTGTACAACACTGCGATTGTGTGCGCAGCTTGCCAACTGAGAGAAAACAGTACCTGACCACTCTCCTGACTTTTGTAATCACATGAACATTCGATTGGAAGCTGTTTTGGACAACTTTCTTTCTCTTCTTGCAAAACACTCGGCAGACCTCCGTGCAGCCTCTAGAAGACGATGGGAGATATTTTTTGTGCTGGCACAGTTTCTCCTTGCCAGACAGAGTGGAAAAGCTTTTTGCTAAGATGTAGACGAGAAGAGAGGCTGAAGACGAAGGTACGGTGCTCTGCAGAGCTAAGCACCGCTCCCGGGCCTCTTTCGGCAGAAGACACACACCGCAGAGCACTGTGAGCGGCAGAATCGTCTTTGCGCGAAGAAGCAGCTTCTTCGTCTCCGGGAGCCGGAGAGTGCGGCAACTTCGCAAAGTTGATGAAACAAGCTGTACAACACTGCGATTGTGTGCGCAGCTTGCCAACTGAGAGAAAACAGTACCTGACCACTCTCCTGCCTTCTGTAATCACATGAACATTCGATTGGAAGCTGTTTTGGACAACTTTCTTTCTCTTCTTGCAAAACACTCAGCAGACCTCCGTGCAGCCTCTAGAACACGATGGGAGATGTTTTCTGTGCTGGCACAGTTTCTCCTTGCCAGACAGAGTGGAAAAGCTTTTTGCTAAGATGTAGACGAGAAGAGAGGCTAAAGACGAAGGTACGGTGCTCTGCAGAACTGAGCACCGCTCCCGGGCCTCTTTCGGCAGAAGCCGCACACCGCAGAGCACTGTGAGTGGCAGAATCATCTTTGCGCGAAGAAGCAGCTTCTTCGTCTCCGGGAGCCGGAGAGAGCGGCAACTTCGCAAAGGTGATGAAACAAGCTCTACAACACTGCGATTGTGTGCGCAGCTTGCCAACTGAGAGAAAACAGTACCTGACCACTCTCCTGCCTTTTGTAATCACATGAACATTCGATTGCAAGCTGTTTTGGACAACTCTCTTTCTCTTCTTGCAAAACACTCGGCAGACCTCCGTGCAGCTTCTAGAACACGATGGGAGATGTTTTCTGTGCTGGCACAGTTTCTCCTTGCCAGACAGAGTGGAAAAGCTTTTTGCTAAGATGTAGACGAGAAGAGAGGCTAAAGACGAAGGTACGGTGCTCTGCAGAACTGAGCACCGCTCCCGGACCTCTTTCGGCAGAAGCCGCACACCGCAGAGCACTGTGAGTGGCAGAATCGTCTTTGCGCGAAGAAGCAGCTTCTTCGTCTCCGGGAGCCGGAGAGAGCGGCAACTTCGCAAAGGTGATGAAACAAGCTGTACAACACTGCGATTGTGTGCGCAGCTTGCCAACTGAGAGAAAACAGTACCTGACCACTCTCCTGCCTTTTCAATTCACATGAATATTCGATTGCAAGCTGTTTTGGACAACTTTCTTTCTCTTCTTGCAAAACACTCGGCAGACCTCCGTGCAGCCTCTAGAAGACGATGGGAGATGTTTTTTGTGCTTGCACACTTTCTCCTTGCCAGACAGAGTGGAAAAGCTTTTTGCTAAGATGTAGACCAGAAGAGAGGCTAAAGATGAAGGTACGGTGCTCTGCAGAGCTAAGCACAGCTCCCGGGCCTCTTTCGGCAGAAGACACACACTGCAGAGCAGTGTGAGCGGCAGAATCGTCTTTGCGCGAAGAAGCAGCTTCTTCGTCTCCGGGAGCCGGAGAGAGCGGCAACTTGGCAAAGGTGATGAAACAAGCTGTACAACACTGCGATTGTGTGCGCAGTTTGCCAACTGAGAGAAAACATTACCTGACCACTCTCCTGCCTTTGTAATCACATGAACATTCGATTGCAAGCTGTTTTGGACAACTTTCTTTCTCTTCTTGCCAAACACTCGGCAGACCTGCGTGCAGCCTCTAGAGCACGATGGGAGGTGTTTTCTGTGCTGGCACAGTTTCTCCTTGCCAGACAGAGTGGAAAAGCTTTTTGCAAAGATGTAGACGAGAAGAGAGGCTAAAGACGAAGGTACGGTGCTCTGCAGAGCTAAGGACCGCTCCCGGGCCTCTTTCGGCAGAAGGCGCACACCGCAGAGCACTATGAGCGGCAGAATCGTCTTTGCGCGAAGAAGCAGCTTCTTCGTCTCCGGGAGCCGGAGAGAGCGGCAACTTGGCAAAGGTGATGAAACAAGCTGTACAACACTGCGATTGTGTGCGCAGCTTGCCAACTGAGAGAAAACAGTACCTGACCACTCTCCTGCCTTTTCTATTCACATGAACATTCGATTGCAAGCTGTTTTGGACAACTTTATTTCTCTTCTTGCCAAACACTCGGCAGACCTCCGTGCAGCCTCTAGAAGACGATGGGAGATGTTTTTTGTGCTGGCACAGTTTCTCCTTGCCAGACAGAGTGGAAAAGCTTTTTGCTAAGATGTAGACGAGAAGAGAGGCTAAAGACGAAGGTACGGTGCTCTGCAGAGCTAAGCACAGCTCCCGGGCCTCTTTCGGCAGAAGACACACACTGCAGAGCACTATGAGCGGCAGAATCCTCTTTGCTCGAAGAAGCAGCTTCTTCGTCTCCGGGAGCCGGAGAGAGCGGCAACTTCGCAAAGGTGATGAAACAAGCTGTACAACACTGCGATTGTGTGCGCAGCTTGCCAACTGAGAGAAAACAGTACCTGACCACTCTCCTGCCTTTTGTAATCACATGAACATTCGATTGCAAGCTGTTTTGGACAACTTTCTTTCTCTTCTTGCAAAACACTCGGCAGACCTCCGTGCAGTTTCTAGAACACGATGGGAGATGTTTTTTGTGCTGGCACAGTTTCTCCTTGCCAGACAGAGTGGAAAAGCTTTTTGCTAAGATGTAGACGAGAAGAGAGGCTAAAGACGAAGGTACGGTGCTCTGCAGAGCTAAGCACAGCTCCCGGGCCTCTTTCGGCTGAAGACGCACACCGCAGAGCACTGTGAGCGGCAGAATCGTCTTTGCGCAAAGAAGCAGCTTCTTCGTCTCCGGGAGCCGGAGAGAGCGGCAACTTCGCAAAGGTGATGAAACAAGCTGTACAACACTGCGATTGTGTGCGCAGCTTGCCAACTGAGAGAAAACAGTACCTGACCACTCTCCTGCCTTTTGTAATCACATGAACATTCGATTGCAAGCTGTTTTGGACAACTTTCTTTCTCTTCTTGCAAAACACTCGGCAGACCTCCGTGCAGCCTCTAGAACACGATGGGAGATGTTTTCTGTGCTGTCACAGTTTCTCCTTGCCAGACAGAGTGGAAAAGCTTTTTGCTAAGATGTAGACGAGAAGAGAGGCTAAAGACGAAGGTACGGTGCTCTGCAGAACTGAGCACCGCTCCCGGGCCTCTTTCGGCAGAAGCCGCACACCGCAGAGCACTGTGAGTGGCAGAATCATCTTTGCGCGAAGAAGCAGCTTCTTCGTCTCCGGGAGCCGGAGAGAGCGGCAACTTCGCAAAGGTGATGAAACAAGCTGTACAACACTGCGATTGTGTGCGCAGCTTGCCAAGTGAGAGAAAACAGTACCTGACCACTCTCCTGCCTTTTGTAATCACATGAACATTCGATTGCAAGCTGTTTTGGACAACTCTCTTTCTCTTCTTGCAAAACACTCGGCAGACCTCCGTGCAGCTTCTAGAACACGATGGGAGATGTTTTCTGTGCTGGCACAGTTTCTCCTTGCCAGACAGAGTGGAAAAGCTTTTTGCTAAGATGTAGACGAGAAGAGAGGCTAAAGACGAAGGTACGGTGCTCTGCAGAACTGAGCACCGCTCCCGGACCTCTTTCGGCAGAAGCCGCACACCGCAGAGCACTGTGAGTGGCAGAATCGTCTTTGCGCGAAGAAGCAGCTTCTTCGTCTCCGGGAGCCGGAGAGAGCGGCAACTTCGCAAAGGTGATGAAACAAGCTGTACAACACTGCGATTGTGTGCGCAGCTTGCCAACTGAGAGAAAACAGTACCTGACCACTCTCCTGCCTTTTCAATTCACATGAATATTCGATTGCAAGCTGTTTTGGACAACTTTCTTTCTCTTCTTGCAAAACACTCGGCAGACCTCCGTGCAGCCTCTAGAAGACGATGGGAGATGTTTTTTGTGCTTGCACACTTTCTCCTTGCCAGACAGAGTGGAAAAGCTTTTTGCTAAGATGTAGACCAGAAGAGAGGCTAAAGATGAAGGTACGGTGCTCTGCAGAGCTAAGCACAGCTCCCGGGCCTCTTTCGGCAGAAGACACACACTGCAGAGCAGTGTGAGCGGCAGAATCGTCTTTGCGCGAAGAAGCAGCTTCTTCGTCTCCGGGAGCCGGAGAGAGCGGCAAGTTCGCAAAGGTGATGAAACAAGCTGTACAACACTGCGATTGTGTGCGCAGTTTGCCAACTGAGAGAAAACATTACCTGACCACTCTCCTGCCTTTGTAATCACATGAACATTCGATTGCAAGCTGTTTTGGACAACTTTCTTTCTCTTCTTGCAAAACACTCGGCAGACCTGCGTGCAGCCTCTAGAGCACGATGGGAGGTGTTTTCTGTGCTGGCACAGTTTCTCCTTGCCAGACAGAGTGGAAAAGCTTTTTGCAAAGATGTAGACGAGAAGAGAGGCTAAAGACGAAGGTACGGTGCTCTGCAGAGCTAAGGACCGCTCCCGGGCCTCTTTCGGCAGAAGGCGCACACCGCAGAGCACTATGAGCGGCAGAATCGTCTTTGCGCGAAGAAGCAGCTTCTTCGTCTCCGGGAGCCGGAGAGAGCGGCAACTTCGCAAAGGTGATGAAACAAGCTGTACAACACTGCGATTGTGTGCGCAGCTTGCCAACTGAGAGAAAACAGTACCTGACCACTCTCCTGCCTTTTCTATTCACATGAACATTCGATTGCAAGCTGTTTTGGACAACTTTATTTCTCTTCTTGCCAAACACTCGGCAGACCTCCGTGCAGCCTCTAGAAGACGATGGGAGATGTTTTTTGTGCTGGCACAGTTTCTCCTTGCCAGACAGAGTGGAAAAGCTTTTTGCTAAGATGTAGACGAGAAGAGAGGCTAAAGACGAAGGTACGGTGCTCTGCAGAGCTAAGCACAGCTCCCGGGCCTCTTTCGGCAGAAGACACACACTGCAGAGCACTATGAGCGGCAGAATCCTCTTTGCTCGAAGAAGCAGCTTCTTCGTCTCCGGGAGCCGGAGAGAGCGGCAACTTCGCAAAGGTGATGAAACAAGCTGTACAACACTGCGATTGTGTGCGCAGCTTGCCAACTGAGAGAAAACAGTACCTGACCACTCTCCTGCCTTTTGTAATCACATGAACATTCGATTGCAAGCTGTTTTGGACAACTTTCTTTCTCTTCTTGCAAAACACTCGGCAGACCTCCGTGCAGTTTCTAGAACACGATGGGAGATGTTTTTTGTGCTGGCACAGTTTCTCCTTGCCAGACAGAGTGGAAAAGCTTTTTGCTAAGATGTAGACGAGAAGAGAGGCTAAAGACGAAGGTACGGTGCTCTGCAGAGCTAAGCACAGCTCCCGGGCCTCTTTCGGCTGAAGACGCACACCGCAGAGCACTGTGAGCGGCAGAATCGTCTTTGCGCAAAGAAGCAGCTTCTTCGTCTCCGGGAGCCGGAGAGAGCGGCAACTTCGCAAAGGTGATGAAACAAGCTGTACAACACTGCGATTGTGTGCGCAGCTTGCCAACTGAGAGAAAACAGTACCTGACCACTCTCCTGCCTTTTGTAATCACATGAACATTCGATTGCAAGCTGTTTTGGACAACTTTCTTTCTCTTCTTGCAAAACACTCGGCAGACCTGCGTGCAGCCTCTAGAACACGATGGGAGATGTTTTCTGTGCTGGCACAGTTTCTCCTTGCCAGACAGAGTGGAAAAGCTTTTTGCTAAGATGTAGACGAGAAGAGAGGCTAAAGACGAAGGTACGGTGCTCTGCAGAGCTGAGCACCGCTCCCAAGCCTCTTTCGGCAGAAGGCGCACACCGCAGAGCACTGTGAGCGGCAGAATCGTCTTTGCGCGAAGAAGCAGCTTCTTCGTCTCCCGGAGCCGGAGAGAGCGGCAACTTCGCAAAGGTGATGAAACAAGCTGTACAACACTGCGATTGTGTGCGCAGCTTGCCAACTGAGAGAAAACAGTACCTGACCACTCTCCTGCCTTTTGTAATCACATGAACATTCGATTGCAAGCTGTTTTGGACAACTTTCTTTCTCTTCTTGCAAAACACTCGGCAGACCTCCGTGCAGCCTCTAGAACACGATGGGAGATGATTTTTGTGCTGGCACAGTTTCTCCTTGCCAGACAGAGTGGAAAAGCTTTTTGCTAAGATGTAGACGAGAAGAGAGGCTAAAGACGAAGGTACGGTGCTCCGCAGAGCTAAGCACAGCTCCCGGGCCTCTTTCGGCAGAAGACACACACTGCAGAGCACTGTGAGCGGCAGAATCGTCTTTGCGCGAAGAAGCAGCTTCTTCGTCTCCGGGAGCCGGAGAGAGCGGCAACTTGGCAAAGGTGATGAAACAAGCTGTACAACACTGCGATTGTGTGCGCAGCTTGCCAACTGAGAGAAAACAGTACCTCACCACTCTACTGCCTTTCTATTTACATGAACATTCAATTGCCTGCTTTTTCGGACAACTTTCTTTCTCTTCTTGCAAAACACTCGGCAGACCCCCGTTCAGCTTCTAGAACACGATGGGAGATGTTTTATGTGCTGGCACAGTTTCTCCTTGCCAGACAGAGTGGAAAAGCTTTTTGCCAAGGTGTAGACGAGAAGAGAGGCTAAAGATGAAGGTACAGTGCTCTGCAGAGCTAAGCACCGCTCCCGGACCTCTTTCGGCAGAAGGCGCACACCGCAGAGCACTATGAGCGGCAGAATCGTCTTTGCGCGAAGGAGCCGCTTCTTCGTCTCCGGTAGCCGGAGAGAGCGGCAGCTTCGCAAAGGTGATGAAACAAGCTGTACAACACTGCGATTGTGTGCGCAGCTTGCCAAGTGAGAGAAAACAGTACCTGACCACTCTCCTGCC
This sequence comes from Melozone crissalis, assembly GCF_028551555.1. NCBI lineage: Eukaryota > Metazoa > Chordata > Aves > Passeriformes > Passerellidae > Melozone > Melozone crissalis. The sequence continues at coordinate 207,136 of NW_026536005.1, forward strand.
TTTTCTATTCACATGAACATTCGATTGCAAGCTGTTTTGGACAACTTTCATTCTCTTCTTGCAAAACACTCGGCAGACCCCCGTGCAGCCTCTAGAACACGATGGGAGATGTTTTCTGTGCTGGCACAGTTTCTCCTTGCCAGACAGAGTGGAAAAGCTTTTTGCTAAGATGTAGACGAGAAGAGAGGCTAAAGACGAAGGTACGGTGCTCTGCAGAGCTAAGCACCGCTCCCGGACCTCTATCGGCATAAGGCGCACACCGCAGAGCACTATGAGCGGCAGAATCGTCTTTGCGCGAAGAAGCAGCTTCTTCGTCTCCGGGAGCCGGAGAGAGCGGCAACTTGGCAAAGGTGATGAAACAAGCTGTACAACACTGCGATTGTGTGCGCAGCTTGCCAACTGAGAGAAAACAGTACCTGACCACTCTCCTGCCTTTTGTAATCACATGAACATTCGATTGCAAGCTGTTTTGGACAACTTTCTTTCTCTTCTTGCAAAACACTCGGCAGACCTCCGTGCAGCCTCTAGAAGACGATGGGAGATATTTTTTGTGCTGGCACAGTTTCTCCTTGCCAGACAGAGTGGAAAAGCTTTTTGCTAAGATGTAGACGAGAAGAGAGGCTAAAGACGAAGGTACGGTGCTCTGCAGAGCTAAGCACCGCTCCCGGGCCTCTTTCGGCCGAAGACACACACTGCAGAGCACTGTGAGCGGCAGAATCGTCTTTGCGCGAAGAAGCAGCTTCTTCGTCTCCGGGAGCCGGAGAGTGCGGCAACTTCGCAAAGGTGATGAAACAAGCTGTACAACACTGCGATTGTGTGCGCAGCTTGCCAACTGAGAGAAAACAGTACCTGACCACTCTCCTGCCTTCTGTAATCACATGAACATTCGATTGGAAGCTGTTTTGGACAACTTTCTTTCTCTTCTTGCAAAACACTCGGCAGACCTCCGTGCAGCCTCTAGAACATGATGGGAGATGTTTTATGTGCTGGCAAAGTTTCTCCTTGCCAGACAGTGTGGAAAACCTTTTTGCTGAGATGTAGACGAGAAGAGAGACTAAAGACGAAGGTACGGTGCTCTGCAGAGCTAAGCACCGCTCCCGGGCCTCTTTCGGCAGAAGACACACACTGCAGAGCAGTGTGAGCGGCAGAATCGTCTTTGCGCGAAGAAGCAGCTTCTTCGTCTCCGGGAGCCGGAGAGAGCGGCAACTTCGCAAAGGTGATGAAACAAGCTGTACAACACTGCGATTGTGTGCGCAGCTTGCCAACTGAGAGAAAGCAGTACCTGACCATTCTCCTGCCTTTTGTAATCACATGAACATTCGATTGCAAGCTGTTTTGGACAACTTTCTTTCTCTTCTTGCAAAACACTCGGCAGACCTCCGTGCAGCCTCTAGAACACGATGGGAGATGTTTTTTGTGCTGGCACAGTTTCTCCTTGCCAGACAGAGTGGAAAAGCTTTTTGCTAAGATGTAGACGAGAAGAGAGGCTAAAGACGAAGGTACGGTGCTCTGCAGAGATAAGCACAGCTCCCGGGCCTCTTTCGGCAGAAGACACACACTGCAGAGCACTGTGAGCGGCAGAATCGTCTTTGCGCGAAGAAGCAGCTTCTTCGTCTCCGGGAGCCGGAGAGAGCGGCAACTTCGCAAAGGTGATGAAACAAGCGGTACAACACTTCGATTGTGTGAGCAGCTTGCCAAGTGAGAGAAAACAGTACCTGACCACTCTCCTGCCTTTTCTATTCACATGAACTTTCGATTGCAAGCTGTTTTGGACAACTTTCTTTCTCTTCTTGCAAAACACTCGGCAGACCTCCGTGCAGCCTCTAGAACACGATGGGAGATGTTTTCTGTGCTGGCACAGTTTCTCCTTGCCAGACAGAGTGGAAAAGCTTTTTGCTAAGATGTAGACGAGAAGAGAGGCTAAAGACGAAGGTACGGTGCTCTGCAGAGCTAAGCACCGCTCCCGGACCTCTTTCGGCAGAAGACACACACTGCAGAGCAGTGTGAGCGGCAGAATCGTCTTTGCGCGAAGAAGCAGCTTCTTCGTCTCCGGGAGCCGGAGAAATCGGCAACTTGGCAAAGGTGATGAAACAAGCTGTACAACACTGCGATTGTGTGCGCAGCTTGCCAACTGAGAGAAAACAGTACCTGACCACTCTCCTGCCTTTTATAATAACATGAACATTCGATTGCAAGCTGTTTTGGACAACTTTCTTTCTCTTCTGCAGAACACTCCGCAGACCTCAGTGCAGCCTCTAGAACACGATGGGAGATGTTTTCTATGCTTGCACTGTTTCTCCATGCCAGACAGAGTGGAAAAGCTTTTTGCTAAGATGTAGACGAGAAGAGAGGCTAAAGACGAAGGTACGGTGCTCTGCAGAGCTAAGCACCGCTCCCGTGCCTCTTTTGGCTGAAGGCGCACACCGCAGAGCACTATGAGCGGCAGAATCGTTTTTGCGCGAAGAAGCAGCTTCTTCGTCTCCGGGAGCCAGAGAGAGCGGCAGCTTCGCAAAGGTGATGAAACAAGCTGTACAACACTGCGATTGTGTGCGCAGCTTGCCAACTGAGAGAAAACAGTACCTGACCACTCTCCTGCCTTTTCTATTCACATAAATATTCGATTGCAAGCTGTTTTGGACAACTTTCTTTCTCTTCTTGCAAAACACTCGGCAGACCTCCGTGCAGCCTCTAGAAGACGATGGGAGATTTTTTTTGTGCTGGTACAGTTTCTCCTTGCCAGACAGAGTGGAAAAGCTTTTTGCTAAGATGTAGACGAGAAGAGAGGCTAAAGACGAAGGTACGGTGCTCTGCAGAGCTAAGCACCGCTCCCGGACCAATTTCGGCAGAAGGCGCACACCGCAGAGCACTGTGAGCGGCAGAATCGTCTTTGCGCGAAGGAGCCGCTTCTTCGTCTCCGGGAGCCGGAGAGAGCGGCAACTTCGCAAAGGTGATGAAACAAGCTGTACAACACTGCGATTGTGTGTGCAGCTTGCCAACTGAGAGAAAACAGTACCTGACCACTCTCCTGACTTTTGTAATCACATGAACATTCGATTGCAAGCTGTTTTGGACAACTTTCTTTCTCTTCTTGCAAAACACTCGGCAGACCTCCGTGCAGCCTCTAGAACACGATGGGAGATGTTTTCTATGCTGGCACAGTTTCTCCTTGCCAGACAGAGTGGAAAAGCTTTTTGCTAAGATGTAGATGAGAAGAGAGGCTAAAGACGAAGGTACGGTACTCTGCAGAGCTAAGCACCGCTCCCGGGCCTCTTTCGGCAGAAGGCGCGCACCGCAGAGCACTGTGAGCGGCAGAATCGTCTTTGCGCGAAGAAGCAGCTTCTTCGTCTCCGGGAGCCGGAGAGAGCGGCAACTCCGCAAAGGTGATGAAACAAGCTGTACAACACTGCGATTGTGTGCGCAGCTTGCCAACTGAGAGAAAACAGTACCTGACCACTCTCCTGCCTTTTGTAATCACATGAACATTCGATTGCAAGCTGTTTTGGACAACTTTCTTTCTCTTCTTGCAAAACACTCGGCAGACCTCCGTGCAGCCTCTAGAAGACGATGGGAGATGTTTTCTGTGCTGGCACAGTTTCTCCTTGCCAGACAGAGTGGAAAAGCTTTTTGCTAAGATGTAGACGAGAAGAGAGGCTAGAGACGAAGGTACGGTGCTCTGCAGAGCTAAGCACCGCTCCCGGGCCTCTTTCGGCAGAAGGCGCACACCGCAGAGCACTATGAGCGGCAGAATCGTCTTTGCGCGAAGAAGCAGCTTCTTCGTCTCCGGGAGCCGGAGAGAGCGGCAACTTCGCAAAGGTGATTAAACAAGCTGTACAACACTGCGATTGTGTGCGCAGCTTGCCAACTGAGAGAAAACAGTACCTGACCACTCTACTGCCTTTTCTATTTACATGAACATTCGATTGCCTGCTGTTTCGGACAACTTTCTTTCTCTTCTTGCAAAACACTCGGCAGACCTCCGTGCAGCTTCTAGAACACGATGGGAGATGTTTTCTGTGCTGGCACAGTTTCTCCTTGCCAGACAGAGTGGAAAATCTTTTTGCTAAGATGTAGACGAGAAGAGAGGCTAAAGACGAAGGTACAGTGCTCTGCAGAGCTAAGCACCGCTCCCGGGCGTCTTTCGGCAGAAGGCGCACACCGCAGAGCACTATGAGCGGCAGAATCGTCTTTGCGCGAAGGAGCCGCTTCTTCGTCTCCGGGAGCCGGAGAGAGCGGCAACTTCGCAAAGGTGATGAAACAAGCTGTACAACACTGCGATTGTGTGCGCAGCTTGCCAACTGAGAGAAAACAGTACCTGACCACTCTCCTGCCTTTTCTATTCACATGAACATTCGATTGCAAGCTGTTTTGGACAACTTTCTTTCTCTTCTTGCAAAACACTCGGCAGACCTCCGTGCAGCCTTTAGAACACGATGGGAGATGTTTTCTGTGCTGGCACAGTTTCTCCTTGCCAGACAGAGTGGAAAAGCTTTTTGCTAAGATGTAGACGAGAAGAGAGGCTAAAGACGAAGGTACGGTGCTCTGCAGAGCTAAGCACCGCTCCCGGACATCTATCGGCAGAAGGCGCACACCGCAGAGCACTATGAGCGGCAGAATCGTCTTTGCGCGAAGAAGCAGCTTCTTCGTCTCCGGGAGCCGGAGAGAGCGGCAACTTCGCAAAGGTGATGAAACAAGCTGTACAACACTGCGATTGTGTGCGCAGCTTGCCAACTGAGAGAAAACAGTACCTGACCACTCTCCTGCCTTTTGTAATCACATGAACATTCGATTGCAAGCTGTTTTGGACAACTTTCTTTCTCTTCTTGCAAAACACTCGGCAGACCTCCGTGCAGCCTCTAGAAGACGATGGGAGATATTTTTTGTGCTGGCACAGTTTCTCCTTGCCAGACAGAGTGGAAAAGCTTTTTGCTAAGATGTAGACGAGAAGAGAGGCTAAAGACGAAGGTACGGTGCTCCGCAGAGCTCAGCACAGCTCCCGGACCTCTTTCTGCAGAAGACACACACCGCAGAGCACTGTGAGCGGCAGCATCGTCTTTGCGCGAAGAAGCAGCTTCTTCGTCTCGGGGAGCCGGAGAGAGCGGCAACTTCGCAAAGGTGATGAAACAAGCTGTACAACACTGCGATTGTGTGAGCAGCTTGCCAACTGAGAGAAAACAGTACCTGACCACTCTCCTGCCTTTTGTAATCACATGAATATTCGATTGCAAGCTGTTTTGGACAACTTTCTTTCTCTTCTTGCAAAACACTCGGCAGACCTCCGTGCAGCCTCTAGAACACGATGGGAGATGTTTTTTGTGCAGGCACAGTTTATCCTTGCCAGACAGAGTGGAAAACCTTTTTGCTAAGATGTAGACGAGAAGAGAGACTAAAGACGAAGGTACGGTGCTCTGCAGAGCTAAGCACTGCTCTCGGGCCTCTTTCGGCAGAAGACACACACTGCAGAGCACTGTGAGCGGCAGAATCGTCTTTGCGCGAAGAAGCAGCTTCTTTGTCTCCGGGAGCCGGAGAGAGCGGCAACTTCGCAAAGGTGATGAAACAAGCTGTACAACACTGCGATTGTGTGCGCAGCTTGCCAACTGAGAGAAAACAGTACCTGACCATTCTCCTGCCTTTTGTAATCACATGAACATTCGATTGCAAGCTGTTTTGGACAACTTTCTTTCTCTTCTTGCAAAACACTCGGCAGACCTCCGTGCAGCCTCTAGAACACGATGGGAGATGTTTTTTGTGCTGGCACAGTTTCTCCTTGCCAGACAGAGTGGAAAAGCTTTTTGCTAAGATGTAGACGAGAAGAGAGGCTAAAGACGAAGGTACGGTGCTCTGCAGAGCTAAGCACAGCTCCCGGGCCTCTTTCGGCAGAAGGCGCACACCGCAGAGCACTATGAGCGGCAGAATCGTCTTTGCGCGAAGGAGCCGCTTCTTCGTCTCCGGGAGCCGGAGAGAGCGGCAACTTCGCAAAGGTGATGAAACAAGCTGTACAACACTGCGATTGTGTGTGCAGCTTGCCAACTGAGAGAAAACAGTACCTGACCACTCTCCTGCCTTTTGTAATCACATGAACATTCGATTGCAAGCTGTTTTGGACAACTTTCTTTCTCTTCTTGCAAAACACTCGGCAGACCTCCGTGCAGCCTCTAGAACACGATGGGAGATGATTTTTGTGCTGGCACAGTTTCTCCTTGCCAGACAGAGTGGAAAAGCTTTTTGCTAAGATGTAGACGAGAAGAGAGGCTAAAGACGAAGGTACGGTGCTCTGCAGAGCTAAGCACCGCTCCCGGGCGTCTTTCGGCAGAAGGCGCACACCGCAGAGCACTGTGAGCGGCAGAATCGTCTTTGCGCGAAGAAGCAGCTTCTTCGTCTCCGGGAGACGGAGAGAGCGGCAACTTCGCAAAGGTGATGAAACAAGCTGTACAACACTGCGATTGTGTGCGCAGCTTGCCAAGTGAGAGAAAACAGTACCTGACCACTCTCCTGCCTTTTGTAATCACATGAACATTCGATTGCAAGCTGTTTTGGACAACTTTCTTTCTCTTCTTGCAAAACACTCGGCAGACCTGCGTGCAGTCTCTAGAACACGATGGGAGGTGTTTTCTGTGCTGGCACAGTTTCTCCTTGCCAGACAGAGTGGAAAAGCTTTTTGCTAAGATGTAGACGAGAAGAGAGGCTAAAGACGAAGGTACGGTGCTCTGCAGAGCTAAGCACAGCTCCCGGGCCTCTTTCGGCAGAAACCGCACACCGCAGAGCACTGTGAGCGGCAGAATCGTCTTTGCGCGAAGAAGCAGCTTCTTCGTCTCCGGGAGCCGGAGAGAGCGGCAACTTCGCAAAGGTGATTAAACAAGCTGTACAACACTGCGATTGTGTGCGCAGCTTGCCAACTGAGAGAAAACAGTACCTGACCACTCTCCTGCCTTTTATAATCACATGAACATTCGATTGCAAGCTGTTTTGGACAACTTTGTTTCTCTTCTGCAGAACACTCCGCAGACCTCAGTGCAGCCTCTAGAACACGATGGGAGATGTTTTCTATGCTTGCACAGTTTCTCCATGCCAGACAGAGTGGAAAAGCTTTTTGCTAAGATGTAGACGAGAAGAGAGGCTAAAGACGAAGGTACGGTGCTCTGCAGAGCTAAGAACCGCTCCCGTGCCTCTTTCGGCAGAAGGCGCACACCGCAGAGCACTATGAGCGGCAGAATCTTTTTTGCGCGAAGAAGCAGCTTCTTCGTCTCCGGGAGCCGGAGAGAGCGGCAACTTGGCAAAGGTGATGAAACAAGCTGTACAACACTGCGATTGTGTGCGCAGCTTGCCAACTGAGAGAAAACAGTACCTGACCACTCTCCTGCCTTTTCTATTCACATAAATATTCGATTGCAAGCTGTTTGGGACAACTTTCTTTCTCTTCCTGCAAAACACTCGGCTGACCTGCGTGCATCCTCTAGAACACGATGGGAGATTTTTTTTGTGCTGGTACAGTTTCTCCTTGCCAGACAGAGTGGAAAAGCTTTTTGCTAAGATGTAGATGAGAAGAGAGGCTAAAGACGAAGGTACGGTGCTCTGCAGAGCTAAGCACCGCTCCCGGGCCTCTTACGGCTGAAGGCGCACACCGCAGAGCTGTGTGAGCGGCAGAATCGTCTTTGCGCGAAGAAGCAGCTTCTTCGTCTCCGGGAGCCGGAGAGTGCGGCAACTTCGCAAAGGTGATGAAACAAGCTGTACAACACTGCGATTGTGTGCGCAGCTTGCCAACTGAGAGAAAACAGTACCTGACCGCTCTCCTGACTTTTGTAATCACATGAACATTGGATTGCAAGTTGTTTTGGACAACTTTCTTTCTCTTCTTGCAAAACACTCGGCAGACCTCCGTGCAGCCTCTAGAACACGATGGGAGATATTTTTTGTGCTGGCACAGTTTCTCCTTGCCAGACAGAGTGGAAAAGCTTTTTGCTAAGATGAAGACGAGAAGAGAGGCTAAAGACGAAGGTACGGTGCTCTGCAGAGCTAAGCACCGCTCCCGGGCGTCTTTCGGCAGAAGGCGCACACCGCAGAGCACTGTGAGCGGCAGAATCGTCTTTGCGCGAAGAAGCAGCTTCTTCGTCTCCCGGAGCCGGAGAGAGCGGCAACTTGGCAAAGGTGATGAAACAAGCTGTACAACACTGCGATTGTGTGCGCAGCTTGCCAACTGAGAGAAAACAGTACCTGACCTCTCTCCTGCCTTTTGTAATCACATGAACATTCGATTGCAAGCTGTTTTGGACAACTTTCTTTCTCTTCTTGCAAAACAATCGGCAGACCTGCGTGCAGTCTCTAGAACACGATGGGAGGTGTTTTCTGTGCTAGAACAGTTTCTCCTTGCCAGACAGAGTGGAAAAGCTTTTTGCTAAGATGTAGACGAGAAGAGAGGCTAAAGACGAAGGTACGGTGCTCTGCAGAGCTAAGCACCGCTCCCGTGCCTCTTTCGGCAGAAGCCGCACACCGCAGAGAACTATGAGCGGTAGAATCGTTTTTGCGCGAAGAAGCAGCTTCTTCGTCTCCGGGAGCCGGAGAGAGCGGCAGCTTCGCAAAGGTGATGAAACAAGCTGTACAACACTGCGATTGTGTGCGCAGCTTGCCAACTGAGAGAAAACAGTACCTGACCACTCTCCTGCCTTTTATAATCACATGAACATTCGATTGCAAGCTGTTTTGGACAACTTTCTTTCTCTTCTGCAGAACACTCCGCAGACCTCAGTGCAGCCTCTAGAACACGATGGGAGATTTTTTTTGTGCTGGTACAGTTTCTCCTTGCCAGACAGAGTGGAAAAGCTTTTTGCTAAGATGTAGATGAGAAGAGAGGCTAAAGACGAAGGTACGGTGCTCTGCAGAGCTAAGCACCGCTCCCGGACCTCTTTCGGCAGAAGGCGCACACCGCAGAGCACTGTGAGCGGCAGAATCGTCTTTGCGCGAAGAAGCAGCTTCTTCGTCTCCGGGAGCCGGAGAGAGCGGCAACTTCGCAAAGGTGATGAAACAAGCTGTACAACACTGCGATTGTGTGCGCAGCTTGCCAACTGAGAGAAAACAGTACCTGACCGCTCTCCTGACTTTTGTAATATCATGAACATTGGATTGCAAGTTGTTTTGGACAACTTTCTTTCTCTTCTTGCAAAACACTCGGCAGACCTCCGTGCAGCCTCTAGAACACGATGGGAGATGTTTTTTGTGCTGGCACAGTTTCTCCTTGCCAGACAGAGTGGAAAAGCTTTTTGCTAAGATGTAACGAGAAGAGAGGCTAAAGACGAAGGTACGGTGCTCCGCAGAGCTAAGCACAGCTCCCGGGCCTCTTTCGGCAGAAGGCGCACACCGCAGAGCACTATGAGCGGCAGAATCGTCTTTGCGCGAAGGAGCCGCTTCTTCGTCTCCGGGAGCCGGAGAGAGCGGCAACTTCGCAAAGGTGATGAAACAAGCTGTACAACACTGCGATTGTGTGCGCAGCTTGCCAACTGAGAGAAAACAGTACCTGACAACTCTCCTGACTTTTGTAATCACATGAATATTCGATTGCAAGCTGTTTTGGACAACTTTCTTTCTCTTCCTGCAAAACACTCGGCAGACCTCCGTGCAGACTCTAGAAAACGATGGGAGATGATTTTTGTGCTGGCACAGTTTCTCCTTGCCAGACAGAGTGGAAAAGCTTTTTGCTAAGATGTAGACGAGAAGAGAGGCTAAAGACGAAGTTACGGTGCTCTGCAGAGCTAAGCACCGCTCCCGGACCTCTTTCGGCAGAAGGCGCACACCGCAGAGCACTGTGAGCGGCAGAATCGTCTTTGCGAGAAGAAGCAGCTTCTTCGTCTCCAGGAGCCGGAGAGAGCGGCAACTTCGCAAAGGTGATGAAACAAGCTGTACAACACTGCGATTGTGTGCGCAGCTTGCCAACTGAGAGAAAACAGTACCTGACCACTCTCCTGCCTTTTGTAATCACATGAACATTCGATTGCTAGCTGTTTTGGACAACTTTCTTTCTCTTCTTGCAAAACACTCGGCAGACCTCCGTGCAGCTTCTAGAACACGATGGGAGATGTTTTCTGTGCTGGCAAAGTTTCTCCTTGCCAGACAGAGTGGAAAAGCTTTTTGCTAAGATGTAGACGAGAAGAGAGGCTAAAGACGAAGGTACGGTGCTCTGCAGAGCTAAGAACAGGTCCCGGGCCTCTTTCGGCAGAAGACACACGCTGCAGAGCACTGTGAGCGGCAGAATCGTCTTTGCGCGAAGAAGCAGCTTCTTCGTCTCCGGGAGCCGGAGAGAGCGGCAACTTCGCAAAGGTGATGAAACAAGCTGTACAACACTGCGATTGTGTGCGCAGCTTGCCAAGTGAGAGAAAACAGTACCTTACCACTCTCCTGCCTTTTCTATTCCCATGAACATTCGATTGCAAGCTGTTTTGGACAACTTTCTTTCTCTTCTTGCAAAACACTCGGCAGACCTCCGTGCAGCCTCTAGAACACGATGGGAGATGTTTTCTGTGCTGGCAAAGTTTCTCCTTGCCAGACAGAGTGGAAAAGCCTTTTACTAAGATGTAGACGAGAAGAGAGGCTAAAGACGAAGTTACGGTGCTCTGCAGAGCTAAGCACCGCTCCCGGACCTCTTTCGGCAGAAGGCGCACACCGCAGAGCACTGTGAGCGGCAGAATCGTCTTTGCGCGAAGAAGCAGCTTCTTCGTCTCCGGGAGCCGGAGAGAGCGGCAGCTTCGCAAAGGTGATGAAACAAGCTGTACAACACTGCGATTGTGTGCGCAGCTTGCCAACTGAGAGAAAACAGTACCTGACCGCTCTCCTGACTTTTGTAATATCATGAACATTGGATTGCAAGTTGTTTTGGACAACTTTCTTTCTCTTCTTGCAAAACACTCGGCAGACCTCCGTGCAGCCTCTAGAACACGATGGGAGATGTTTTTTGTGCTGGCACAATTTCTCCATGCCAGACAGATTGGAAAAGCTTTTTGCTGAGATGTAGACGAGAAGAGAGGCTAAAGACGAAGGTACGGTGCTCTGCAGAGCTAAGCACAGCTCCCGTGCCTCTTTCGGCAGAAGGCGCACACCGCAGAGCACTATGAGCGGTAGAATCGTTTTTGCGCGAAGAAGCAGCTTCTTCGTCTCCGGGAGCCGGAGAGAGCGGCAGCTTCGCAAAGGTGATGAAACAAGCTGTACAACACTGCGATTGTGTGCGCAGCTTGCCAACTGAGAGAAAACAGTACCTGACCACTCTCCTGCCTTTTCTATTCACATAAATATTCGATTGCAAGCTGTTTTGGACAACTTTCTTTCTCTTCCTGCAAAACACTCGGCTGACCTGCGTGCAGCCTCTAGAACACGATGGGAGATTTTTTTTGTGCTGGTACAGTTTCTCCTTGCCAGAGAGAGTTGAAAAGCTTTTTGCTAAGATGTAGATGAGAAGAGAGGCTAAAGACGAAGGTACGGTGCTCTGCAGAGCTAAGCACCGCTCCCGGGCCTCTTTCGGCAGAAGGCGCACACCGCAGAGCACTATGAGCGGCAGAATCGTCTTTGCGCGAAGAAGCAGCTTCTTCGTCTCCGGGAGCCGGAGAGAGCGGCAACTTCGCAAAGGTGATGAAACAAGCTGTACAACACTGCGATTGTGTGCGCAGCTTGCCAACTGAGAGAAAACAGTACCTGACCGCTCTCCTGACTTTTGTAATCACATGAATATTGGATTGCAAGTTGTTTTGGACAACTTTCTTTCTCTTCTTGCAAAACACTCGGCAGACCTCCGTGCAGCCTCTAGAACACGATGGGAGATGTTTTTGTGCTGGCACAGTTTCTCCTTGCCAGACAGACTGGAAAAGCTTTTTGCTAAGATGTAACGAGAAGAGAGGCTAAAGACGAAGGTACGGTGCTCCGCAGAGCTAAGCACAGCTCCCGGGCCTCTTTCGGCAGAAGGCGCACACCGCAGAGCACTATGAGCGGCAGAATCGTCTTTGCGCGAAGGAGCCGCTTCTTCGTCTCCGGGAGCCGGAGAGAGCGGCAACTTCGCAAATGTGATGAAACAAGCTGTACAACACTGCGATTGTGTGTGCAGCTTGCCAACTGAGAGAAAACAGTACCTGACCACTCTCCTGCCTTTTCTATTGACATGAACATTCGATTGCAAGCTGTTTTGGACAACTTTCTTTCTCTTCTTGCAAAACACTCGGCAGACCTGCGTGCAGCCTCTAGAACACGATGGGAGATGTTTTTTGTGCTGGCACAGTTTCTCCTTGCCAGACAGAGTGGAAAAGCTTTTTGCTAAGATGTAGACGAGAAGAGAGGCTAAAGACGAAGGTACGGTGCTCTGCAGAGCTAAGCATCGCTCCCGGGCGTCTTTCGGCAGAAGGCGCACACCGCAGAGCACTGTGAGCGGCAGAATCGTCTTTGCGCGAAGAAGCAGCTTCTTCGTCTCCGGGAGCCGGAGAGAGCGGCAACTTCGCAAAGGTGATGAAACAAGCTGTACAACACTGCGATTGTGTGCGCAGCTTGCCAACTGAGAGAAAACAGTACCTGACCACTCTCCTGACTTTTGTAATCACATGAACATTCGATTGGAAGCTGTTTTGGACAACTTTCTTTCTCTTCTTGCAAAACACTCGGCAGACCTCCGTGCAGCCTCTAGAACACGATGGGAGATGTTTTCTGTGCTGGCACAGTTTCTCCTTGCCAGACAGAGTGGAAAAGCTTTTTGCTGAGATGTAGACGAGAAGAGAGGCTGAAGACGAAGGTACGGTGCTCTGCAGAGCTAAGCACCGCTCCCGGACCTCTTTCGGCAGAAGGCGCACACCGCAGAGTACTGTGAGCGGCAGAATCGTCTTTGCGCGAAGAAGCAGCTTCTTCGTCTCCGGGAGCCGGAGAGAGCGGCAGCTTCGCAAAGGTGATGAAACAAGCTGTACAACACTGCGATTGTGTGCGCAGCTTGCCAACTGAGAGAAAACAGTACGTGACCACTCTCCTGCCTTTTCTATTCACATGAACATTCGATTGCAAGCTGTTTTGGACAACTTTCTTTCTCTTCTTGCAAAACACTCGGCAGACCTCCGTGCAGCTTCTAGAACACGATGGGAGATGTTTTCTGTGCTGGCAAAGTTTCTCCTTGCCAGACAGAGTGGAAAAGCTTTTTGCTAAGATGTAGACGAGAAGAGAGGCTAAAGACGAAGGTACGGTGCTCTGCAGAGCTAAGCACCGCTCCCGGACCTCTTTTGGCAGAAGGCGCACACCGCAGAGCACTGTGAGCGGAAGAATCGTCTTTGCGCGAAGACGCAGCTTCTTCGTCTCCGGGAGCCGGAGAGAGCGGCAACTTCGCAAAGGTGATGAAACAAGCTGTACAACACTGCGATTGTGTGCGCAGCTTGCCAACTGAGAGAAAACAGTACCTGACCACTCTCCTGCCTTTTCTATTCACTTGAACATTCGATTGCAAGCTGTTTTGGACAACTTTCTTTCTCTTCTTGCAAAACACTCGGCAGACCTCCGTGCAGCCTCTAGAACACGATGGGAGATGTTTTTTGTGCTGGTACAGTTTCTCCTTGCCAGACAGAGTGGAAAAGCTTTTTGCTAAGATGTAGACGAGAAGAGAGGCTAAAGACGAAGTTACGGTGCTCTGCAGAGCTAAGCACCGCTCCCGGACCTCTTTCGGCAGAAGGCGCACACCGCAGAGCACTGTGAGCGGCAGAATCGTCTTTGCGGGAAGAAGCAGCTTCTTCGTCTCCGGGAGCCGGAGAGAGCGGCAGCTTCGCAAAGGTGATGAAACAAGCTGTACAACACTGCGATTGTGTGCGCAGCTTGCCAACTGAGAGAAAACAGTACCTGACCGCTCTCCTGACTTTTGTAATCACATGAACATTGGATTGCAAGTTGTTTTGGACAACTTTCTTTCTCTTCTTGCAAAACACTCGGCAGACCTCCGTGCAGCCTCTAGAACACGATGGGAGATGTTTTTTGTGCTGGCACAGTTTCTCCTTGCCAGACAGAGTGGAAAAGCTTTTTGCTAAGATGTAACGAGAAGAGAGGCTAAAGACGAAGGTACGGTGCTCCGCAGAGCTAAGCACAGCTCCCGGGCCTCTTTCGGCAGAAGGCGCACACCGCAGAGCACTATGAGCGGCAGAATCGTCTTTGCCCGAAGGAGCCGCTTCTTCGTCTCCGGGAGCCGGAGAGAGCGGCAACTTCGCAAATGTGATGAAACAAGCTGTACAACACTGCGATTGTGTGTGCAGCTTGCCAACTGAGAGAAAACAGTACCTGACCACTCTCCTGACTTTTGTAATCACATGAACATTCGATTGCAAGCTGTTTTGGACAACTTTCTTTCTCTTCTTGCAAAACACTCGGCAGACCTCCGTGCAGCCTCTAGAACACGATGGGAGATGTTTTTTGTGCTGGCACAGTTTCTCCTTGCCAGACAGAGTGGAAAAGCTTTTTGCTAAGATGTAGACGAGAAGAGAGGCTAAAGACGAAGGTACGGTGCTCTGCAGAGCTAAGCACCGCTCCCGGGCGTCTTTCGGCAGAAGGCGCACACCGCAGAGCACTGTGAGCGGCAGAATCGTCTTTGCGCGAAGAAGCAGCTTCTTCGTCTCCGGGAGCCGGAGAGAGCGGCAACTTCGCAAAGGTGATGAAACAAGCTGTACAACACTGCGATTGTGTGCGCAGCTTGCCAACTGAGAGAAAACAGTACCTGACCACTCTCCTGCCTTTTCTATTCCCATGAACATTCGATTGCAAGCTGTTTTGGACAACTTTCTTTCTCTTCTTGCAAAACACTCGGCAGACCTCCGTGCAGCCTCTAGAACATGATGGGAGATGTTTTCTGTGCTGGCAAAATTTCTCCTTGCCAGACAGAGTGGAAAAAATTTTTGCTAAGATGTAGACGAGAAGAGAGGCTAAAGACGAAGGTACGGTGCTCTGCAGAGCTAAGCACCGCTCCCGGGCCTCTTTCGGCAGAAGGCGCACACCGCAGAGCACTGTGAGCGGCAGAATCGTCTTTGCGCGAAGAAGCAGCTTCTTCGTCTCCGGGAGCCGGAGAGAGCGGCAACTTCGCAAAGGTGATGAAACAAGCTGTACAACACTGCGATTGTGTGCGCAGCTTGCCAACTGAGAGAAAACAGTACCTGACCACTCTCCTGACTTTTGTAATCACATGAACATTCAATTGCAAGCTGTTTTGGACAACTTTCTTTCTCTTCTTGCAAAACACTCGGCAGACCTCCGTGCAGCCTCTAGAAGACGATGGGAGATGTTTTTTGTGCTGGCACAGTTTCTACTTGCCAGACAGAGTGGAAAAGCTTTTTGCTAAGATGTAGACGAGAAGAGAGGCTAAAGACGAAGGTACGGTGCTCTGCAGAGCTAAGCACCGCTCCCGGGCGTCTTTCGGCAGAAGGCGCACACCGCAGAGCACTGTGAGCGGCAGAATCGTCTTTGCGCGAAGAAGCAGCTTCTTCGTCTCCGGGAGCCGGAGAGAGCGGCAACTTCGCAAAGGTGATGAAACAAGCTGTACAACACTGCGATTGTGTGCGCAGCTTGCCAACTGAGAGAAAACAGTACCTGACCACTCTCCTGCCTTTTGTAATCACATGAACATTCGATTGCAAGCTGTTTTGGACAACTTTCTTTCTCTTCTTGCAAAATACTCGGCACACCTCCGTGCAGCCTCTAGAACACGATGGGAGATGTTTTTTGTGCTGGCACAGTTTCTCTTTGCCAGACAGAGTGGAAAAGCTTTTTGCTGATATGTAGACGAGAAGAGAGGCTAAAGACGAAGTTACGGTGCTCTGCAGAGCTAAGCACCGCTCCCGGACCTCTTTCGGCAGAAGGCGCACACCGCAGAGCACTGTGAGCGGCAGAATCGTCTTTGCGCGAAGAAGCAGCTTCTTCGTCTCCGGGAGCCGGAGAGAGCGGCAGCTTCGCAAAGGTGATGAAACAAGCTGTACAACACTGCGATTGTGTGCGCAGCTTGCCAACTGAGAGAAAACAGTACCTGACCGCTCTCCTGACTTTTGTAATATCATGAACATTGGATTGCAAATTGTTTTGGACAACTTTCTTTCTCTTCTGCAGAACACTCCGCAGACCTCAGTGCAGCCTCTAGAACACGATGGGAGATGTTTTCTATGCTTGCACAGTTTCTCCATGCCAGACAGAGTGGAAAATCTTTTTGCTAAGATGTAGACGAGAAGAGAGGCTAAAGACGAAGGTACGGTGCTCTGCAGAGCAAAGCACAGCTCCCGTGCCTCTTTCGGCAGAAGGCGCACACCGCAGAGCACTATGAGCGGCAGAATCGTTTTTGCGCGAAGAAGCAGCTTCTTCGTCTCCGGGAGCCGGAGAGAGCGGCAGCTTCGCAAAGGTGATGAAACAAGCTGTACAACACTGCGATTGTGTGCGCAGCTTGCCAACTGAGAGAAAACAGTACCTGACCACTCTCCTGCCTTTTCTATTCACATGAACATTCGATTGCAAGATGTTTTGGACAACTTTCTTTCTCTTCCTGCAAAACACTCGGCAGACCTCCGTGCAGCCTCTAGAACACGATGGGAGATTTTTTTTGTGCTGGTACAGTTTCTCCTTGCCAGAGAGAGTGGAAAAGCTTTTTGCTAAGATGTAGATGAGAAGAGAGGCTAAAGACGAATGTACGGTGCTCTGCAGAGCTAAGCACAGCTCCCGGGCCTCTTTCGGCAGAAGGCGCACACCGCAGAGCACTGTGAGCGGCAGAATCGTCTTTGCGCGAAGAAGCAGCTTCTTCGTCTCCGGGAGCCGGAGAGAGCGGCAACTTCGCAAAGGTGATGAAACAAGCTGTACAACACTGCGATTGTGTGCGCAGCTTGCCAACTGAGAGAAAACAGTACCTGACCACTCTCCTGCCTTTTGTAATCACATGAACATTCGATTGCAAGCTGTTTTGGACAACTTTCTTTCTCTTCTTGCAAAACACTCGGCAGACATCCGTGCAGCCTCTAGAAGACGATGGGAGATGTTTTCTGTGCTGGCACAGTTTCTCCTTGCCAGACAGAGTGGAAAAGCTTTTTGCTAAGATGTAGACGAGAAGAGAGGCTAAAGACGAAGGTACGGTGCTCTGCAGAGCTAAGCACCGCTCCCGGGCCTCTTTCGGCAGAAGGCGCACACCGCAGAGCACTATGAGCGGCAGAATCGTCTTTGTGCGAAGAAGCAGCTTCTTCGTCTCCGGGAGCCGGAGAGAGCGGCAACTTCGCAAAGGTGATGAAACAAGCTTTACAACACTGCGATTGTGTGCGCAGCTTGCCAACTGAGAGAAAACAGTACCTGACCACTCTCCTGACTTTTGTAATCACATGAACATTCGATTGCAAGCTGTTTTGGACAACTTTCTTTCTCTTCTTGCAAAACACTCGGCAGACCTCCGTACAGCCTCTAGAACACGATGGGAGATGTTTTCTGTGCTGGCACAGTTTCTCCTTGCCAGACAGAGTGGAAAAGCTTTTGCTGAGATGTAGACGAGAAGAGAGGCTGAAGACGAAGGTACGGTGCTCTGCAGAGCTAAGCACCGCTCCCGGACCTCTTTCGGCAGAAGGCGCACACCGCAGAGCACTGTGAGCGGCAGAATTGTCTTTGCGCGAAGACGCAGCTTCTTCGTCTCCGGGAGCCGGAGAGAGCGGCAACTTCGCAAAGGTGATGAAACAAGCTGTACAACACTGCGATTGTGTGCGCAGCTTGCCAAGTGAGAGAAAACAGTACCTTACCACTCTCCTGCCTTTTCTATTCCCATGAACATTCAATTGCAAGCTGTTTTGGACAACTTTCTTTCTCTTCTTGCAAAACACTCGGCAGACCTCCGTGCAGCCTCTAGAACACGATGGGAGATGTTTTCTGTGCTGGCAAAGTTTCTCCTTGCCAGACAGAGTGGAAAAACTTTTTGCTAAGATGTAGACGAGAAGAGAGGCTAAAGACGAAGGTACGGTGCTCTGCAGAGCTAAGCACCGCTCCCGGACCTCTTTCGGCAGAAGGCGCACACCACAGAGCACTGTGAGCGGCAGAATCGTCTTTGCGCGAAGAAGCAGCTTCTTCGTCTCCGGGAGCCGGAGAGAGCGGCAGCTTCGCAAAGGTGATGAAACAAGCTGTACAACACTGCGATTGTGTGCGCAGCTTGCCAACTGAGAGAAAACAGTACCTGACCGCTCTCCTGACTTTTGTAATATCATGAACATTGGATTGCAAGTTGTTTTGGACAACTTTCTTTCTCTTCTTGCAAAACACTCGGCAGACCTCCGTGCAGCCTCTAGAAGACGATGGGAGATGTTTTTTGTGCTGGCACAGTTTCTCCTTGCCAGACAGAGTGGAAAAGCTTTTTGCTAAGATGTAACGAGAAGAGAGGCTAAAGACGAAGGTACGGTGCTCCGCAGAGCTAAGCACAGCTCCCGGGCCTCTTTCGGCAGAAGGCGCACACCGCAGAGCACTATGAGCGGCAGAATTGTCTTTGCGCGAAGGAGCCGCTTCTTCGTCTCCGGGAGCCGGAGAGAGCGGCAACTTCGCAAAGGTGATGAAACAAGCTGTACAACACTGCGATTGTGTGCGCAGCTTGCCAACTGAGAGAAAACAGTACCTGACCACTCTCCTGCCTTTTGTAATCACATGAACATTCGATTGCAAGCTGTTTTGGACAACTTTCTTTCTCTTCTTGCAAAACACTCGGCAGACCTCCGTGCAGCCTCTAGAACACGATGGGAGATGATTTTTGTGCTGGCACAGTTTCTCCTTGCCAGACAGAGTGGAAAAGCTTTTTGCTAAGATGTAGACGAGAAGAGAGGCTAAAGACGAAGGTACGGTGCTCTGCAGAGCTAAGCACCGCTCCCGGGCGTCTTTCGGCAGAAGGCGCACACCGCAGAGCACTGTGAGCGGCAGAATCGTCTTTGCGCGAAGAAGCAGCTTCTTCGTCTCCGGGAGCCGGAGAGAGCGGCAGCTTCGCAAAGGTGATGAAACAAGCTGTACAACACTGCGATTGTGTGCGCAGCTTGCCAACTGAGAGAAAACAGTACCTGACCACTCTCCTGCCTTTTGTAATCACATGAACATTCGATTGCAAGCTGTTTTGGACAACTTTCTTTCTCTTCTTGCAAAACCCTCGGCAGACCTGCGTGCAGTCTCTAGAACACGATGGGAGGTGTTTTCTGTGCTGGAACAGTTTCTCCTTTCCAGACAGAGTGGAAAAGCTTTTTGCTAAGATGTAGACGAGAAGAGAGGCTAAAGACGAAGGTACGGTGCTCTGCAGAGCTAAGCACAGCTCCCGGGCCTCTTTCGGCAGAAGGCGCACACCGCAGAGCACTGTGAGCGGCAGAATCGTCTTTGCGCGAAGAAGCAGCTTCTTCGTCTCCGGGAGCCGGAGAGAGCGGCAACTTCGCAAAGGTGATGAAACAAGCTGTACAACACTGCGATTGTGTGCGCAGCTTGCCAACTGAGAGAAAACAGTACCTGACCACTCTCCTGCCTTTTATAATCACATGAACATTCGATTGCAAGCTGTTTTGGACAACTTTCTTTCTCTTCTGCAGAACACTCCGCAGACCTCAGTGCAGCCTCTAGAACACGATGGGAGATGTTTTCTATGCTTGCACAGTTTCTCCATGCCAGACAGAGTGGAAAAGCTTTTTGCTAAGATGTAGACGAGAAGAGAGGCTAAAGACGAAGGTACGGTGCTCTGCAGAGCTAAGAACAGCTCCAGGGCCTCTTTCGGCAGAAGACACACACTGCAGAGCACTGTGAGCGGCAGAATCGTCTTTGCGCAAAGAACCAGCTTCTTGGTGTCCGGGAGCCGGAGAGAGCGGCAGCTTCGCAAAGGTGATGAAACAAGCTGTACAACACTGCGATTGTGTGCGCAGCTTGCCAAGTGAGAGAAAACAGTACCTACCACCCTCCTGCCTTTTCTATTCACATGAAGATTCGATTGCAAGCTCTTTTGTACAACTTTCTTTCTCTTCTTGCAAAATACTCGGCACACCTCCGTGCAGCCTCTAGAAGACGATGGGAGATGTTTTCTGTGCTGGCAGAGTTTCTCCTTGCCAGACAGAGTGGAAAAGCTTTTTGCTAAGATGTAGACGAGAAGAGAGGCTAAAGACGAAGGTACGGTGCTCTGCAGAGCTAAGCACCGCTCCCGGACCTCTTTCGGCAGAAGGCGCACACCGCAGAGCACTGTGAGCGGCAGAATCGTCTTTGCGCGAAGAAGCAGCTTCTTCGTCTCCGGGAGCCGGAGAGAGCGGCAACTTCGCAAAGGTGATGAAACAAGCTGTACAACACTGCGATTGTGTGCGCAGCTTGCCAACTGAGAGAAAACAGTACCTGACCACTCTCCTGCCTTTTATAATCACATGAACATTCGATTGCAAGCTGTTTTGGAAAACTTTCTTTCTCTTCTGCAGAACACTCCGCAGACCTCAGTGCAGCCTCTAGAACACGATGGGAGATATTTTCTATGCTTGCACAGTTTCTCCATGCCAGACAGAGTGGAAAAGCTTTTTGCTAAGATGTAGACGAGAAGAGAGGCTAAAGACGAAGGTACGGTGCTCTGCAGAGCAAAGCACAGCTCCCGTGCCTCTTTCGGCAGAAGGCGCACACCGCAGAGCACTATGAGCGGCAGAATCGTCTTTGCGCGAAGACGCAGCTTCTTCGTCTCCGGGAGCCGGAGAGAGCGGCAACTTCGCAAAGGTGATGAAACAAGCTGTACAACACTGCGATTGTGTGCGCAGCTTGCCAAGTGAGAGAAAAAAGTACCTTACCACTCTCCTGCCTTTTCTATTCCCATGAACATTCGATTGCAAGCTGTTTTGGACAACTTTCTTTCTCTTCTTGCAAAACACTCGGCAGACCTCCGTGCAGCCTCTAGAACACGATGGGAGATGTTTTCTGTGCTGGCAAAGTTTCTCCTTGCCAGACAGAGTGGAAAAACTTTTTGCTAAGATGTAGACGCGAAGAGAGGCTAAAGACGAAGGTACGGTGCTCTGCAGAGCTAAGCACCGCTCCCGGACCTCTTTCGGCAGAAGGCGCACACCGCAGAGCACTGTGAGCGGCAGAATCGTTTTTGCGCGAAGAAGCAGCTTCTTCGTCTCCGGGAGCCGGAGAGAGCGGCAGCTTCGCAAAGGTGATGAAACAAGCTGTACAACACTGCGATTGTGTGCGCAGCTTGCCAACTGAGAGAAAACAGTACCTGACCACTCTCCTGCCTTTTCTATTCACATGAACATTCGATTGCAAGCTCTTTTGGACAACTTTCTTTCTCTTCTTGCAAAACACTCGGAAGACCTCCGTGCAGCCTCTAGAACACGATGGGAGATGTTTTCTGTGCTGGCAAAGTTTCTCCTTGCCACACAGAATGGAAAAGCTTTTTGCTAAGATGTAGACGAGAAGAGAGGCTAAAGATGAAGGTACGGTGCTCTGCAGAGCTAAGAACAGCTCCAGGGCCTCTTTCGGCAGAAGACACACACTGCAGAGCACTGTGAGCGGCAGAATAGTCTTTGCGCGAAGAACCAGCTTCTTGGTCTCCGGGAGCCGGAGAGAGCGGCAACTTCGCAAAGGTGATGAAACAAGCTGTACAACACTGCGATTGTGTGCGCAGCTTGCCAAGTGAGAGAAAACAGTACCTACCACTCTCCTGCCTTTTCAATTCACATGAACATTCGATTGCAAGCTCTTTTGTACAACTTTCTTTCTCTTCTTGCAAATTACTCGGCACACCTCCGTGCAGCCTCTAGAACACGATGGGAGATGTTTTTTGTGCTGGCACAGTTTCTCCTTGCCAGACAGAGTGGAAAAGCTTTTTGCTGAGATGTAGAGGAGAAGAGAGGCTAAAGACGAAGTTACGGTGCTCTGCAGAGCTAAGCACCGCTCCCGGACCTCTTTCGGCAGAAGGCGCACACCGCAGAGCACTGTGAGCGGCAGAATCGTCTTTGCGCGAAGAAGCAGCTTCTTCGTCTCCGGGAGCCGGAGAGAGCGGCAGCTTCGCAAAGGTGATGAAACAAGCTGTACAACACTGCGATTGTGTGCGCAGCTTGCCAACTGAGAGAAAACAGTACCTGACCACTCTCCTGACTTTTGTAATCACATGAACATTCGATTGCAAGCTGTTTTGGACAACTTTCTTTCTCTTCTTGCAAAACACTCGGCAGACCTCCGTGCAGCCTCTAGAACACGATGGGAGATGATTTTTGTGCTGGCACAGTTTCTCCTTGCCAGACAGAGTGGAAAAGCTTTTTGCTAAGATGTAGACGAGAAGAGAGGCTAAAGACGAAGGTACGGTGCTCTGCAGAGCTAAGCACAGCTCCCGGGCCTCTTTCGGCAGAAGCCGCACACCGCAGAGCACTGTGAGCGGCAGAATCGTCTTTGCGCGAAGAAGCAGCTTCTTCGTCTCCAGGAGCCGGAGAGAGCGGCAACTTCGCAAAGGTGATGAAACAAGCTGTACAACACTGCGATTGTGTGCGCAGCTTGCCAACTGAGAGAAAACAGTACCTGACCACTCTCCTGCCTTTATAATCACATGAACATTCGATTGCAAGCTGTTTTGGACAACTTTCTTTCTCTTCTGCAGAACAAACCGCAGACCTCAGTGCAGCCTCTAGAACACGATGGGAGATGTTTTCTATGCTTGCACAGTTTCTCCATGCCAGACAGATTGGAAAAGCTTTTTGCTAAGATGTAGACGAGAAGAGAGGCTAAAGACGAAGGTACGGTGCTCTGCAGAGCTAAGCACCTCTCCCGTGCCTCTTTCGGCAGAAGGAGCACACCGCAGAGCACTATGAGCGGCAGAATCTTTTTTGCGCGAAGAAGCAGCTTCCTCGTCTCCGGGAGCCGGAGAGAGCGGCAGCTTCGCAAAGGTGAAGAAGCAAGCTGTACAACACTGCGATTGTGTGCGCAGCTTGCCAACTGAGAGAAAACAGTACCTGACCGCTCTCCTGACTTTTGTAATCACATGAACATTCGATTGCAAGCTGTTTTGGACAACTTTCTTTCTCTTCTTGCAAAACACTCGGCAGACCTCCGTGCAGCCTCTGGAACACGATGGGAGATGTTTTTTGTGCTGGCACAGTTTCTCCTTGCCAGACAGAGTGGAAAAGCTTTTTGCTAAGATGTAGACGAGAAGAGAGGCTAAAGACGAAGGTACGGTGTTCTGCAGAGCTAAGCACCGCTCCCGGACCTCTTTCGGCAGAAGGCGCACACCGCAGAGCACTGTGAGCGGCAGAATCGTCTTTGCGCGAAGAAGCAGCTTCTTCGTCTCCGGGAGCCGGAGAGAGCGGCAACTTCGCAAAGGTGATGAAACAAGCTGTACAACACTGCGATTGTGTGCGCAGCTTGCCAACTGAGAGAAAACAGTACCTGACCACTCTCCTGCCTTTTGTAATCACATGAATATTCGATTGCAAGCTGTTTTGGACAACTTTCTTTCTCTTCTTGCAAAACACTCGGCAGACATCCGTGCAGCCTCTAGAAGACGATGGGAGATGTTTTCTGTGCTGGCACAGTTTCTCCTTGCCAGACAGAGTGGAAAAGCTTTTTGCTAAGATGTAGACGAGAAGAGAGGCTAAAGACGAAGGTACGGTGCTCTGCAGAGCTAAGCACCGCTCCCGGGCCTCTTTCGGCAGAAGGCGCACACCGCAGAGCACTATGAGCGGCAGAATCGTCTTTGTGCGAAGAAGCAGCTTCTTCGTCTCCGGGAGCCGGAGAGAGCGGCAACTTCGCAAAGGTGATGAAACAAGCTTTACAACACTGCGATTGTGTGCGCAGCTTGCCAACTGAGAGAAAACAGTACCTGACCACTCTCCTGACTTTTGTAATCACATGAACATTCGATTGCAAGCTGTTTTGGACAACTTTCTTTCTCTTCTTGCAAAACACTCGGCAGACCTCCGTACAGCCTCTAGAACACGATGGGAGATGTTTTCTGTGCTGGCACAGTTTCTCCTTGCCAGACAGAGTGGAAAAGCTTTTGCTGAGATGTAGACGAGAAGAGAGGCTGAAGACGAAGGTACGGTGCTCTGCAGAGCTAAGCACCGCTCCCGGACCTCTTTCGGCAGAAGGCGCACACCGCAGAGCACTGTGAGCGGCAGAATTGTCTTTGCGCGAAGACGCAGCTTCTTCGTCTCCGGGAGCCGGAGAGAGCGGCAACTTCGCAAAGGTGATGAAACAAGCTGTACAACACTGCGATTGTGTGCGCAGCTTGCCAAGTGAGAGAAAACAGTACCTTACCACTCTCCTGCCTTTTCTATTCCCATGAACATTCAATTGCAAGCTGTTTTGGACAACTTTCTTTCTCTTCTTGCAAAACACTCGGCAGACCTGCGTGCAGCCTCTAGAACACGATGGGAGATGTTTTCTGTGCTGGCAAAGTTTCTCCTTGCCAGACAGAGTGGAAAAACTTTTTGCTAAGATGTAGACGAGAAGAGAGGCTAAAGACGAAGGTACGGTGCTCTGCAGAGCTAAGCACCGCTCCCGGACCTCTTTCGGCAGAAGGCGCACACCACAGAGCACTGTGAGCGGCAGAATCGTCTTTGCGCGAAGAAGCAGCTTCTTCGTCTCCGGGAGCCGGAGAGAGCGGCAGCTTCGCAAAGGTGATGAAACAAGCTGTACAACACTGCGATTGTGTGCGCAGCTTGCCAACTGAGAGAAAACAGTACCTGACCGCTCTCCTGACTTTTGTAATATCATGAACATTGGATTGCAAGTTGTTTTGGACAACTTTCTTTCTCTTCTTGCAAAACACTCGGCAGACCTCCGTGCAGCCTCTAGAAGACGATGGGAGATGTTTTTTGTGCTGGCACAGTTTCTCCTTGCCAGACAGAGTGGAAAAGCTTTTTGCTAAGATGTAACGAGAAGAGAGGCTAAAGACGAAGGTACGGTGCTCCGCAGAGCTAAGCACAGCTCGCGGGCCTCTTTCGGCAGAAGGCGCACACCGCAGAGCACTATGAGCGGCAGAATTGTCTTTGCGCGAAGGAGCCGCTTCTTCGTCTCCGGGAGCCGGAGAGAGCGGCAACTTCGCAAAGGTGATGAAACAAGCTGTACAACACTGCGATTGTGTGCGCAGCTTGCCAACTGAGAGAAAACAGTACCTGACCACTCTCCTGCCTTTTGTAATCACATGAACATTCGATTGCAAGCTGTTTTGGACAACTTTCTTTCTCTTCTTGCAAAACACTCGGCAGACCTCCGTGCAGCCTCTAGAACACGATGGGAGATGATTTTTGTGCTGGCACAGTTTCTCCTTGCCAGACAGAGTGGAAAAGCTTTTTGCTAAGATGTAGACGAGAAGAGAGGCTAAAGACGAAGGTACGGTGCTCTGCAGAGCTAAGCACCGCTCCCGGGCGTCTTTCGGCAGAAGGCGCACACCGCAGAGCACTGTGAGCGGCAGAATCGTCTTTGCGCGAAGAAGCAGCTTCTTCGTCTCCGGGAGCCGGAGAGAGCGGCAGCTTCGCAAAGGTGATGAAACAAGCTGTACAACACTGCGATTGTGTGCGCAGCTTGCCAACTGAGAGAAAACAGTACCTGACCACTCTCCTGCCTTTTGTAATCACATGAACATTCGATTGCAAGCTGTTTTGGACAACTTTCTTTCTCTTCTTGCAAAACCCTCGGCAGACCTGCGTGCAGTCTCTAGAACACGATGGGAGGTGTTTTCTGTGCTGGAACAGTTTCTCCTTGCCAGACAGAGTGGAAAAGCTTTTTGCTAAGATGTAGACGAGAAGAGAGGCTAAAGACGAAGGTACGGTGCTCTGCAGAGCTAAGCACAGCTCCCGGGCCTCTTTCGGCAGAAGGCGCACACCGCAGAGCACTGTGAGCGGCAGAATCGTCTTTGCGCGAAGAAGCAGCTTCTTCGTCTCCGGGAGCCGGAGAGAGCGGCAACTTCGCAAAGGTGATGAAACAAGCTGTACAACACTGCGATTGTGTGCGCAGCTTGCCAACTGAGAGAAAACAGTACCTGACCACTCTCCTGCCTTTTATAATCACATGAACATTCGATTGCAAGCTGTTTTGGACAACTTTCTTTCTCTTCTGCAGAACACTCCGCAGACCTCAGTGCAGCCTCTAGAACACGATGGGAGATGTTTTCTATGCTTGCACAGTTTCTCCATGCCAGACAGAGTGGAAAAGCTTTTTGCTAAGATGTAGACGAGAAGAGAGGCTAAAGACGAAGGTACGGTGCTCTGCAGAGCTAAGAACAGCTCCAGGGCCTCTTTCGGCAGAAGACACACACTGCAGAGCACTGTGAGCGGCAGAATCGTCTTTGCGCAAAGAACCAGCTTCTTGGTGTCCGGGAGCCGGAGAGAGCGGCAGCTTCGCAAAGGTGATGAAACAAGCTGTACAACACTGCGATTGTGTGCGCAGCTTGCCAAGTGAGAGAAAACAGTACCTACCACCCTCCTGCCTTTTCTATTCACATGAAGATTCGATTGCAAGCTCTTTTGTACAACTTTCTTTCTCTTCTTGCAAATTACTCGGCACACCTCCGTGCAGCCTCTAGAACACGATGGGAGATGTTTTTTGTGCTGGCACAGTTTCTCCTTGCCAGACAGAGTGGAAAAGCTTTTTGCTGAGATGTAGAGGAGAAGAGAGGCTAAAGACGAAGTTACGGTGCTCTGCAGAGCTAAGCACCGCTCCCGGACCTCTTTCGGCAGAAGGCGCACACCGCAGAGCACTGTGAGCGGCAGAATCGTCTTTGCGCGAAGAAGCAGCTTCTTCGTCTCCGGGAGCCGGAGAGAGCGGCAGCTTCGCAAAGGTGATGAAACAAGCTGTACAACACTGCGATTGTGTGCGCAGCTTGCCAACTGAGAGAAAACAGTACCTGACCACTCTCCTGACTTTTGTAATCACATGAACATTCGATTGCAAGCTGTTTTGGACAACTTTCTTTCTCTTCTTGCAAAACACTCGGCAGACCTCCGTGCAGCCTCTAGAACACGATGGGAGATGATTTTTGTGCTGGCACAGTTTCTCCTTGCCAGACAGAGTGGAAAAGCTTTTTGCTAAGATGTAGACGAGAAGAGAGGCTAAAGACGAAGGTACGGTGCTCTGCAGAGCTAAGCACAGCTCCCGGGCCTCTTTCGGCAGAAGCCGCACACCGCAGAGCACTGTGAGCGGCAGAATCGTCTTTGCGCGAAGAAGCAGCTTCTTCGTCTCCAGGAGCCGGAGAGAGCGGCAACTTCGCAAAGGTGATGAAACAAGCTGTACAACACTGCGATTGTGTGCGCAGCTTGCCAACTGAGAGAAAACAGTACCTGACCACTCTCCTACCTTTATAATCACATGAACATTCGATTGCAAGCTGTTTTGGACAACTTTCTTTCTCTTCTGCAGAACAAACCGCAGACCTCAGTGCAGCCTCTAGAACACGATGGGAGATGTTTTCTATGCTTGCACAGTTTCTCCATGCCAGACAGATTGGAAAAGCTTTTTGCTAAGATGTAGACGAGAAGAGAGGCTAAAGACGAAGGTACGGTGCTCTGCAGAGCTAAGCACCGCTCCCGTGCCTCTTTCGGCAGAAGGAGCACACCGCAGAGCACTATGAGCGGCAGAATCTTTTTTGCGCGAAGAAGCAGCTTCCTCGTCTCCGGGAGCCGGAGAGAGCGGCAGCTTCGCAAAGGTGAAGAAGCAAGCTGTACAACACTGCGATTGTGTGCGCAGCTTGCCAACTGAGAGAAAACAGTACCTGACCGCTCTCCTGACTTTTGTAATCACATGAACATTCGATTGCAAGCTGTTTTGGACAACTTTCTTTCTCTTCTTGCAAAACACTCGGCAGACCTCCGTGCAGCCTCTGGAACACGATGGGAGATGTTTTTTGTGCTGGCACAGTTTCTCCTTGCCAGACAGAGTGGAAAAGCTTTTTGCTAAGATGTAGACGAGAAGAGAGGCTAAAGACGAAGGTACGGTGTTCTGCAGAGCTAAGCACCGCTCCCGGACCTCTTTCGGCAGAAGGCGCACACCGCAGAGCACTGTGAGCGGCAGAATCGTCTTTGCGCGAAGAAGCAGCTTCTTCGTCTCCGGGAGCCGGAGAGAGCGGCAACTTCGCAAAGGTGATGAAACAAGCTGTACAACACTGCGATTGTGTGCGCAGCTTGCCAACTGAGAGAAAACAGTACCTGACCACTCTCCTGCCTTTTGTAATCACATGAACATTCGATTGCAAGCTGTTTTGGACAACTTTCTTTCTCTTCTTGCAAAATACTCGGCACACCTCCGTGCAGCCTCTAGAACACGATGGGAG
Organism: Melozone crissalis; assembly: GCF_028551555.1. NCBI lineage: Eukaryota > Metazoa > Chordata > Aves > Passeriformes > Passerellidae > Melozone > Melozone crissalis. The sequence goes on from NW_026536005.1 coordinate 235,367, forward strand.
ATGTTTTTTGTGCTGGCACAGTTTCTCTTTGCCAGACAGAGTGGAAAAGCTTTTTGCTGATATGTAGACGAGAAGAGAGGCTAAAGACGAAGTTACGGTGCTCTGCAGAGCTAAGCACCGCTCCCGGACCTCTTTCGGCAGAAGGCGCACACCGCAGAGCACTGTGAGCGGCAGAATCGTCTTTGCGCGAAGAAGCAGCTTCTTCGTCTCCGGGAGCCGGAGAGAGCGGCAGCTTCGCAAAGGTGATGAAACAAGCTGTACAACACTGCGATTGTGTGCGCAGCTTGCCAACTGAGAGAAAACAGTACCTGACCGCTCTCCTGACTTTTGTAATATCATGAACATTGGATTGCAAGTTGTTTTGGACAAATTTCTTTCTCTTCTGCAGAACACTCCGCAGACCTCAGTGCAGCCTCTAGAACACGATGGGAGATGTTTTCTATGCTTGCACAGTTTCTCCATGCCAGACAGAGTGGAAAAGCTTTTTGCTAAGATGTAGACGAGAAGAGAGGCTAAAGACGAAGGTACGGTGCTCTGCAGAGCTAAGCACAGCTCCCGTGCCTCTTTCGGCAGAAGGCGCACACCGCAGAGCCCTATGAGCGGCAGAATCGTTTTTGCGCGAAGAAGCAGCTTCTTCGTCTCCGGGAGCCGGAGAGAGCGGCAACTTCGCAAAGGTCATGAAACAAGCTGTACAACACTGCGATTGTGTGCGCAGCTTGCCAACTGAGAGAAAACAGTACCTGACCACTCTCCTGCCTTTTGTAATCATATGAATATTCGATTGCAAGCTGTTTTGGACAACTTTCTTTCTCTTCTTGCAAAACACTCGGCAGACATCCGTGCAGCCTCTAGAAGACGATGGGAGATGTTTTCTGTGCTGGCACAGTTTCTCCTTGCCAGACAGAGTGGAAAAGCTTTTTGCTAAGATGTAGACGAGAAGAGAGGCTAAAGACGAAGGTACGGTGCTCTGCAGAGCTAAGCACCGCTCCCGGGCCTCTTTCGGCAGAAGGCGCACACCGCAGAGCACTATGAGCGGCAGAATCGTCTTTGTGCGAAGAAGCAGCTTCTTCGTCTCCGGGAGCCGGAGAGAGCGGCAACTTCGCAAAGGTGATGAAACAAGCTTTACAACACTGCGATTGTGTGCGCAGCTTGCCAACTGAGAGAAAACAGTACCTGACCACTCTCCTGACTTTTGTAATCACATGAACATTCGATTGCAAGCTGTTTTGGACAACTTTCTTTCTCTTCTTGCAAAACACTCGGCAGACCTCCGTACAGCCTCTAGAACACGATGGGAGATGTTTTCTGTGCTGGCACAGTTTCTCCTTGCCAGACAGAGTGGAAAAGCTTTTGCTGAGATGTAGACGAGAAGAGAGGCTGAAGACGAAGGTACGGTGCTCTGCAGAGCTAAGCACCGCTCCCGGACCTCTTTCGGCAGAAGGCGCACACCGCAGAGCACTGTGAGCGGCAGAATTGTCTTTGCGCGAAGACGCAGCTTCTTCGTCTCCGGGAGCCGGAGAGAGCGGCAACTTCGCAAAGGTGATGAAACAAGCTGTACAACACTGCGATTGTGTGCGCAGCTTGCCAAGTGAGAGAAAACAGTACCTTACCACTCTCCTGCCTTTTCTATTCCCATGAACATTCAATTGCAAGCTGTTTTGGACAACTTTCTTTCTCTTCTTGCAAAACACTCGGCAGACCTCCGTGCAGCCTCTAGAACACGATGGGAGATGTTTTCTGTGCTGGCAAAGTTTCTCCTTGCCAGACAGAGTGGAAAAACTTTTTGCTAAGATGTAGACGAGAAGAGAGGCTAAAGACGAAGGTACGGTGCTCTGCAGAGCTAAGCACCGCTCCCGGACCTCTTTCGGCAGAAGGCGCACACCACAGAGCACTGTGAGCGGCAGAATCGTCTTTGCGCGAAGAAGCAGCTTCTTCGTCTCCGGGAGCCGGAGAGAGCGGCAGCTTCGCAAAGGTGATGAAACAAGCTGTACAACACTGCGATTGTGTGCGCAGCTTGCCAACTGAGAGAAAACAGTACCTGACCGCTCTCCTGACTTTTGTAATATCATGAACATTGGATTGCAAGTTGTTTTGGACAACTTTCTTTCTCTTCTTGCAAAACACTCGGCAGACCTCCGTGCAGCCTCTAGAAGACGATGGGAGATGTTTTTTGTGCTGGCACAGTTTCTCCTTGCCAGACAGAGTGGAAAAGCTTTTTGCTAAGATGTAACGAGAAGAGAGGCTAAAGACGAAGGTACGGTGCTCCGCAGAGCTAAGCACAGCTCCCGGGCCTCTTTCGGCAGAAGGCGCACACCGCAGAGCACTATGAGCGGCAGAATTGTCTTTGCGCGAAGGAGCCGCTTCTTCGTCTCCGGGAGCCGGAGAGAGCGGCAACTTCGCAAAGGTGATGAAACAAGCTGTACAACACTGCGATTGTGTGCGCAGCTTGCCAACTGAGAGAAAACAGTACCTGACCACTCTCCTGCCTTTTGTAATCACATGAACATTCGATTGCAAGCTGTTTTGGACAACTTTCTTTCTCTTCTTGCAAAACACTCGGCAGACCTCCGTGCAGCCTCTAGAACACGATGGGAGATGATTTTTGTGCTGGCACAGTTTCTCCTTGCCAGACAGAGTGGAAAAGCTTTTTGCTAAGATGTAGACGAGAAGAGAGGCTAAAGACGAAGGTACGGTGCTCTGCAGAGCTAAGCACCGCTCCCGGGCGTCTTTCGGCAGAAGGCGCACACCGCAGAGCACTGTGAGCGGCAGAATCGTCTTTGCGCGAAGAAGCAGCTTCTTCGTCTCCGGGAGCCGGAGAGAGCGGCAGCTTCGCAAAGGTGATGAAACAAGCTGTACAACACTGCGATTGTGTGCGCAGCTTGCCAACTGAGAGAAAACAGTACCTGACCACTCTCCTGCCTTTTGTAATCACATGAACATTCGATTGCAAGCTGTTTTGGACAACTTTCTTTCTCTTCTTGCAAAACCCTCGGCAGACCTGCGTGCAGTCTCTAGAACACGATGGGAGGTGTTTTCTGTGCTGGAACAGTTTCTCCTTGCCAGACAGAGTGGAAAAGCTTTTTGCTAAGATGTAGACGAGAAGAGAGGCTAAAGACGAAGGTACGGTGCTCTGCAGAGCTAAGCACAGCTCCCGGGCCTCTTTCGGCAGAAGGCGCACACCGCAGAGCACTGTGAGCGGCAGAATCGTCTTTGCGCGAAGAAGCAGCTTCTTCGTCTCCGGGAGCCGGAGAGAGCGGCAACTTCGCAAAGGTGATGAAACAAGCTGTACAACACTGCGATTGTGTGCGCAGCTTGCCAACTGAGAGAAAACAGTACCTGACCACTCTCCTGCCTTTTATAATCACATGAACATTCGATTGCAAGCTGTTTTGGACAACTTTCTTTCTCTTCTGCAGAACACTCCGCAGACCTCAGTGCAGCCTCTAGAACACGATGGGAGATGTTTTCTATGCTTGCACAGTTTCTCCATGCCAGACAGAGTGGAAAAGCTTTTTGCTAAGATGTAGACGAGAAGAGAGGCTAAAGACGAAGGTACGGTGCTCTGCAGAGCTAAGAACAGCTCCAGGGCCTCTTTCGGCAGAAGACACACACTGCAGAGCACTGTGAGCGGCAGAATCGTCTTTGCGCAAAGAACCAGCTTCTTGGTGTCCGGGAGCCGGAGAGAGCGGCAGCTTCGCAAAGGTGATGAAACAAGCTGTACAACACTGCGATTGTGTGCGCAGCTTGCCAAGTGAGAGAAAACAGTACCTACCACCCTCCTGCCTTTTCTATTCACATGAAGATTCGATTGCAAGCTCTTTTGTACAACTTTCTTTCTCTTCTTGCAAAATACTCGGCACACCTCCGTGCAGCCTCTAGAAGACGATGGGAGATGTTTTCTGTGCTGGCAGAGTTTCTCCTTGCCAGACAGAGTGGAAAAGCTTTTTGCTAAGATGTAGACGAGAAGAGAGGCTAAAGACGAAGGTACGGTGCTCTGCAGAGCTAAGCACCGCTCCCGGACCTCTTTCGGCAGAAGGCGCACACCGCAGAGCACTGTGAGCGGCAGAATCGTCTTTGCGCGAAGAAGCAGCTTCTTCGTCTCCGGGAGCCGGAGAGAGCGGCAACTTCGCAAAGGTGATGAAACAAGCTGTACAACACTGCGATTGTGTGCGCAGCTTGCCAACTGAGAGAAAACAGTACCTGACCACTCTCCTGCCTTTTATAATCACATGAACATTCGATTGCAAGCTGTTTTGGAAAACTTTCTTTCTCTTCTGCAGAACACTCCGCAGACCTCAGTGCAGCCTCTAGAACACGATGGGAGATGTTTTCTATGCTTGCACAGTTTCTCCATGCCAGACAGAGTGGAAAAGCTTTTTGCTAAGATGTAGACGAGAAGAGAGGCTAAAGACGAAGGTACGGTGCTCTGCAGAGCAAAGCACAGCTCCCGTGCCTCTTTCGGCAGAAGGCGCACACCGCAGAGCACTATGAGCGGCAGAATCGTCTTTGCGCGAAGACGCAGCTTCTTCGTCTCCGGGAGCCGGAGAGAGCGGCAACTTCGCAAAGGTGATGAAACAAGCTGTACAACACTGCGATTGTGTGCGCAGCTTGCCAAGTGAGAGAAAAAAGTACCTTACCACTCTCCTGCCTTTTCTATTCCCATGAACATTCGATTGCAAGCTGTTTTGGACAACTTTCTTTCTCTTCTTGCAAAACACTCGGCAGACCTCCGTGCAGCCTCTAGAACACGATGGGAGATGTTTTCTGTGCTGGCAAAGTTTCTCCTTGCCAGACAGAGTGGAAAAACTTTTTGCTAAGATGTAGACGCGAAGAGAGGCTAAAGACGAAGGTACGGTGCTCTGCAGAGCTAAGCACCGCTCCCGGACCTCTTTCGGCAGAAGGCGCACACCGCAGAGCACTGTGAGCGGCAGAATCGTTTTTGCGCGAAGAAGCAGCTTCTTCGTCTCCGGGAGCCGGAGAGAGCGGCAGCTTCGCAAAGGTGATGAAACAAGCTGTACAACACTGCGATTGTGTGCGCAGCTTGCCAACTGAGAGAAAACAGTACCTGACCACTCTCCTGCCTTTTCTATTCACATGAACATTCGATTGCAAGCTCTTTTGGACAACTTTCTTTCTCTTCTTGCAAAACACTCGGAAGACCTCCGTGCAGCCTCTAGAACACGATGGGAGATGTTTTCTGTGCTGGCAAAGTTTCTCCTTGCCACACAGAATGGAAAAGCTTTTTGCTAAGATGTAGACGAGAAGAGAGGCTAAAGACGAAGGTACGGTGCTCTGCAGAGCTAAGAACAGCTCCAGGGCCTCTTTCGGCAGAAGACACACACTGCAGAGCACTGTGAGCGGCAGAATAGTCTTTGCGCGAAGAACCAGCTTCTTGGTCTCCGGGAGCCGGAGAGAGCGGCAACTTCGCAAAGGTGATGAAACAAGCTGTACAACACTGCGATTGTGTGCGCAGCTTGCCAAGTGAGAGAAAACAGTACCTACCACTCTCCTGCCTTTTCAATTCACATGAACATTCGATTGCAAGCTCTTTTGTACAACTTTCTTTCTCTTCTTGCAAATTACTCGGCACACCTCCGTGCAGCCTCTAGAACACGATGGGAGATGTTTTTTGTGCTGGCACAGTTTCTCTTTGCCAGACAGAGTGGAAAAGCTTTTTGCTGAGATGTAGAGGAGAAGAGAGGCTAAAGACGAAGTTACGGTGCTCTGCAGAGCTAAGCACCGCTCCCGGACCTCTTTCGGCAGAAGGCGCACACCGCAGAGCACTGTGAGCGGCAGAATCGTCTTTGCGCGAAGAAGCAGCTTCTTCGTCTCCGGGAGCCGGAGAGAGCGGCAGCTTCGCAAAGGTGATGAAACAAGCTGTACAACACTGCGATTGTGTGCGCAGCTTGCCAACTGAGAGAAAACAGTACCTGACCACTCTCCTGACTTTTGTAATCACATGAACATTCGATTGCAAGCTGTTTTGGACAACTTTCTTTCTCTTCTTGCAAAACACTCGGCAGACCTCCGTGCAGCCTCTAGAACACGATGGGAGATGATTTTTGTGCTGGCACAGTTTCTCCTTGCCAGACAGAGTGGAAAAGCTTTTTGCTAAGATGTAGACGAGAAGAGAGGCTAAAGACGAAGGTACGGTGCTCTGCAGAGCTAAGCACAGCTCCCGGGCCTCTTTCGGCAGAAGCCGCACACCGCAGAGCACTGTGAGCGGCAGAATCGTCTTTGCGCGAAGAAGCAGCTTCTTCGTCTCCAGGAGCCGGAGAGAGCGGCAACTTCGCAAAGGTGATGAAACAAGCTGTACAACACTGCGATTGTGTGCGCAGCTTGCCAACTGAGAGAAAACAGTACCTGACCACTCTCCTGCCTTTATAATCACATGAACATTCGATTGCAAGCTGTTTTGGACAACTTTCTTTCTCTTCTGCAGAACAAACCGCAGACCTCAGTGCAGCCTCTAGAACACGATGGGAGATGTTTTCTATGCTTGCACAGTTTCTCCATGCCAGACAGATTGGAAAAGCTTTTTGCTAAGATGTAGACGAGAAGAGAGGCTAAAGACGAAGGTACGGTGCTCTGCAGAGCTAAGCACCGCTCCCGTGCCTCTTTCGGCAGAAGGAGCACACCGCAGAGCACTATGAGCGGCAGAATCTTTTTTGCGCGAAGAAGCAGCTTCCTCGTCTCCGGGAGCCGGAGAGAGCGGCAGCTTCGCAAAGGTGAAGAAGCAAGCTGTACAACACTGCGATTGTGTGCGCAGCTTGCCAACTGAGAGAAAACAGTACCTGACCGCTCTCCTGACTTTTGTAATCACATGAACATTCGATTGCAAGCTGTTTTGGACAACTTTCTTTCTCTTCTTGCAAAACACTCGGCAGACCTCCGTGCAGCCTCTGGAACACGATGGGAGATGTTTTTTGTGCTGGCACAGTTTCTCCTTGCCAGACAGAGTGGAAAAGCTTTTTGCTAAGATGTAGACGAGAAGAGAGGCTAAAGACGAAGGTACGGTGTTCTGCAGAGCTAAGCACCGCTCCCGGACCTCTTTCGGCAGAAGGCGCACACCGCAGAGCACTGTGAGCGGCAGAATCGTCTTTGCGCGAAGAAGCAGCTTCTTCGTCTCCGGGAGCCGGAGAGAGCGGCAACTTGGCAAAGGTGATGAAACAAGCTGTACAACACTGCGATTGTGTGCGCAGCTTGCCAACTGAGAGAAAACAGTACCTGACCACTCTCCTGCCTTTTGTAATCACATGAACATTCGATTGCAAGCTGTTTTGGACAACTTTCTTTCTCTTCTTGCAAAATACTCGGCACACCTCCGTGCAGCCTCTAGAACACGATGGGAGATGTTTTTTGTGCTGGCACAGTTTCTCTTTGCCAGACAGAGTGGAAAAGCTTTTTGCTGATATGTAGACGAGAAGAGAGGCTAAAGACGAAGTTACGGTGCTCTGCAGAGCTAAGCACCGCTCCCGGACCTCTTTCGGCAGAAGGCGCACACCGCAGAGCACTGTGAGCGGCAGAATCGTCTTTGCGCGAAGAAGCAGCTTCTTCGTCTCCGGGAGCCGGAGAGAGCGGCAGCTTCGCAAAGGTGATGAAACAAGCTGTACAACACTGCGATTGTGTGCGCAGCTTGCCAACTGAGAGAAAACAGTACCTGACCGCTCTCCTGACTTTTGTAATATCATGAACATTGGATTGCAAGTTGTTTTGGACAAATTTCTTTCTCTTCTGCAGAACACTCCGCAGACCTCAGTGCAGCCTCTAGAACACGATGGGAGATGTTTTCTATGCTTGCACAGTTTCTCCATGCCAGACAGAGTGGAAAAGCTTTTTGCTAAGATGTAGACGAGAAGAGAGGCTAAAGACGAAGGTACGGTGCTCTGCAGAGCTAAGCACAGCTCCCGTGCCTCTTTCAGCAGAAGGCGCACACCGCAGAGCCCTATGAGCGGCAGAATCGTTTTTGCGCGAAGAAGCAGCTTCTTCGTCTCCGGGAGCCGGAGAGAGCGGCAGCTTCGCAAAGGTGATGAAACAAGCTGTACAACACTGCGATTGTGTGCGCAGCTTGCCAACTGAGAGAAAACAGTACCTGACCACTCTCCTGCCTTTTCTATTCCCATAAATATTCGATTGCAAGCTGTTTTGGACAACTTTCTTTCTCTTCCTGCAAAACACTCGGCTGACCTGCGTGCAGCCTCTAGAACACGATGGGAGATTTTTTTTGTGCTGGTACAGTTTGTCCTTGCCAGAGAGAGTGGAAAAGCTTTTTGCTAAGATGTAGATGAGAAGAGAGGCTAAAGACGAAGGTACGGTGCTCTGCAGAGCTAAGCACCGCTCCCGGGCGTCTTTCGGCAGAAGGCGCACACCGCAGAGCACTATGAGCGGCAGAATCGTCTTTGCGCGAAGAAGCAGCTTCTTCGTCTCCGGGAGCCGGAGAGAGCGGCAACTTCGCAAAGGTGATGAAACAAGGTGTACAACACTGCGATTGTGTGCGCAGCTTGCCAACTGAGAGAAAACAGTACCTGACCGCTCTCCTGACTTTTGTAATCACATGAACATTGGATTGCAAGTTGTTTTGGACAACTTTCTTTCTCTTCTTGCAAAACACTCGGCAGACCTCCGTGCAGCCTCTAGAACACGATGGGAGATGTTTTTTGTGCTGGCACAGTTTCTCCTTGCCAGACAGAGTGGAAAAGCTTTTTGCTAAGATGTAACGAGAAGAGAGGCTAAAGACGAAGGTACGGTGCTCCGCAGAGCTAAGCATAGTTCCCGGGCCTCTTTCGGCAGAAGGCGCACACCGCAGAGCACTATGAGCGGCAGAATCGTCTTTGCGCGAAGAAGCAGCTTCTTCGTCTCCGGGAGCCGGAGAGAGCGGCAACTTCGCAAAGGTGATGAAACAAGCTGTACAACACTGCGATTGTGTGCGCAGCTTGCCAACTGAGAGAAAACAGTACCTGACCACTCTCCTGCCTTTTGTAATCACATGAACATTCGATTGCAAGCTGTTTTGGACAACTTTCTTTCTCTTCTTGCAAAACACTCGGCAGACATCCGTGCAGCCTCTAGAAGACGATGGGAGATGTTTTCTGTGCTGGCACAGTTTCTCCTTGCCAGACAGAGTGGAAAAGCTTTTTGCTAAGATGTAGACGAGAAGAGAGGCTAAAGACGAAGGTACGGTGCTCTGCAGAGCTAAGCACCGCTCCCGGGCCTCTTTCGGCAGAAGGCGCACACCGCAGAGCACTATGAGCGGCAGAATCGTCTTTGCGCGAAGAAGCAGCTTCTTCGTCTCCGGGAGCCGGAGAGAGCGGCAACTTCGCAAAGGTGATGAAACAAGCTGTACAACACTGCGATTGTGTGCGCAGCTTGCCAACTGAGTGAAAACAGTACCTGACCACTCTCCTGACTTTTGTAATCACATGAACATTCGATTGCAAGCTGTTTTGGACAACTTTCTTTCTCTTCTTGCAAAACACTCGGCAGACCTGCGTGCAGCCTCTAGAACACGATGGGAGATGTTTTCTGTGCTGGCACAGTTTCTCCTTGCCAGACAGAGTGGAAAAGCTTTTTGCTGAGATGTAGACGAGAAGAGAGGCTGAAGACGAAGGTACGGTGCTCTGCAGAGCTAAGCACCGCTCCCGGACCTCTTTCGCCAGAAGGCGCACAACGCAGAGCACTGTGAGCGGCAGAATCGTCTTTGCGCGAAGACGCAGCTTCTTCGTCTCCGGGAGCCGGAGAGAGCGGCAACTTGGCAAAGGTCATGAAACAAGCTCTACAACACTGCGATTGTGTGCGCAGCTTGCCAACTGAGAGAAAACAGTACCTGACCACTCTCCTGCCTTTTCTATTCCCATGAACATTCGATTGCAAGCTGTTTTGGACAACTTTCTTTCTCTTCTTGCAAAACACTCGGCAGACCTCCGTGCAGCCTCTAGAACACGATGGGAGATGTTTCCTGTGCTGGCAAAGTTTCTCCTTGCCAGACAGAGTGGAAAAACTTTTTGCTAAGATGTAGACGAGAACAGAGGCTAAAGACGAAGGTACGGTGCTCTGCAGAGCTAAGCACCGCTCCCGGACCTCTTTCGGCAGAAGGCGCACACCGCAGAGCACTGTGAGCGGCAGAATCGTCTTTGCGCGAAGAAGCAGCTTCTTCGTCTCCGGGAGCCGGAGAGAGCGGCAGCTTCGCAAAGGTAATGAAACAAGCTGTACAACACTGCGATTGTGTGCGCAGCTTGCCAACTGAGAGAAAACAGTACCTGACCACTCTCCTGCCTTTTCTATTCACATGAACATTCGATTGCAAGCTGTTTTGGACAACTTTCTTTCTCTTCTTGCAAAACACTCGGCAGACCTCCGTGCAGCCTCTAGAACACGATGGGAGATGTTTTCTGTGCTGGCAAAGTTTCTCCTTGCCAGACAGACTGGAAAAGCTTTTTGCTAAGATGTAGACGAGAAGAGAGGCTAAAGACGAAGGTACGGTGCTCTGCAGAGCTAAGAACAGCTCCAGGGCCTCTTTCGGCAGAAGACACACACCGCAGAGCACTGTGAGCGGCAGAATCGTCTTTGCGCGAAGAACCAGCTTCTTGGTCTCCGGGAGCCGGAGAGAGCGGCAGCTTCGCAAAGGTGATGAAACAAGCTGTACAACACTGCGATTGTGTGCGCAGCTTGCCAACTGAGAGAAAACAGTACCTACCACTCTCCTGCCTTTTCAATTCACATGAACATTCGATTGCAAGCTCTTTTGTACAACTTTCTTTATCTTCTTGCAAAATACTCGGCACACCTCCATGCAGCCTCTAGAACACGATGGGAGATGTTTTTTGTGCTGGCACAGTTTCTCTTTGCCAGACAGAGTGGAAAAGCTTTTTGCTGAGATGTAGAGGAGAAGAGAGGCTAAAGACGAAGTTACGGTGCTCTGCAGAGCTAAGCACCGCTCCCGGACCTCTTTCGGCAGAAGGCGCACACCGCAGAGCACTGTGAGCGGCAGAATCGTCTTTGCGCGAAGAAGCAGCTTCTTCGTCTCCGGGAGCCGGAGAGAGCGGCAGCTTCGCAAAGGTGATGAAACAAGCTGTACAACACTGCGATTGTGTGCGCAGCTTGCCAACTGAGAGAAAACAGTACCTACCACTCTCCTGCCTTTTCAATTCACATGAACATTCGATTGCAAGCTCTTTTGTACAACTTTCTTTCTCTTCTTGCAAAATACTCGGCACACCTCCATGCAGCCTCTAGAACACGATGGGAGATGGTTTTTGTGCTGGCACAGTTTCTCTTTGCCAGACAGAGTGGAAAAGCTTTTTGCTGAGATGTAGAGGTGAAGAGAGGCTAAAGACGAAGTTACGGTGCTCTGCAGAGCTAAGCACCGCTCCCGGACCTCTTTCGGCAGAAGGCGCACACCGCAGAGCACTGTGAGCGGCAGAATCGTCTTTGCGCGAAGAAGCAGCTTCTTCGTCTCCGGGAGCCGGAGAGAGCGGCAACTTCGCAAAGGTGATGAAACAAGCTGTACAACACTGCGATTGTGTGCGCAGCTTGCCAACTGAGAGAAAACAGTACCTGACCACTCTCCTGTCTTTTGTAATCACATGAACATTCGATTGCAAGCTGTTTTGGACAACTTTCTTTCTCTTCTTGCAAAACACTCGGCAGACCTGCGTGCAGTCTCTAGAACACGATGGGAGGTGTTTTCTGTGCTGGAACAGTTTCTCCTTGCCAGACAGAGTGGAAAAGCTTTATGCTAAGATGTAGACGAGAAGAGAGGCTAAAGACGAAGTTACGGTGCTCTGCAGAGCTAAGCACAGCTCCCGGGCCTCTTTCGGCAGAAGGCGCACACCGCAGAGCACTGTGAGCGGCAGAATCGTCTTTGCGCGAAGAAGCAGCTTCTTCGTCTCCGGGAGCCGGAGAGAGCGGCAACTTCGCAAAGGTGATGAAACAAGCTGTACAACACTGCGATTGTGTGCGCAGCTTGCCAACTGAGAGAAAACAGTACCTGACCACTCTCCTGCCTTTTATAATCACATGAACATTCGATTGCAAGCTGTTTTGGACAACATTCTTTCTCTTCTGCAGAACACTCCGCAGACCTCAGTGCAGCCTCGAGAACACGATGGGAGATGTTTTCTATGCTTGCACAGTTTCTCCATGCCAGACAGAGTGGAAAAGCTTTTTGCTAAGATGTAGACGAGAAGAGAGGCTAAAGACGAAGGTACGGTGCTCTGCAGAGCTAAGCACCGCTCCCGTGCCTCTTTCGGCAGAAGGCGCACACCGCAGAGCACTGTGAGCGGCAGAATCGTTTTTGCGCGAAGAAGCAGCTTCTTCGTCTCCGGGAGCCGGAGAGAGCAGCAGCTTCGCAAAGGTGATGAAACAAGCTGTACAACACTGCGATTGTGTGCGCAGCTTGCCAACTGAGAGAAAACAGTACCTGACCACTCTCCTGCCTTTTCTATTCACATAAATATTCGATTGCAAGCTATTTTGGACAACTTTCTTTCTCTTCCTGCAAAACACTCGGCTGACCTGCGTGCAGCCTCTAGAACACGATGGGAGACGTTTTTTGTGCTGGTACAGTTTCTCCTTGCCAGACAGAGTGGAAAAGCTTTTTGCTAAGATGTAGACGAGAAGAGAGGCTAAAGACGAAGGTACGGTGCTCTGCAGAGCTAAGCACAGCTCCCGGGCCTCTTTCGGCAGAAGACACACGCTGCAGAGCGCAGTGAGCGGCAGAATCGTCTTTGCGCGAAGAAGCAGCTTCTTCGTCTCCGGGAGCCGGAGAGAGCGGCAACTTCGCAAAGGTGATGAAACAAGCTGTACAACACTGCGATTGTGTGCGCAGCTTGCCAAGTGAGAGAAAACAGTACCTTACCACTCTCCTGCCTTTTCTATTCCCATGAACATTCGATTGCAAGCTCTTTTGGACAACTTTCTTTCTCTTCTTGCAAAACACTCGGCAGACCTCCGTGCAGCCTCTAGAACACGATGGGAGATGTTTTCTGTGCTGGCACAGTTTCTCCTTGCCAGACAGAGTGGAAAAGCTTTTTGCTAAGATGTAGACGAGAAGAGAGGCTAAAGACGAAGGTACGGTGCTCTGCAGAGCTAAGCACCGCTCCCGGGCCTCTTTCGGCAGAAGGCGCACACCGCAGAGCACTGTGAGCGGCAGAATCGTCTTTGCGCGAAGAAGCAGCTTCTTCGTCTCCGGGAGCCGGAGAGAGCGGCAGCTTCGCAAAGGTGATGAAACAAGCTGTACAACACTGCGATTGTGTGCGCAGCTTGCCAACTGAGAGAAAACAGTACGTGACCACTCTCCTGCCGTTTCTATTCACATGAACATTCGATTGCAAGCTGTTTTGGACAACTTTCTTTCTCTTCTTGCAAAACACTCGGCAGACCTCCGTGCAGCTTCTAGAACACGATGGGAGATGTTTTCTGTGCTGGCAAAGTTTCTCCCTGCCAGGCACCGTGGAAAAGCTTTTTGCTAAGATGTAGACGAGAAGAGAGGCTAAAGACGAAGGTACGGTGCTCTGCAGAGCTAAGCACCGCTCCCGGACCTCTTTCGGCAGAAGGCGCACACCGCAGAGCACTGTGAGCGGCAGAATCGTCTTTGCGCGACGAAGCAGCTTCTTCGTCTCCGGGAGCCGGAGAGAGCGGCAACTTCGCAAAGGTGATGAAACAAGCTGTACAACACTGCGATTGTGTGCGCAGCTTGCCAACTGAGAGAAAACAGTACCTTACCGCTCTCCTGACTTTTGAAATCCCATGAACATTGGATTGCAAGCTGTTTTGGACAACTTTCTTTCTCTTCTTGCAAAACACTCGGCAGAACTCCGTGCAGCCTCTAGAAGACAATGGGAGATGTTTTTTGTGCTGGCACAGTTTCTCCTTGCCAGACAGAGTGGAAAAGCTTTTTGCTAAGATGTAACGAGAAGAGAGGCTAAAGACGAAGGTACGGTGCTCCGCAGAGCTAAGCACAGCTCCCGGGCCTCTTTCGGCAGAAGGCGCACACCGCAGAGCACTATGAGCGGCAGAATCGTCTTTGCGCGAAGGAGCAGCTTCTTCGTCTCCGGGAGCCGGAGAGAGCGGCAACTTCGCAAATGTGATGAAACAAGCTGTACAACACTGCGATTGTGTGTGCAGCTTGCCAACTGAGAGAAAACAGTACCTGACCACTCTCCTGACTTTTGTAATCACATGAACATTCGATTGCAAGCTGTTTTGGACAACTTTCTTTCTCTTCTTGCAAAACACTCGGCAGACCTCCGTGCAGCCTCTAGAACACGATGGGAGATGTTTTTCGTGCTGGCACAGTTTCTCCTTGCCAGACAGAGTGGAAAAGCTTTTTGCTAAGATGTAACGAGAAGAGAGGCTAAAGACGAAGGTACGGTGCTCCGCAGAGCTAAGCACAGCTCCCGGGCCTCTTTCGGCAGAAGGCGCACACGGCAGGGCACTATGAGCGGCAGAATCGTCTTTGCGCGAAGGAGCCGCTTCTTCGTCTCCGGGAGCCGGAGAGTGCGGCAACTTCGCAAAGGTGATGAAACAAGCTGTACAACACTGCGATTGTGTGTGCAGCTTGCCAACTGAGAGAAAACAGTACCTGACCACTCTCCTGACTTTTGTAATCACATGAACATTCGATTGCAAGCTGTTTTGGACAACTTTCTTTCTCTTCTTGCAAAACACTCGGCAGACCTCCGTGCAGCCTCTAGAACACGATGGGAGATGATTTTTGTGCTGGCACAGTTTCTCCTTGCCAGACAGAGTGGAAAAGCTTTTTGCTAAGATGTAGACGAGAAGAGAGGCTAAAGACGAAGGTACGGTGCTCTGCAGAGCTAAGCACAGCTCCCGGGCCTCTTTCGGCAGAAGCCGCACACCGCAGAGCACTGTGAGCGGCAGAATCGTCTTTGCGCGAAGAAGCAGCTTCTTCGTCTCCGGGAGCCGGAGAGAGCGGCAACTTCGCAAAGGTGATGAAACAAGCTGTACAACACTGCGATTGTGTGCGCAGCTTGCCAACTGAGAGAAAACAGTACCTGACCGCTCTCCTGACTTTTGTAATATCATGAACATTGGATTGCAAGTTGTTTTGGACAAATTTCTTTCTCTTCTGCAGAACACTCGGCAGACCTCAGTGCAGCCTCTAGAACACGATGGGAGATGTTTTCTATGCTTGCACAGTTTCTCCATGCCAGACAGAGTGGAAAAGCTTTTTGCTAAGATGTAGACGAGAAGAGAGGCTAAAGACGAAGGTACGGTGCTCTGCAGAGCTAAGCACAGCTCCCGTGCCTCTTTCGGCAGAAGGCGCACACCGCAGAGCACTATGAGCGGCAGAATCGTTTTTGCGCGAAGAAGCAGCTTCTTCGTCTCCGGGAGCCGGAGAGAGCGGCAGCTTCGCAAAGGTGATGAAACAAGCTGTACAACACTGCGATTGTGTGCGCAGCTTGCCAACTGAGAGAAAACAGTACCTGACCACTCTCCTGCCTTTTCTATTCCCATAAATATTCGATTGCAAGCTGTTTTGGACAACTTTCTTTCTCTTCTTGCAAAACACTCGGCAGACATCCGTGCAGCCTCTAGAAGACGATGGGAGATGTTTTCTGTGCTGGCACAGTTTCTCCTTGCCAGACAGAGTGGAAAAGCTTTTTGCTGAGATGTAGACGAGAAGAGAGGCTAAAGACGAAGGTACGGTGCTCTGCAGAGCTAAGCACCGCTCCCGGGCCTCTTTCGGCAGAAGGCGCACACCGCAGAGCACTATGAGCGGCAGAATCGTCTTTGCGCGAAGAAGCAGCTTCTTCGTCTCCGGGAGCCGGAGAGAGCGGCAACTTCGCAAAGGTGATGAAACAAGCTGTACAACACTGCGATTGTGTGCGCAGCTTGCCAACTGAGTGAAAACAGTACCTGACCACTCTCCTGACTTTTGTAATCACATGAACATTCGATTGCAAGCTGTTTTGGACAACTTTCTTTCTCTTCTTGCAAAACACTCGGCAGACCTCCGTGCAGCCTCTAGAACACGATGGGAGATGTTTTCTGTGCTGGCACAGTTTCTCCTTGCCAGACAGAGTGGAAAAGCTTTTTGCTAAGATGTAGACGAGAAGAGAGGCTGAAGACGAAGGTACGGTGCTCTGCAGAGCTAAGCACCGCTCCCGGACCTCTTTCGGCAGAAGGCGCACACCGCAGAGCACTGTGAGCGGCAGAATCCTCTTTGCGCGAAGACGCAGCTTCTTCGTCTCCGGGAGCCGGAGAGAGCGGCAACTTCGCAAAGGTGATGAAACAAGCTCTACAACACTGCGATTGTGTGCGCAGCTTGCCAACTGAGAGAAAACAGTACCTGACCACTCTCCTGACTTTTCTATTCCCATGAACATTCGATTGCAAGCTGTTTTGGACAACTTTCTTTCTCTTCTCGCAAAACACTCGGCAGACCTCCGTGCAGCCTCTAGAACACGATGGGAGATGTTTCCTGTGCTGGCAAAGTTTCTCCTTGCCAGACAGAGTGGAAAAACTTTTTGCTAAGATGTAGACGAGAAGAGAGGCTAAAGACGAAGGTACGGTGCTCTGCAGAGCTAAGCACCGCTCCCGGACCTCTTTCGGCAGAAGGCGCACACCGCAGAGCACTGTGAGCGGCAGAATCGTCTTTGCGCGAAGAAGCAGCTTCTTCGTCTCCGGGAGCCGGAGAGAGCGGCAGCTTCGCAAAGGTGATGAAACAAGCTGTACAACACTGCGATTGTGTGCGCAGCTTGCCAACTGAGAGAAAACAGTACCTGACCACTCTACTGCCTTTTCTATTCACATGAACATTCGATTGCAAGCTGTTTTGGACAACTTTCTTTCTCTTCTTGCAAAACACTCGGCAGACCTCCGTGCAGCCTCTAGAACACGATGGGAGATGTTTTCTGTGCTGGCAAAGTTTCTCCTTGCCAGACAGACTGGAAAAGCTTTTTGCTAAGATGTAGACGAGAAGAGAGGCTAAAGACGAAGGTACGGTGCTCTGCAGAGCTAAGAACAGCTCCAGGGCCTCTTTCGGCAGAAGACACACACCGCAGAGCACTGTGAGCGGCAGAATCGTCTTTGCGCGAAGAACCAGCTTCTTGGTCTCCGGGAGCCGGAGAGAGCGGCGGCTTCGCAAAGGTGATGAAACAAGCTGTACAACACTGCGATTGTGTGCGCAGCTTGCCAACTGAGAGAAAACAGTACCTGACCACTCTCCTGCCTTTTCTATTCACATGAACATTCGATTGCAAGCTCTTTTGTACAACTTTCTTTCTCATCTTGCAAAATACTCGGCACACCTCCATGCAGCCTCTAGAACACGATGGGAGATGTTTTTTGTGCTGGCACAGTTTCTCCTTGCCAGACAGAGTGGAAAAGCTTTTTGCTGAGATGTAGACGAGAAGAGAGGCTAAAGACGAAGGTACGGTGCTCTGCAGAGCTAAGCACCGCTCCCGGACCTCTTTCGGCAGAAGGCGCACACCGCAGAGCACTGTGAGCGGCAGAATCGTCTTTGCGCGAAGAAGCAGCTTCTTCGTCTCCGGGAGCCGGAGAGAGCGGCAGCTTCGCAAAGGTGATGAAACAAGCTGTACAACACTGCGATTGTGTGCGCAGCTTGCCAACTGAGAGAAAACAGTACCTGACCACTCTCCTGACTTTTGTAATCACATGAACATTCGATTGCAAGCTGTTTTGGACAACTTTCTTTCTCTTCTTGCAAAACACTCGGCAGACCTCCGTGCAGCCTCTAGAACACGATGGGAGATGATTTTTGTGCTGGCACAGTTTCTCCTTGCCAGACAGAGTGGAAAAGCTTTTTGCTAAGATGTAGACGAGAAGAGAGGCTAAAGACGAAGGTACGGTGCTCTGCAGAGCTAAGCACCGCTCCCGGGCGTCTTTCGGCAGAAGGCGCACACCGCAGAGCACTGTGAGCGGCAGAATCGTCTTTGCGCGAAGAAGCAGCTTCTTCGTCTCCGGGAGCCGGAGAGAGCGGCAACTTCGCAAAGGTGATGAAACAAGCTGTACAACACTGCGATTGTGTGCGCAGCTTGCCAACTGAGAGAAAACAGTACCTGACCACTCTCCTGCCTTTTGTAATCACATGAACATTCGATTGCAAGCTGTTTTGGACAACTTTCTTTCTCTTCTTGCAAAACACTCGGCAGACCTGCGTGCAGTCTCTAGAACACGATGGGAGGTGTTTTCTGTGCTGGAACAGTTTCTCCTTGCCAGACAGAGTGGAAAAGCTTTTTGCTAAGATGTAGACGAGAAGAGAGGCTAAAGACAAAGTTACGGTGCTCTGCAGAGCTAAGCACCGCTCCCGGGCCTCTTTCGGCAGAAGGCGCACACCGCAGAGCACTGTGAGCGGCAGAATCGTCTTTGCGCGAAGAAGCAGCTTCTTCGTCTCCGGGAGCCGGAGAGAGCGGCAACTTCGCAAAGGTGATGAAACAAGCTGTACAACACTGCGATTGTGTGCGCAGCTTGCCAACTGAGAGAAAACAGTACCTGACCACTCTCCTGCCTTTTATAATCACATGAACATTCGATTGCAAGCTGTTTTGGACAACTTTCTTTCTCTTCTGCAGAACACTCCGTAGACCTCAGTGCAGCCTCGAGAACACGATGGGAGATGTTTTCTATGCTTGCACAGTTTCTCCATGCCAGACAGAGTGGAAAAGCTTTTTGCTAAGATGTAGACGAGAAGAGAGGCTAAAGACGAAGGTACGGTGCTCTGCAGAGCTAAGCACAGCTCCCGGGCCTCTTTCGGCAGAAGACACACGCTGCAGAGCGCAGTGAGCGGCAGAATCGTCTTTGCGCGAAGAAGCAGCTTCTTCGTCTCCGGGAGCCGGAGAGAGCGGCAACTTCGCAAAGGTGATGAAACAAGCTGTACAACACTGCGATTGTGTGCGCAGCTTGCCAAGTGAGAGAAAACAGTACCTTACCACTCTCCTGCCTTTTCTATTCACATGAACATTCGATTGCAAGCTGTTTTGGACAACTTTCTTTCTCTTCTTGCAAAACACTCGGCAGACCTCCGTGCAGCCTCTAGAACACGATGGGAGATGTTTTCTGTGCTGGCAAAGTTTCTCCTTGCCAGACAGAGTGGAAAAGCTTTTTGCTAAGATGTAGACGAGAAGAGAGGCTAAAGACGAAGGTACGGTGCTCTGCAGAGCTAAGCACCGCTCCCGGGCGTCTTTCGGCAGAAGGCGCACACCGCAGAGCACTGTGAGCGGCAGAATCGTCTTTGCGCGAAGAAGCAGCTTCTTCGTCTCCGGGAGCCGGAGAGAGCGGCAGCTTCGCAAAGGTGATGAAACAAGCTGTACAACACTGTGATTGTGTGCGCAGCTTGCCAACTGAGAGAAAACAATACGTGACCACTCTCCTGCCGTTTCTATTCACATGAACATTCGATTGCAAGCTGTTTTGGACAACTTTCTTTCTCTTCTTGCAAAACACTCGGCAGACCTCCGTGCAGCTTCTAGAACACGATGGGAGATGTTTTCTGTGCTGGCAAAGTTTCTCCCTGCCAGGCACCGTGGAAAAGCTTTTTGCTAAGATGTAGACGAGAAGAGAGGCTAAAGACGAAGGTACGGTGCTCTGCAGAGCTAAGCACCGCTCCCGGACCTCTTTCGGCAGAAGGCGCACACCGCAGAGCACTGTGAGTGGCAGAATCGTCTTTGCGCGACGAAGCAGCTTCTTCGTCTCCGGGAGCCGGAGAGAGCGGCAACTTCGCAAAGGTGATGAAACAAGCTGTACAACACTGCGATTGTGTGCGCAGCTTGCCAACTGAGAGAAAACAGTACCTTACCGCTCTCCTGACTTTTGAAATCACATGAACATTGGATTGCAAGCTTTTTTGGACAACTTTCTTTCTCTTCTTGCAAAACACTCGGCAGAACTCCGTGCAGCCTCTAGAAGACAATGGGAGATGTTTTTTGTGCTGGCACAGTTTCTCCTTGCAGACAGAGTGGAAAAGCTTTTTGCTAAGATGTAACGAGAAGAGAGGCTAAAGACGAAGGTACGGTGCTCCGCAGAGCTAAGCACAGCTCCCGGGCCTCTTTCGGCAGAAGGCGCACAGCGCAGAGCACTGTGAGCGGCAGAATCGTCTTTGCGCGAAGGAGCCGCTTCTTCGTCTCCGGGAGCCGGAGAGAGCGGCAACTTCGCAAATGTGATGAAACAAGCTGTACAACACTGCGATTGTGTGTGCAGCTTGCCAACTGAGAGAAAACAGTACCTGACCACTCTCCTGCCTTTTGTAATCACATGAACATTCGATTGCAAGCTGTTTTGGACAACTTTCTTTCTCTTCTTGCAAAACACTCGGCAGACCTCCGTGCAGCCTCTAGAACACGATGGGAGATGTTTTTTGTGCTGGCACAGTTTCTCCTTGCCAGACAGAGTGGAAAAGCTTTTTGCTAAGATGTAGACGAGAAGAGAGGCTAAAGACGAAGGTACGGTGCTCTGCAGAGCTAAGCACCGCTCCCGGGCCTCTTTCGGCAGAAGGCGCACACCGCAGAGCAGTGTGAGCGGCAGAATCGTCTTTGCGCGAAGAAGCAGCTTCTTCGTCTCCGGGAGCCGGAGAGAGCGGCAACTTCGCAAAGGTGATGAAACAAGCTGTACAACACTGCGATTGTGTGCGCAGCTTGCCAACTGAGAGAAAACAGTACCTGACCACTCTCCTGCCTTTTGTAATCACATGAACATTCGATTGCAAGCTGTTTTGGACAACTTTCTTTCTCTTCTTGCAAAACACTCGGCAGACCTCCGTGCAGCCTCTAGAACACGATGGGAGATGTTTTCTGTGCTGGCAAAGTTTCTCCTTGCCAGACAGAGTGGAAAAGCTTTTTGCTAAGATGTAGACGAGAAGAGAGGCTAAAGACGAAGGTACGGTGCTCTGCAGAGCTAAGCACCGCTCCCGGGCGTCTTTCGGCAGAAGGCGCACACCGCAGAGCACTGTGAGCGGCAGAATCGTCTTTGCGCGAAGAAGCAGCTTCTTCGTCTCCGGGAGCCGGAGAGAGCGGCAACTTCGCAAAGGTGATGAAACAAGCTGTACAACACTGCGATTGTGTGCGCAGCTTGCCAACTGAGAGAAAACAGTACCTGACCACTCTCCTGCCTTTTCTATTCACATGAACATTCGATTGCAAGCTGTTTTGGACAACTTTCTTTCTCTTCTTGCAAAACACTCGGCAGACCTCCGTGCAGCCTCTAGAACACGATGGGAGATGTTTTTTGTGCTGGCACAGTTTCTCCTTGCCAGACAGAGTGGAAAAGCTTTTTGCTAAGATGTAACGAGAAGAGAGGCTAAAGACGAAGGTACGGTGCTCCGCAGAGCTAAGCACAGCTCCCGGGCCTCTTTCGGCAGAAAGCGCACACCGCAGAGCACTATGAGCGGCAGAATCGTCTTTGCGCGAAGGAGACGCTTCTTCGTCTCCGGGAGCCGGAGAGAGCGGCAACTTCGCAAAGGTGATGAAACAAGCTGTACAACACTGCGATTCTGTGCGCAGCTTGCCAACTGAGAGAAAACAGTACCTGACCACTCTCCTGCCTTTTGTAATCACATGAACATTCGATTGCAAGCTGTTTTGGACAACTTTCTTTCTCTTCTTGCAAAACACTCGGCAGACCTGCGTGCAGTCTCTAGAACACGATGGGAGGTGTTTTCTGTGCTGGAACAGTTTCTCCTTGCCAGACAGAGTGGAAAAGCTTTTTGCTGAGATGTAGACGAGAAGAGAGGCTAAAGACGAAGGTACGGTGCTCTGCAGAGCTAAGCACAGCTCCCGGGCCTCTTTCGGCAGAAGCCGCACACCGCAGAGCACTGTGAGCGGCAGAATCGTCTTTGCGCGAAGAAGCAGCTTCTTCGTCTCCGGGAGCCGGAGAGAGCGGCAACTTCGCAAAGGTGATGAAACAAGCTGTACAACACTGCGATTGTGTGCGCAGCTTGCCAACTGAGAGAAAACAGTACCTGACCACTCTCCTGCCTTTTATAATCACATGAACATTCAATTGCAAGCTGTTTTGGACAACTTTCTTTCTCTTCTGCAGAACACTCCGCAGACCTCAGTGCAGCCTCTAGAACACGATGGGAGATGTTTTCTATGCTTGCACAGTTTCTCCATGCCAGACAGAGTGGAAAAGCTTTTTGCTAAGATGTAGACGAGAAGAGAGGCTAAAGACGAAGGTACGGTGCTCTGCAGAGCTAAGCACCGCTCCCGTGCCTCTTTCGGCAGAAGGCGCACACCGCAGAGCACTATGAGCGGCAGAATCGTTTTTGCGCGAAGAAGCAGCTTCTTGGTCTCCGGGAGCCGGAGAGAGCGGCAGCTTCGCAAAGGTGATGAAACAAGCTGTACAACACTGCGATTGTGTGCGCAGCTTGCCAACTGAGAAAAAACAGTACCTGACCACTCTCCTGCCTTTTCTATTCACTTGAACATTCGATTGCAAGCTGTTTTGGACAACTTTCTTTCTCTTCTTGCAAAACACTCGGCAGACCTCCGTGCAGCCTCTAGAACACGATGGGAGATGTTTTTTGTGCTGGTACAGTTTCTCCTTGCCAGACAGAGTGGAAAAGCTTTTTGCTAAGATGTAGACGAGAAGAGAGGCTAAAGACGAAGGTACGGTGCTCTGCAGAGCTAAGCACCGCTCCCGGGCCTCTTTCGGCAGAAGACACACGCTGCAGAGCACTGTGAGCGGCAGAATCGTCTTTGCGCGAAGAAGCAGCTTCTTCGTCTCCGGGAGCTGGAGAGAGCGGAAACTTCGCAAAGGTGATGAAACAAGCTGTACAACACTGCGATTGTGTGCGCAGCTTGCCAACTGAGTGAAAACAGTACCTTACCACTCTCCTGCCTTTTCTATTCCCATGAACATTCGATTGCAAGCTGTTTTGGACAACTTTATTTCTCTTCTTGCAAAACACTCGGCACACCTCCGTGCAGCCTCTAGAACACGATGGGAGATGTTTTTTTTTTGCAGGCACAGTTTCTCCTTGCCAGGCACAGTGGAAAAGGTTTTTGCTCAGATGTAGACGAGAAGAGAGCCAAAAGACGAAGGTACGGTGCTCTGCAGAGCTAAGCTCCGCTCCCGGGCGTCTTTCGGCAGAAGGCGCACACCGCAGAGCACTGTGAGCGGCAGAATCGTCTTTGCGCGAAGAAGCAGCTTCTTCGTCTCCGGGAGCCGGAGAGAGCGGCAACTTCGCAAAGGTGATGAAACAAGCTGTACAACACTGCGATTGTGTGCGCAGCTTGCCAACTGAGAGAAAACAGTACCTGACCGCTCTCCTGACTTTTGTAATATCATGAACATTGGATTGCAAGTTGTTTTGGACAACTTTCTTTCTCTTCTTGCAAAACACTCGGCAGACCTCCGTGCAGCCTCTAGAACACGATGGGAGATGTTTTTTGTGCTTGCACAGTTTCTCCTTGCCAGACAGAGTGGAAAAGCTTTTTGCTAAGATGTAACGAGAAGAGAGGCTAAAGACGAAGGTACGGTGCTCCGCAGAGCTAAGCACAGCTCCCGGGCCTCTTTCGGCAGAAGGCGCACACCGCAGAGCACTATGAGCGGCAGAATCGTCTTTACGCGAAGGAGCCGCTTCTTCGTCTCCGGGAGCCGGAGAGAGCGGCAACTTCGCAAAGGTGATGAAACAAGCTGTACAACACTGCGATTGTGTGCGCAGCTTGCCAACTGAGAGAAAACAGTACCTGACCACTCTCCTGCCTTTTGTAATCACATGAACATTCGATTGCAAGCTGTTTTGGACAACTTTCTTTCTCTTCTTGCAAAACAGTCGGCAGACCTGCGTGCAGTCTCTAGAACACGATGGGAGGTGTTTTCTGTGCTGGCACAGTTTCTCCTTGCCAGACAGAGTGGAAAAGCTTTTTGCTAAGATGTAGACGAGAAGAGAGGCTAAAGACGAAGGTACGGTGCTCTGCAGAGCTAAGCACAGCTCCCGGGCCTCTTTCGGCAGAAGCCGGACACCGCAGAGCACTGTGAGCGGCAGAATCGTCTTTGCGCGAAGAAGCAGCTTCTTCGTCTCCGGGAGCCGGAGAGAGCGGCAACTTCGCAAAGGTGATGAAACAAGCTGTACAACACTGCGATTGTGTGCGCAGCTTGCCAACTGAGAGAAAACAGTACCTGACCACTCTCCTGCCTTTTCTATTCACTTGAACATTCGATTGCAAGCTGTTTTGGACAACTTTATTTCTATTCTTTCAAAACACTCGACAGAGCTCCGTACAGCCTCTAGAACGCGATGGGAGATTATTTTTGTACTGGCACAGTTTCTCCTTGCCAGACAGAGTGGAAAAGCTTTTTGCTAAGATGTAGACGAGAAGAGAGGCTAAAGATGAAGGTACGGTGCTCTGCAGAGCTAAGCACCGCTCCCGGACCTCTTTCGGCAGAAGGCGCACACCGCAGAGCACTGTGAGCGGCAGAATCGTCTTTGCGCGAAGAAGCAGCTTCTTCGTCTCCGGGAGCCGGAGAGAGCGGCAGCTTCGCAAAGGTGATGAAACAAGCTGTACAACACTGCGATTGTGTGCGCAGCTTGCCAACTGAGAGAAAACAGTACCTGACCACTCTCCTGCCTTTTCTATTCACATGAACATTCGATTGCAAGCTGTTTTGGACAACTTTCTTTCTCTTCTTGCAAAACACTCGGCAGACCTCCGTGCAGCCTCTAGAACACGATGGGAGATGTTTTTTGTGCTGGCACAGTTTCTCCTTGCCAGACAGAGTGGAAAAACTTTTTGCTGAGATGTAGACGAGAAGAGAGGCTAAAGACGAAGGTACGGTGCTCTGCAGAGCTAAGCACAGCTCCCGGGCCTCTTTCGGCAGAAGACACACACCGCAGAGCACTGTGAGCGGCAGAATCGTCTTTGCGCGAAGAAGCAGCTTCTTCGTCTCCGGGAGCCGGAGAGAGCGGCAGCTTCGCAAAGGTGATGAAACAAGCTTTACAACACTGCGATTGCGTGCGCAGCTTGCCAACTGAGAGAAAACAGTACCTGACCACTCTCCTGCCTTTTCTATTCACTTGAACATTCGATTGCAAGCTGTTTTGGACAACTTTCTTTCTCTTCTTGCAAAACACTCGGCAGACCTCCGTGCAGCCTCTAGAACACGATGGGAGATGTTTTCTGTGCTGGCAAAGTTTCTCCTTGCCAGACAGAGTGGAAAAGCTTTTTGCTAAGATGTAGACGAGAAGAGAGGCTAAAGACGAAGGTATGGTGCTCTGCAGAGCTAAGCACCGCTCCCGGACCTCTTTCGGCAGAAGGCGCACACCGCAGAGCACTGTGAGCGGCAGAATCGTCTTTGCGCGAAGAAGCAGCTTCTTCGTCTCCGGGAGCCGGAGAGAGCGGCAACTTCGCAAAGGTGATGAAACAAGCTGTACAACACTGCGATTGTGTGCGCAGCTTGCCAAGTGAGAGAAAACAGTACCTGACCACTCTCCTGCCTTTTCAATTCACATGAACATTCGATTGCAAGCTGTTTTGGACAACTTTCTTTCTCTTCTTGCAAAACACTCGGCTGACCTGCGTGCAGCCTCTAGAACACGATGGGAGATTTTTTTTGTGCTGGTACAGTTTCTCCTTGCCAGACAGAGTGGAAAAGCTTTTTGCTAAGATGTAGACGAGAAGAGAGGCTAAAGACGAAGTTACGGTGCTCTGCAGAGATTAGCACAGCTCCCGGGCCTCTTTCGGCAGAAGCCGCACACCTCAGAGCACTGTGAGCGGCAGAATCGTCTTTGCGCGAAGAAGCAGCTTCTTCGTCTCCGGGAGCCGGAGAGAGCGGCAACTTCGCAAAGGTGATGAAACAAGCTGTACAACACTGCGATTGTGTGCGCAGCTTGCCAACTGAGAGAAAACAGTACCTGACCACTCTCCTGCCTTTTATAATCACATGAACATTCGATTGCAAGCTGTTTTGGACAACTTTCTTTCTCTTCTGCAGAACACTCGGCAGACCTCAGTGCAGCCTCTAGAACACGATGGGAGATGTTTTCTATGCTTGCACAGTTTCTCCATGCCAGACAGAGTGGAAAAGCTTTTTGCTAAGATGTAGACGAGAAGAGAGGCTAAAGACGAATGTACGGTGCTCTGCAGAGCTAAGCACCGCTCCCGTGCCTCTTTCGGCAGAAGGCGCACACCGCAGAGCCCTATGAGCGGCAGAATCGTTTTTGCGCGAAGAAGCAGCTTCTTGGTCTCCGGGAGCCGGAGAGAGCGGCAGCTTCGCAAAGGTGATGAAACAAGCTGTACAACAATGCGATTGTGTGCGCAGCTTGCCAACTGAGAAAAAACAGTACCTGACCACTCTCCTGCCTTTTCTTTTCACTTGAACATTCGATTGCAAGCTGTTTTGGACAACTTTCTTTCTCTTCTTGCAAAACACTCGGCAGACCTCCGTGCAGCCTCTAGAACACGATGGGAGATGTTTTTTGTGCTGGTACAGTTTCTCCTTGCCAGACAGAGTGGAAAAGCTTTTTGCTAAGATGTAGACGAGAAGAGAGGCTAAAGACGAAGGTACGGTGCTCTGCAGAGCTAAGCACCGCTCCCGGGCGTCTTTCGGCAGAAGGCGCACACCGCAGAGCACTGTGAGCGGCAGAATCGTCTTTGCGCGAAGAAGCAGCTTCTTCGTCTCCGGGAGCCGGAGAGAGCGGCAGCTTCGCAAAGGTGATGAAACAAGCTGTACAACACTGCGATTGTGTGCGCAGCTTGCCAACTGAGAGAAAACAGTACCTGACCACTCTCCTGCCTTTTCTATTCACATGAACATTCGATTGCAAGCTGTTTTGGACAACTTTCTTTCTCTTCTTGCAAAACACTCGGCAGACCTCCGTGCAGCTTCTAGAACACGATGGGAGATGTTTTCTGTGCTGGCAAAGTTTCTCCTTGCCAGACAGAGTGGAAAAGCTTTTTGCTAAGATGTAGACGAGAAGAGAGGCTAAAGACGAAGGTACGGTGCTCTGCAGAGCTAAGAACAGCTCCAGGGCCTCTTTCGGCAGAAGACACACACTGCAGAGCACTGTGAGCGGCAGAATCGTCTTTGCGCGAAGAAGCAGCTTCTTCGTCTCCGGGAGCCGGAGAGAGCGGCAGCTTCGCAAAGGTGATGAAACAAGCTGTACAACACTGCGATTGTGTGCGCAGCTTGCCAACTGAGAGAAAACAGTACCTGACCACTCTCCTGCCTTTTCTATTCACATGAACATTCGATTGCAAGCTGTTTTGGACAACTTTCTTTCTCTTCTTGCAAAACACTCGGCAGACCTCCGTGCAGCCTCTAGAACACGATGGGAGATGTTTTTTGTGCTGGTACAGTTTCTCCTTGCCAGACAGAGTGGAAAAGCTTTTTGCTAAGATGTAGACGAGAAGAGAGGCTAAAGACGAAGGTACGGTGCTCTGCAGAGCTAAGCACCGCTCCCGGGCGTCTTTCGGCAGAAGGCGCACACCGCAGAGCACTGTGAGCGGCAGAATCGTCTTTGCGCGAAGAAGCAGCTTCTTCGTCTCCGGGAGCCGGAGAGAGCGGCAGCTTCGCAAAGGTGATGAAACAAGCTGTACAACACTGCGATTGTGTGCGCAGCTTGCCAACTGAGAGAAAACAGTACCTGACCACTCTCCTGCCTTTTCTATTCACATGAACATTCGATTGCAAGCTGTTTTGGACAACTTTCTTTCTCTTCTTGCAAAACACTCGGCAGACCTCCGTGCAGCTTCTAGAACACGATGGGAGATGTTTTCTGTGCTGGCAAAGTTTCTCCTTGCCAGACAGAGTGGAAAAGCTTTTTGCTAAGATGTAGACGAGAAGAGAGGCTAAAGACGAAGGTACGGTGCTCTGCAGAGCTAAGAACAGCTCCAGGGCCTCTTTCGGCAGAAGACACACACTGCAGAGCACTGTGAGCGGCAGAATCGTCTTTGCGCGAAGAAGCAGCTTCTTCGTCTCCGGGAGCCGGAGAGAGCGGCAGCTTCGCAAAGGTGATGAAACAAGCTGTACAACACTGCGATTGTGTGCGCAGCTTGCCAACTGAGAGAAAACTGTACCTACCACTCTCCTTCCTTTTCTATTCACATGAACATTCGATTGCAAGCTCTTTTGCACAACTTTCTTTCTCTTCTTGCAAAACATTCGGCAGACCTGCGTGCAGCCTCTAGAACACGATGGGAGATGTTTTTTGTGCTGGCACAGTTTCTCTTTGCCAGACAGAGTGGAAAAGCTTTTTGCTGAGATGTAGACGAGAAGAGAGGCTAAAGACGAAGTTACGGTGCTCTGCAGAGCTAAGCACCGCTCCCGGACCTCTTTCGGCAGAAGGCGTACACCGCAGAGCACTGTGAGCGGCAGAATCGTCTTTGCGCGAAGAAGCAGCTTCTTCGTCTCCGGGAGCTGGAGAGAGCGGCAACTTAGCAAAGGTGATGAAACAAGCTGTACAACACTGCGATTGTGTGCGCAGCTTGCCAACTGAGAGAAAACAGTACCTGACCACTCTCCTGCCTTTTCTATTCACATGAACATTCGATTGCAAGCTGTTTTGGACAACTTTCTTTCTCTTCTTGCAAAACACTCGGCAGACATCCGTGCTGCTTCTAGAACACGATGGGAGATGTTATTTGTGCTGGCACAGTTTCTCCTTGCCAGACAGAGTGGAAAAGCTTTTTGCTGAGATGTAGACGAGAAGAGAGCCAAAAGACGAAGGTACGGTGCTCTGCAGAGCTAAGCACCGCTCCCGGGCCTCTTTCGGCAGAAGACACACGCTGCAGAGCGCAGGGAGCGGCAGAATCGTCTTTGCGCGAAGAAGCAGCTTCTTGGTCTCCGGGAGCCGGAGCGAGCGGCAGCTTCGCAAAGGTGATGAAACAAGCTGTACAACACTGCGATTGTGTGCGCAGCTTGCCAACTGAGAGAAAACAGTACCTACCACTCTCCTGCCTTTTCTATTCACTTGAACATTCGATTGCAAGCTGTTTTGGACAACTTTCTTTCTCTTCTTTCAAAACACTCGGCTGACCTGCGTGCAGCCTCTAGAACACAATGGGAGATGTTTTTTGTGCTGGTACAATTTCTCCTTGCCAGACAGACTGGAAAAGCTTTTTGCTAAGATGTAGACGAGAAGAGAGGCTAAAGACGAAGGTACGGTGCTCTGCAGAGCTAAGCACCGCTCCCGGGCCTCTTTCGGCAGAAGACACACACTGCAGAGCACTGTGAGCGGCAGAATCCTCTTTGCGCGAAGAAGCAGCTTCTTCGTCTCCGGGAGCCGGAGAGAGCGGCAACTTCGCAAAGGTGATGAAACAAGCTGTACAACACTGCGATTGTGTGCGCAGCTTGCCAAGTGAGAGAAAACAGTACCTTACCACTCTCCTGCCTTTTCTATTCCCATGAACATTCGATTGCAAGCTGTTTTGGACAACTTTCTTTCTCTTCTTGCAAAACACTCGGCAGACCTCCGTGCAGCCTCTAGAACACGATGGGAGATGTTTTCTGTGCTGGCCAAGTTTCTCCTTGCCAGACAGAGTGGAAAAGCTTTTTGCTAAGATGTAGACGAGAAGAGAGGCTAAAGACGAAGGTACGGTGCTCTGCAGAGCTAAGCACCGCTCCCGGACCTCTTTCGGCAGAAGGCGCACACCGCAGAGCACTGTGCGCGGCAGAATAGTCTTTGCGCGAAGAAGCAGCTTCTTCGTCTCCGGGAGCCGGAGAGAGCGGCAGCTTCGCAAAGGTGATGAAACAAGCTGTACAACACTGCGATTGTGTGCGCAGCTTGCCAACTGAGAGAAAACAGTACCTGACCACTCTCCTGCCTTTTCTATTCACATGAACATTCGATTGCAAGCTGTTTTGGACAACTTTCTTTCTCTTCTTGCAAAACACTCGGCAGACCTCCGTGCAGCTTCTAGAACACGATGGGAGATGTTTTCTGTGCTGGCAATGTTTCTCCTTGCCAGACAGACTGGAAAAGCTTTTTGCTAAGATGTAGACGAGAAGAGAGGCTAAAGACGAAGGTACGGTGCTCTGCAGAGCTAAGAACAGCTCCAGGGCCTGTTTCGGCAGAAGACACACACTGCAGAGCACTGTGAGCGGCAGAATCGTCTTTGCGCGAAGAAGCAGCTTCTTGGTCTCCGGGAGCCGGAGAGAGCGGCAGCTTCGCAAAGGTGATGAAACAAGCTGTACAACACTGCGATTGTGTGCGCAGCTTGCCAAGTGAGAGAAAACAGTACCTGACCACTCTCCTTCCTTTTCTATTCACATGAACATTCGATTGCAAGCTGTTTTGGACAACTTTCTTTCTCTTCTTGCAAAACACTCGGCAGACCTCCGTGCAGCCTCTAGAACACGATGGGAGATGTTTTCTGTGCTGGCACAGTTTCTCCTTGCCAGACAGAGTGGAAAAGCTTTTTGCTAAGATGTAGACGAGAAGAGAGGCTAAAGACGAAGGTACGGTGCTCTGCAGAGCTAAGCACAGCTCCCGGGCCTCTTTCGGCAGAAGGCGCACACCGCAGAGCACTGTGAGCGGCAGAATCGTCTTTGCGCGAAGAAGCAGCTTCTTCGTCTCCGGGAGCCGGAGAGAGCGGCAACTCCGCAAAGGTGATGAAACAAGCTGTACAACACTGCGATTGTGTGCGCAGCTTGCCAACTGAGAGAAAACAGTACCTGACCACTCTCCTGCCTTTTGTAATCACATGAATATTCGATTGCAAGCTGTTTTGGACAATTTTTTTTCTCTTCTTGCAAAACACTCGGCAGACCTCCGTGCAGCCTCTAGAACACGATGGGAGATGTTTTCTGTGCTGGCACAGTTTCTCCTTGCCAGGCACATTGGAAAAGGTTTTACCTGAGGTGTAGACGAGAAGAGAGCCAAAAGACGAAGGTACGGTGCTCTGCAGAGCTAAGCTCCGCTCCCGGACCTCTTTCGGCAGAAGGCGCACACCGCAGAGCACTGTGAGCGGCAGAATCACCTTTGCGCGAAGAAGCAGCTTCTTCGTCTCCGGGAGCCGGAGAGAGCGGCAACATCGCAAAGGTGATGAAACAAGCTGTACAACACTGCGATTGTGTGCGCAGCTTGCCAACTGAGAGAAAACAGTACCTGACCACTCTCCTGCCTTTTGTACTGACATGAACATTCGATTGGAAGCTGCTTTGGACAACTTTCTTTCTCTTCTTGCAAAACACTCGGCAGACCTCCGTGCAGCCTCTAGAAGAGGATTGGAGATGTTTTCTGTGCTGGCACAGTTTCTCCTTGCCAGACAGAGTGGAAAAGCTTTTTGCTGAGATGTAGACGAGAAGAGAGGCTGAAGACGAAGGTACGGTGCTCTGCAGAGCTAAGCACCGCTCCCGGACCTCTTTCAGCAGAAGGCGCACACCGCAGAGCACTGTGAGCGGCAGAATCGTCTTTGCGAGAAGAAGCAGCTTCTTCGTCTCCGGGAGCCGGAGAGAGCGGCAACTTCGCAAAGGTGATGAAACAAGCTGTACAACACTGCGATTGTGTGCGCAGCTTGCCAACTGAGAGAAAACAGTACCTGACCACTCTCCTGCCTTTTCTATTCACTTGAACATTCGATTGCAAGCTGTTTTGGACAACTTTCTTTCTCTTCTTTCAAAACACCTGGCTGACCTGCGTGCAGCCTCTAGAACACGATGGGAGATGTTTTTTGTGCTGGTACAATTTCTCCTTGCCAGACAGACTGGAAAAGCTTTTTGCTAAGATGTAGACGAGAAGAGAGGCTAAAGACGAAGGTACGGTGCTCTGCAGAGCTAAGCACCGCTCCCGGGCCTCTTTCGGCAGAAGACACACACTGCAGAGCACTGTGAGCGGCAGAATCGTCTTTGCGCGAAGAAGCAGCTTCTTCGTCTCCGGGAGCCGGAGAGAGCGGCAACTTCGCAAAGGTGATGAAACAAGCTGTACAACACTGCGATTGTGTGCGCAGCTTGCCAAGTGAGAGAAAACAGTACCTTACCACTCTCCTGCCTTTTCTATTCCCATGAACATTCGATTGCAAGCTGTTTTGGACAACTTTCTTTCTCTTCTTGCAAAACACTCGGCAGACCTCCGTGCAGCCTCTAGAACACGATGGGAGATGTTTTCTGTGCTGGCACAGTTTCTCCTTGCCAGACAGAGTGGAAAAGCTTTTTGCTAAGATGTAGACGAGAAGAGAGGCTAAAGACGAAGGTACGGTGCTCTGCAGAGCTAAGCACCGCTCCCGGACCTCTTTCGGCAGAAGGCGCACACCGCAGAGCACTGTGCGCGGCAGAATAGTCTTTGCGCGAAGAAGCAGCTTCTTCGTCTCCGGGAGCCGGAGAGAGCGGCAGCTTCGCAAAGGTGATGAAACAAGCTGTACAACACTGCGATTGTGTGCGCAGCTTGCCAACTGAGAGAAAACAGTACCTGACCACTCTCCTGCCTTTTCTATTCACATGAACATTCGATTGCAAGCTGTTTTGGACAACTTTCTTTCTCTTCTTGCAAAACACTCGGCAGACCTCCGTGCAGCTTCTAGAACACGATGGGAGATGTTTTCTGTGCTGGCAATGTTTCTCCTTGCCAGACAGAGTGGAAAAGCTTTTTGCTAAGATGTAGACGAGAAGAGAGGCTAAAGACGAAGGTACGGTGCTCTGCAGAGCTAAGAACAGCTCCAGGGCCTCTTTCGGCAGAAGACACACACCGCAGAGCACTGTGAGCGGCAGAATCGTCTTTGCGCGAAGAAGCAGCTTCTTGGTCTCCGGGAGCCGGAGAGAGCGGCAGCTTCGCAAAGGTGATGAAACAAGCTGTACAACACTGCGATTGTGTGCGCAGCTTGCCAAGTGAGAGAAAACAGTACCTGACCACTCTCCTTCCTTTTCTATTCACATGAATATTCGATTGGAAGCTGTTTTGGACAACTTTCTTTCTCTTCTTGCAAAACACTCGGCAGACCTCCGTGCAGCCTCTAGAACACGATGGGAGATGTTTTCTGTGCTGGCAAAGTTTCTCCTTGCCAGACAGAGTGGAAAAGCTTTTTGCTAAGATGTAGACGAGAAGAGAGGCTAAAGACGAAGGTACGGTGCTCTGCAGAGCTAAGCACAGCTCCCGGGCCTCTTTCGGCAGAAGGCGCACACCGCAGAGCACTGTGAGCGGCAGAATCGTCTTTGCGCGAAGAAGCAGCTTCTTCGTCTCCGGGAGCCGGAGAGAGCGGCAACTCCGCAAAGGTGATGAAACAAGCTGTACAACACTGCGATTGTGTGCGCAGCTTGCCAACTGAGAGAAAACAGTACCTGACCACTCTCCTGCTTTTGTAATCACATGAACATTCGATTGCAAGCTGTTTTGGACAATTTTTTTTCTCTTCTTGCAAAACACTCGGCAGACTTCCGTGCAGCCTCTAGAACACGATGGGAGATGTTTTCTGTGCTGGCACAGTTTCTCCTTGCCAGGCACATTGGAAAAGGTTTTACCTGAGGTGTAGACGAGAAGAGAGCCAAAAGACGAAGGTACGGTGCTCTGCAGAGCTAAGCTCCGCTCCCGGACCTCTTTCGGCAGAAGGCGCACACCGCAGAGCACTGTGAGCGGCAGAATCACCTTTGCGCGAAGAAGCAGCTTCTTCGTCTCCAGGAGCCGGAGAGAGCGGCAGCTTCGCAAAGGTGATGAAACAAGCTGTACAACACTGCGATTGTGTGCGCAGCTTGCCAAGTGAGAGAAAACAGTACCTGACCACTCTCCTGCCTTTTCTATTCACTTGAACATTCGATTGCAAGCTGTTTTGGACAACTTTCTTTCTCTTCTTGCAAAACACTCGGCAGACCTCCGTGCAGCCTCTAGAACACGATGGGAGATGTTTTTTGTGCTGGCACAGTTTCTCCTTGCCAGACAGAGTGGAAAAGCTTTTTGCTGAGATGTAGACGAGAAGAGAGGCTAAAGACGAAGGTACGGTGCTCTGCAGAGCTAAGCACCGCTCCCGGGCCTCTTTCGGCAGAAGGCGCACACCGCAGAGCACTGTGAGCGGCAGAATCGTCTTTGCGCGAAGAAGCAGCTTCTTCGTCTCCGGGAGCCGGAGAGAGCGGCAGCTTCGCAAAGGTGATGAAACAAGCTGTACAACACTGCGATTGTGTGCGCAGCTTGCCAACTGAGAGAAAACAGTACCTGACCACTCTCCTGCGTTTTCTATTCACATGAATATTCGATTGCAAGCTGTTTTGGACAACTTTCTTTCTCTTCTTGCAAAACACTCGGCAGACCTCCGTGCAGCCTCTAGAACACGATGGGAGATGTTTTCTGTGCTGGCCAAGTTTCTCCTTGCCAGACAGAGTGGAAAAGCTTTTTGCTAAGATGTAGACGAGAAGAGAGGCTAAAGACGAAGGTACGGTGCTCTGCAGAGCTAAGCACCGCTCCCGGACCTCTTTCGGCAGAAGGCGCACACCGCAGAGCACTGTGAGCGGCAGAATCGTCTTTGCGCGAAGAAGCAGCTTCTTCGTCTCCGGGAGCCGGAGAGAGCGGCAACTTCGCAAAGGTGATGAAACAAGCTGTACAACACTGCGATTGTGGGCGCAGCTTGCCAACTGAGAGAAAACAGTACCTGACCACTCTCCTGCCTTTTCTATTCACATGAACATTCGATTGCAAGCTGTTTTGGACAACTTTCTTTCTCTTCTTGCAAAACACTCGGCAGACCTCCGTGCAGCCTCTAGAACACGATGGGAGATGTTTTCTGTGCTGGCAAAGTTTCTCCTTGCCAGACAGAGTGGAAAAGCTTTTTGCTAAGATGTAGACGAGAAGAGAGGCTAAAGACGAAGGTAAGGTGCTCTGCAGAGCTAAGCACCGCTCCCGGACCTCTTTCGGAAGAAGGCGCACACCGCAGAGCACTGTGAGCGGCAGAATCGTCTTTGCGCGAAGAAGCAGCTTCTTCGTCTCCGGGAGCCGGAGAGAGCGGCAACTTCGCAAAGGTGATGAAACAAGCTGTACAACACTGCGATTGTGTGCGCAGCTTGCCAACTGAGAGAAAACAGTACCTGACCACTCTCCTGCCTTTTCTATTCACATGAACATTCGATTGCAAGCTGTTTTGGACAACTTTCTTTCTCTTCTTGCAAAACAGTCGGCTGACCTGCGTGCAGCTTCTAGAACACGATGGGAGATGTTATTTGTGCTGGCACAGTTTCTCCTTGCCAGGCACAGTGGAAAAGCTTTTTGCTAAGATGTAGACGAGAAGAGAGGCTAAAGACGAAGGTACGGTGCTCTGCAGAGCTAAGCACAGCTCCCGGGCCTCTTTCGGTAGAAGACACACGCTGCAGAGTGCAGTGAGCGGCAGAATCGTCTTTGCGCGAAGAAGCAGCTTCTTCGTCTCCGGGAGCCGGAGAGAGCGGCAGCTTCGCAAAGGTGATGAAACAAGCTTTACAACACTGCGATTGTGTGCGCAGCTTGCCAACTGAGAGAAAACAGTACCTGACCACTCTCCTGCCTTTTCTATTCACTTGAACATTCGATTGCAAGCTGTTTTGGACAACTTTCTTTCTCTTCTTGCAAAACACTCGGCAGACCTCCGTGCAGCCTCTAGAACACGATGGGAGATGTTTTCTGTGCTGGCAAAGTTTCTCCTTGCCAGACAGAGTGGAAAAGCTTTTTGCTAAGATGTAGACGAGAAGAGAGGCTAAAGACGAAGGTACGGTGCTCTGCAGAGCTAAGCACCGCTCCCGGACCTCTTTCGGCAGAAGGCGCACACCGCAGAGCACTGTGAGCGGCAGAATCGTCTTTGCGAGAAGAAGCAGCTTCTTCGTCTCCGGGAGCCGGAGAGAGCGGCAACTTCGCAAAGGTGATGAAACAAGCTGTACAACACTGCGATTGTGTGCGCAGCTTGCCAACTGAGAGAAAACAGTACCTGACCACTCTCCTGCCTTTTCTATTCACATGAACATTCGATTGCAAGCTGTTTTGGACAACTTTCTTTCTCTTCTTGCAAAACACTCGGCAGACCTCCGTGCAGCCTCTAGAACACGATGGGAGATGTTTTCTGTGCTGGCAAAGTTTCTCCTTGCCAGACAGAGTGGAAAAGCTTTTTGCTAAGATGTAGACGAGAAGAGAGGCTAAAGACGAAGGTACGGTGCTCTGCAGAGCTAAGTACCGCTCCCGGGCCTCTTTCGGCAGAAGGCGCACCCCGTAGAGCACTGTGAGCGGCAGAATCGTCTTTGCTCGAAGAAGCAGCTTCTTCGTCTCCGGGAGCCGGAGAGAGCGGCAGCTTCGCAAAGGTGATGAAACAAGCTGTACAACACTGCGATTGTGTGCGCAGCTTGCCAACTGAGAGAAAACAGTACCTGACCACTCTCCTGCCTTTTCTATTCACATGAACATTCGATTGCAAGCTGTTTTGGACAACTTTCTTTCTCTTCTTGCAAAACACTCGGCAGACCTCCGTGCAGCCTCGAGAACACGATGGGAGATGTTTTTTGTGCTGGTACAGTTTCTCCTTGCCAGGCACAGTGGAAAAGGTTTTTGCTAAGATGTAGACGAGAAGAGAGGCTAAAGACGAAGGTACGGTGCTCTGCAGAGCTAAGCACCGCTCCCGGACCTCTTTCGGCAGAAGGCGCACGCCGCTGACCACTGTGAGCGGCAGAATCGTCTTTGCGAGAAGAAGCAGCTTCTTCGTCTCCGGGAGCCGGAGAGAGCGGCAACTTCGCAAAGGTGATGAAACAAGCTGTACAACACTGCGATTGTGTGCGCAGCTTGCCAAGTGAGAGAAAACAGTACCTGACCACTCTCCTGCCTTTTCTATTCACATGAACATTCGATTGCAAGCTGTTTTGGACAACTTTCTTTCTCTTCTTGCAAAACACTCGGCAGACCTCCGTGCAGCCTCTAGAACACGATGGGAGATGTTTTTTGTGCTGGTACAGTTTCTCCTTGCCAGACAGAGTGGAAAAGCTTTTTGCTAAGATGTAGACGAGAAGAGAGGCTAAAGACGAAGGTACGGTGCTCTGCAGAGCTAAGCACAGCTCCCGGGCCTCTTTCGGCAGAAGGCGCACACCGCAGAGCACTGTGAGCGGCACAATCGTCTTTGCGCGAAGAAGCAGCTTCTTCGTCTCCGGGAGCCGGAGAGAGCGGCAGCTTCGCAAAGGTGATGAAACAAGCTGTACAACACTGCGATTGTGTGCGCAGCTTGCCAACTGAGAGAAAACAGTACCTGACCACTCTCCTGCCTTTTCTATTCACATGAACATTCGATTGCAAGCTGTTTTGGACAACTTTCTTTCTCTTCTTGCAAAACACTCGGCAGACCTCCGTGCAGCTTCTAGAACACGATGGGAGATGTTTTCTGTGCTGGCAAAGTTTCTCCTTGCCAGACAGAGTGGAAAAGCTTTTTGCTAAGATGTAGACCAGAAGAGAGGCTAAAGACGAAGGTACGGTGCTCTGCAGAGCTAAGAACAGCTCCAGGGCCTCTTTCGGCAGAAGACACACACTGCAGAGCACTGTGAGCGGCAGAATCGTCTTTGCGCGAAGAAGCAGCTTCTTCGTCTCCGGGAGCCGGAGAGAGCGGCAGCTTCGCAAAGGTGATGAAAGAAGCTGTACAACACTGCGATTGTGTGCGCAGCTTGCCAACTGAGAGAAAACTGTACCTACCACTCTCCTTCCTTTTCTATTCACATGAACATTCGATTGCAGGCTCTTTTGCACAACTTTCTTTCTCTTCTTGCAAAACATTCGGCAGACCTGCGTGCAGCCTCTAGAACACGATGGGAGATGTTTTCTGTGCTGGCACAGTTTCTCTTTGCCAGACAGAGTGGAAAAGCTTTTTGCTGAGATGTAGACGAGAAGAGAGGCTAAAGACGAAGTTACGGTGCTCTGCAGAGCTAAGCACCGCTCCCGGACCTCTTTCGGCAGAAGGCGTACACCGCAGAGCACTGTGAGCGGAGGAATCGTCTTTGCGCGAAGAAGCAGCTTCTTCGTCTCCGGGAGCTGGAGAGAGCGGCAACTTCGCAAAGGTGATGAAACAAGCTGTACAACACTGCGATTGTGTGCGCAGCTTGCCAACTGAGAGAAAACAGTACCTGACCACTCTCCTGCCTTTTCTATTCACATGAACATTCGATTGCAAGCTGTTTTGGACAACTTTCTTTCTCTTCTTGCAAAACACTCGGCAGACCTCCGTGCAGCCTCTAGAACACGATGGGAGAAGTTTTTTTTTGCTGGCACAGTTTCTCCTTGCCAGGCACAGTGGAAAAGGTTTTAGCTGAGATGTATACGAGAAGAGAGCCAAAAGACGAAGGTACGGTGCTCTGCAGAGCTAAGCACCGCTCCCGGACCTCTTTCGGCAGAAGGCGTACACCGCAGAGCACTGTGAGCGGCAGAATCGTCTTTGCGCGAAGAAGCAGCTTCTTCGTCTCCGGGAGCTGGAGAGAGCGGCAACTTCGCAAAGGTGATGAAACAAGCTGTACAACACTGCGATTGTGTGCGCAGCTTGCCAACTGAGAGAAAACAGTACCTGACCACTCTCCTGCCTTTTCTATTCACATGAACATTCGATTGCAAGCTGTTTTGGACAACTTTCTTTCTCTTCTTGCAAAACACTCGGCAGACCTCCGTGCAGCCTCTAGAACACGATGGGAGATGTTTTCTGTGCTGGCACAGTTTCTCCTTGCCAGACAGAGTGGAAAAGCTTTTTGCTGAGATGTAGACGAGAAGAGAGGCGAAAGACGAAGGTACGGTGCTCTGCAGAGCTAAGCACCGCTCCCGGACCTCTTTCGGCAGAAGGCGCACACCGCAGAGCACTGTGAGCGGCAGAATCGTCTTTGCGCGAAGAAGCAGCTTCTTGGTCTCCGGGAGCCGGAGAGAGCGGCAGCTTCGCAAAGGTGATGAAACAAGCTGTACAACACTGCGATTGTGTGCGCAGCTTGCCAACTGAGAGAAAACAGTACCTACCACTCTCCTGCCTTTTCTATTCACTTGAACATTCGATTGCAAGCTGTTTTGGACAACTTTCTTTCTCTTCTTTCAAAACACTCGGCTGACCTGCGTGCAGCTTCTAGAACACGATGGGAGATGTTTTTTGTGGTGGTACAATTTCTCCTTGCCAGACAGACTGGAAAAGCTTTTTGCTAAGATGTAGACGAGAAGAGAGGCTAAAGACGAAGGTACGGTGCTCTGCAGAGCTAAGCACCGCTCCCGGGCCTCTTTCGGCAGAAGACACACACTGCAGAGCACTGTGAGCGGCAGAATCCTCTTTGCGCGAAGAAGCAGCTTCTTCGTCTCCGGGAGCCGGAGAGAGCGGCAACTTCGCAAAGGTGATGAAACAAGCTGTACAACACTGCGATTGTGTGCGCAGCTTGCCAAGTGAGAGAAAACAGTACCTGACCACTCTCCTGCCTTTTCTATTCACATGAACATTCGATTGCAAGCTGTTTTGGACAACTTTCTTTCTCTTCTTGCAAAACACTCGGCAGACCTCCGTGCAGCCTCTAGAACACGATGGGAGATGTTTTCTGTGCTGGCCAAGTTTCTCCTTGCCAGACAGAGTGGAAAAGCTTTTTGCTAAGATGTAGACGAGAAGAGAGGCTAAAGACGAAGGTACGGTGCTCTGCAGAGCTAAGCACCGCTCCCGGACCTCTTTCGGCAGAAGGCGCACACCGCAGAGCACTGTGCGCGGCAGAATAGTCTTTGCGCGAAGAAGCAGCTTCTTCGTCTCCGGGAGCCGGAGAGAGCGGCAGCTTCGCAAAGGTGATGAAACAAGCTGTACAACACTGCGATTGTGTGCGCAGCTTGCCAACTGAGAGAAAACAGTACCTGACCACTCTCCTGCCTTTTCTATTCACATGAACATTCGATTGCAAGCTGTTTTGGACAACTTTCTTTCTCTTCTTGCAAAACACTCGGCAGACCTCCGTGCAGCTTCTAGAACACGATGGGAGATGTTTTCTGTGCTGGCAATGTTTCTCCTTGCCAGACAGACTGGAAAAGCTTTTTGCTAAGATGTAGACGAGAAGAGAGGCTAAAGACGAAGGTACGGTGCTCTGCAGAGCTAAGAACAGCTCCAGGGCCTCTTTCGGCAGAAGACACACACTGCAGAGCACTGTGAGCGGCAGAATCGTCTTTGCGCGAAGAAGCAGCTTCTTGGTCTCCGGGAGCCGGAGAGAGCGGCAGCTTCGCAAAGGTGATGAAACAAGCTGTACAACACTGCGATTGTGTGCGCAGCTTGCCAAGTGAGAGAAAACAGTACCTGACCACTCTCCTGCCTTTTCTATTCACATGAATATTCGATTGGAAGCTGTTTTGGACAACTTTCTTTCTCTTCTTGCAAAACACTCGGCAGACCTCCGTGCAGCCTCTAGAACACGATGGGAGATGTTTTCTGTGCTGGCAAAGTTTCTCCTTGCCAGACAGAGTGGAAAAGCTTTTTGCTAAGATGTAGACGAGAAGAGAGGCTAAAGACGAAGGTACGGTGCTCTGCAGAGCTAAGCACAGCTCCCGGGCCTCTTTCGGCAGAAGCCGCACACCGCAGAGCACTGTGAGCGGCAGAATCGTCTTTGCGCGAAGAAGCAGCTTCTTCGTCTCCGGGAGCCGGAGAGAGCGGCAACTCCGCAAAGGTGATGAAACAAGCTGTACAACACTGCGATTGTGTGCGCAGCTTGCCAACTGAGAGAAAACAGTACCTGACCACTCTCCTGCCTTTTGTAATCACATGAATATTCGATTGCAAGCTGTTTTGGACAACTTTCTTTCTCTTCTTGCAAAACACTCGGCAGACCTCCGTGCAGCCTCTAGAAGACGATGGGAGATGTTTTCTGTGCTGGCACAGTTTCTCCTTGCCAGGCACATTGGAAAAGGTTTTAGCTGAGATGTAGACGAGAAGAGAGCCAAAAGACGAAGGTACGGTGCTCTGCAGAGCTAAGCTCCGCTCCCGGACCTCTTTCGGCAGAAGGCGCACACCGCAGAGCACTGTGAGCGGCAGAATCACCTTTGCGCGAAGAAGCAGCTTCTTCGTCTCCGGGAGCCGGAGAGAGCGGCAACATCGCAAAGGTGATGAAACAAGCTGTACAACACTGCGATTGTGTGCGCAGCTTGCCAAGTGAGAGAAAACAGTACCTGACCACTCTCCTGCCTTTTGTACTGACATGAACATTCGATTGGAAGCTGCTTTGGACAACTTTCTTTCTCTTCTTGCAAAACACTCGGCAGACCTCCGTGCAGCCTCTAGAAGAGGATTGGAGATGTTTTCTGTGCTGGCACAGTTTCTCCTTGCCAGACAGAGTGGAAAAGCTTTTTGCTGAGATGTAGACGAGAAGAGAGGCTGAAGACGAAGGTACGGTGCTCTGCAGAGCTAAGCACCGCTCCCGGACCTCTTTCAGCAGAAGGCGCACACCGCAGAGCACTGTGAGCGGCAGAATCGTCTTTGCGAGAAGAAGCAGCTTCTTCGTCTCCGGGAGCCGGAGAGAGCGGCAACTTCGCAAAGGTGATGAAACAAGCTGTACAACACTGCGATTGTGTGCGCAGCTTGCCAACTGAGAGAAAACAGTACCTGACCACTCTCCTGCCTTTTCTATTCACTTGAACATTCGATTGCAAGCTGTTTTGGACAACTTTCTTTCTCTTCTTTCAAAACACTCGGCTGACCTGCGTGCAGCCTCTAGAACACGATGGGAGATGTTTTTTGTGCTGGTACAATTTCTCCTTGCCAGACAGACTGGAAAAGCTTTTTGCTAAGATGTAGACGAGAAGAGAGGCTAAAGACGAAGGTACGGTGCTCTGCAGAGCTAAGCACCGCTCCCGGGCCTCTTTCGGCAGAAGACACACACTGCAGAGCACTGTGAGCGGCAGAATCGTCTTTGCGCGAAGAAGCAGCTTCTTCGTCTCCGGGAGCCGGAGAGAGCGGCAACTTCGCAAAGGTGATGAAACAAGCTGTACAACACTGCGATTGTGTGCGCAGCTTGCCAAGTGAGAGAAAACAGTACCTTACCACTCTCCTGCCTTTTCTATTCCCATGAACTTTCGATTGCAAGCTGTTTTGGACAACTTTCTTTCTCTTCTTGCAAAACACTCGGCAGAACTCCGTGCAGCCTCTAGAACACGATGGGAGATGTTTTCTGTGCTGGCCAAGTTTCTCCTTGCCAGACAGAGTGGAAAAGCTTTTTGCTAAGATGTAGACGAGAAGAGAGGCTAAAGACGAAGGTACGGTGCTCTGCAGAGCTAAGCACCGCTCCCGGACCTCTTTCGGCAGAAGGCGCACACCGCAGAGCACTGTGCGCGGCAGAATAGTCTTTGCACGAAG
Source organism: Melozone crissalis (assembly GCF_028551555.1). Taxonomy (NCBI): domain Eukaryota; kingdom Metazoa; phylum Chordata; class Aves; order Passeriformes; family Passerellidae; genus Melozone; species Melozone crissalis. Next base: position 277,534 of record NW_026536005.1, read on the forward strand.
AAGCAGCTTCTTCGTCTCCGGGAGCCGGAGAGAGCGGCAGCTTCGCAAAGGTGATGAAACAAGCTGTACAACACTGCGATTGTGTGCGCAGCTTGCCAACTGAGAGAAAACAGTACCTGACCACTCTCCTGCCTTTTCTATTCACATGAACATTCGATTGCAAGCTGTTTTGGACAACTTTCTTTCTCTTCTTGCAAAACACTCGGCAGACTTCCGTGCAGCTTCTAGAACACGATGGGAGATGTTTTCTGTGCTGGCAATGTTTCTCCTTGCCAGACAGAGTGGAAAAGCTTTTTGCTAAGATGTAGACGAGAAGAGAGGCTAAAGACGAAGGTACGGTGCTCTGCAGAGCTAAGAACAGCTCCAGGGCCTCTTTCGGCAGAAGACACACACTGCAGAGCACTGTGAGCGGCAGAATCGTCTTTGCGCGAAGAAGCAGCTTCTTGGTCTCCGGGAGCCGGAGAGAGCGGCAGCTTCGCAAAGGTGATGAAACAAGCTGTACAACACTGCGATTGTGTGCGCAGCTTGCCAAGTGAGAGAAAACAGTACCTGACCACTCTCCTGCCTTTTCTATTCACATGAATATTCGATTGGAAGCTGTTTTGGACAACTTTCTTTCTCTTCTTGCAAAACAATCGGCAGACCTCCGTGCAGCCTCTAGAACACGATGGGAGATGTTTTCTGTGCTGGCAAAGTTTCTCCTTGCCAGACAGAGTGGAAAAGCTTTTTGCTAAGATGTAGACGAGAAGAGAGGCTAAAGACGAAGGTACGGTGCTCTGCAGAGCTAAGCACAGCTCCCGGGCCTCTTTCGGCAGAAGGCGCACACCGCAGAGCACTGTGAGCGGCAGAATCGTCTTTGCGCGAAGAAGCAGCTTCTTCGTCTCCGGGAGCCGGAGAGAGCGGCAACATCGCAAAGGTGATGGAACAAGCTGTACAACACTGCGATTGTGTGCGCAGCTTGCCAACTGAGAGAAAACAGTACCTGACCACTCTCCTGCCTTTTCTATTCACATGAACATTCGATTGCAAGCTGTTTTGGACAACTTTCTTTCTCTTCTTGCAAAACACTCGGCAGACCTCCGTGCAGCCTCTAGAACACGATGGGAGATGTTTTTTGTGCTGGCACAGTTTCTCCTTGCCAGACAGAGTGGAAAAACTTTTTGGTGAGATGTAGACGAGAAGAGAGGCTAAAGACGAAGGTACGGTGCTCTGCAGAGCTAAGCACAGCTCCCAGACCTCTTTCGGCAGAAGGCGCACACCGCAGATCACTGTGAGCGGCAGAATCGTCTTTGCGCGAAGAAGCAACTTCTTCGTCTCCGGGAGCCGGAGAGAGCGGCAACTTCGCAAAGGTGATGAAACAAGCTGTACAACACTGCGATTGTGTGCGCAGCTTGCCAACTGAGAGAAAACAGTACCTGACCACTCTCCTGCCTTTTCTATTCACATGAACATTCGATTGCAAGCTGTTTTGGACAACTTTTTTCTCTTCTTGCAAAACAGTCGGCTGACCTGCGTGCAGCTTCTAGAACACGATGGGAGATGTTATTTGTGCTGGCACAGTTTCTCCTTGCCAGGCACAGTGGAAAAGATTTTGCTAAGATGTAGACGAGAAGAGAGGCTAAAGACGAAGGTACGGTGCTCTGCAGAGCTAAGCACAGCTCCCGGGCCTCTTTCGGTAGAAGACACACGCTGCAGAGCGCAGTGAGCGGCAGAATCGTCTTTGCGCGAAGAAGCAGCTTCTTCGTCTCCGGGAGCCGGAGAGAGCGGCAGCTTCGCAAAGGTGATGAAACAAGCTTTACAACACTGCGATTGTGTGCGCAGCTTGCCAACTGAGAGAAAACAGTACCTGACCACTCTCCTGCCTTTTCTATTCACTTGAACATTCGATTGCAAGCTGTTTTGGACAACTTTCTTTCTCTTCTTGCAAAACACTCGGCAGACCACCGTGCAGCCTCTAGAACACGATGGGAGATGTTTTCTGTGCTGGCAAAGTTTCTCCTTGCCAGACAGAGTGGAAAAGCTTATTGCTAAGATGTAGAGGAGAAGAGAGGCTAAAGATGAAGGTACGGTGCTCTGCAGAGCTAAGTACCGCTCCCGGGCCTCTTTCGGCAGAAGGCGCACACCCTAGAGCACTGTGAGCGGCAGAATCGTCTTTGCGCGAAGAAGCAGCTTCTTCGTCTCCGGGAGCCGGAGAGTGCGGCATCTTCGCAAAGGTGATGAAACAAGCTGTACAACACTGCGATTGTGTGCGCAGCTTGCCAACTGAGAGAAAACAGTACCTGACCACTCTCCTGCCTTTTCTATTCACATGAACATTCGATTGCAAGCTGTTTTGGACAACTTTCTTTCTCTTCTTGCAAAACACTCGGCAGACCTCCGTGCAGCTTCTAGAACACGATGGGAGATGTTTTTTGTGCTGGCACAGTTTCTCCTTGCCAGACAGAGTGGAAAAGCTTTTTGCTAAGATGTAGACGAGAAGAGAGGCGAAAGACGAAGGTACGGTGCTCTGCAGAGCTAAGCACAGCTCCCGGGCCTCTTTCGGCAGAAGACACACACCGCAGAGCACTGTGAGCGGCAGAATCGTCTTTGCTCGAAGAAGCAGCTTCTTCGTCTCCAGGAGCCGGAGAGAGCGGCAGCTTCGCAAAGGTGATGAAACAAGCTGTACAACACTGCGATTGTGTGCGCAGCTTGCCAAGTGAGAGAAAACAGTACCTGACCACTCTCCTGCCTTTTCTATTCACTTGAACATTCGATTGCAAGCTGTTTTGGACAACTTTCTTTCTCTTCTTGCAAAACACTCGGCAGACCTCCGTGCAGCCTCTAGAACACGATGGGAGATGTTTTTTGTGCTGGCACAGTTTCTCCTTGCCAGACAGAGTGGAAAAGCTTTTTGCTGAGATGTAGACGAGAAGAGAGGCTAAAGACGAAGGTACGGTGCTCTGCAGAGCTAAGCACCGCTCTCGGACCTCTTTCGGCAGAAGGCGCACACCGCAGAGCACTGTGAGCGGCAGAATCGTCTTTGCGCGAAGAAGCAGCTTCTTCGTCTCCGGGAGCCGGAGAGAGCGGCAGCTTCGCAAAGGTGATGAAACAAGCTGTACAACACTGCGATTGTGTGCGCAGCTTGCCAACTGAGAGAAAACAGTACCTGACCACTCTCCTGCCTTTTCTATTCACATGAATATTCGATTGCAAGCTGTTTTGGACAACTTTCTTTCTCTTCTTGCAAAACACTCGGCAGACCTCCGTGCAGCCTCTAGAACACGATGGGAGATGTTTTCTGTGCTGGCAAAGTTTCTCCTTGCCAGACAGAGTGGAAAAGCTTTTTGCTAAGATGTAGACGAGAAGAGAGGCTAAAGACGAAGGTACGGTGCTCTGCAGATCTAAGCACCGCTCCCGGACCTCTTTCGGCAGAAGGCGCACACCGCAGAGCACTGTGAGCGGCAGAATCGTCTTTGCGCGAAGAAGCAGCTTCTTCGTCTCCGGGAGCCGGAGAGAGCGGCAACTTCGCAAAGGTGATGAAACAAGCTGTACAACACTGCGATTGTGGGCGCAGCTTGCCAACTGAGAGAAAACATTACCTGACCACTCTCCTGCCTTTTCTATTCACATGAACATTCGATTGCAAGCTGTTTTGGACAACTTTCTTTCTCTTCTTGCAAAACACTCGGCAGACCTCCGTGCAGCCTCTAGAACACGATGGGAGATGTTTTCTGTGCTGGCACAGTTTCTCCTTGCCAGACAGAGTGGAAAAGCTTTTTGCTAAGATGTAGACGAGAAGAGAGGCTAAAGACGAAGGTACGGTGCTCTGCAGAGCTAAGCACCGCTCCCGGACCTCTTTCGGCAGAAGGCGCACACCGCAGAGCACTGTGAGCGGCAGAATCGTCTTTGCGCGAAGAAGCAGCTTCTTCGTCTCCGGGAGCCGGAGAGAGCGGCAACTTCGCAAAGGTGATGAAACAAGCTGTACAACACTGCGATTGTGTGCGCAGCTTGCCAACTGAGAGAAAACAGTACCTGACCACTCTCCTGCCTTTTCTATTCACATGAACATTCGATTGCAAGCTGTTTTGGACAACTTTCTTTCTCTTCTTGCAAAACAGTCGGCTGACCTGCGTGCAGCTTCTAGAACACGATGGGAGATGTTATTTGTGCTGGCACAGTTTCTCCTTGCCAGGCACAGTGGAAAAGCTTTTTGCTAAGATGTAGACGAGAAGAGAGGCTAAAGACGAAGGTACGGTGCTCTGCAGAGCTAAGCACAGCTCCCGGGCCTCTTTCGGTAGAAGACACACGCTGCAGAGTGCAGTGAGCGGCAGAATCGTCTTTGCGCGAAGAAGCAGCTTCTTCGTCTCCGGGAGCCGGAGAGAGCGGCAGCTTCGCAAAGGTGATGAAACAAGCTTTACAACACTGCGATTGTGTGCGCAGCTTGCCAACTGAGAGAAAACAGTACCTGACCACTCTCCTGCCTTTTCTATTCACTTGAACATTCGATTGCAAGCTGTTTTGGACAACTTTCTTTCTCTTCTTGCAAAACACTCGGCAGACCTCCGTGCAGCCTCTAGAACACGATGGGAGATGTTTTCTGTGCTGGCAAAGTTTCTCCTTGCCAGACAGAGTGGAAAAGCTTTTTGCTAAGATGTAGACGAGAAGAGAGGCTAAAGACGAAGGTACGGTGCTCTGCAGAGCTAAGTACCGCTCCCGGGCCTCTTTCGGCAGAAGGCGCACCCCGTAGAGCACTGTGAGCGGCAGAATCGTCTTTGCTCGAAGAAGCAGCTTCTTCGTCTCCGGGAGCCGGAGAGAGCGGCAACTTCGCAAAGGTGATGAAACAAGCTGTACAACACTGCGATTGTGTGCGCAGCTTGCCAAGTGAGAGAAAACAGTACCTGACCACTCTCCTGCCTTTTCTATTCACATGAACATTCGATTGCAAGCTGTTTTGGACAACTTTCTTTCTCTTCTTGCAAAACACTCGGCAGACCTCCGTGCAGCCTCGAGAACACGATGGGAGATGTTTTTTGTGCTGGTACAGTTTCTCCTTGCCAGGCACAGTGGAAAAGGTTTTTGCTAAGATGTAGACGAGAAGAGAGGCTAAAGACGAAGGTACGGTGCTCTGCAGAGCTAAGCACCGCTCCCGGACCTCTTTCGGCAGAAGGCGCACGCCGCTGAGCACTGTGAGCGGCAGAATCGTCTTTGCGAGAAGAAGCAGCTTCTTCGTCTCCGGTAGCCGGAGAGAGCGGCAACTTCGCAAAGGTGATGAAACAAGCTGTACAACACTGCGATTGTGTGCGCAGCTTGCCAAGTGAGAGAAAACAGTACCTGACCACTCTCCTGCCTTTTCTATTCACATGAACATTCGATTGCAAGCTGTTTTGGACAACTTTCTTTCTCTTCTTGCAAAACACTCGGCAGACCTCCGTGCAGCCTCTAGAACACGATGGGAGATGTTTTCTGTGCTGGCAAAGTTTCTCCTTGCCAGACAGAGTGGAAAAGCTTTTTGCTAAGATGTAGACGAGAAGAGAGGCTAAAGACGAAGGTACGGTGCTCTGCAGAGCTAAGTCCCGCTCCCGGGCCTCTTTCGGCAGAAGGCGCACCCCGTAGAGCACTGTGAGCGGCAGAATCGTCTTTGCTCGAAGAAGCAGCTTCTTGGTCTCCGGGAGCCGGAGAGAGCGGCAGCTTCGCAAAGGTGATGAAACAAGCTGTACAACACTGCGATTGTGTGCGCAGCTTGCCAACTGAGAGAAAACAGTACCTGACCACTCTCCTGCCTTTTCTATTCACATGAACATTCGATTGCAAGCTGTTTTGGACAACTTTCTTTCTCTTCTTGCAAAACACTCGGCAGACCTCCGTGCAGCCTCGAGAACACGATGGGAGATGTTTTTTGTGCTGGTACAGTTTCTCCTTGCCAGACAGAGTGGAAAAGGTTTTTGCTAAGATGTAGACGAGAAGAGAGGCTAAAGACGAAGGTACGGTGCTCTGCAGAGCTAAGCACCGCTCCCGGGCGTCTTTCGGCAGAAGGCGCACACCGCAGAGCACTGTGAGCAGCAGAATCGTCTTTGCGCGAAGAAGCAGCTTCTTCGTCTCCGGGAGCCGGAGAGAGCGGCAGCTTCGCAAAGGTGATGAAACAAGCTGTACAACACTGCGATTGTGTGCGCAGCTTGCCAAGTGAGAGAAAACAGTACCTGACCACTCTCCTGCCTTTTCTATTCACTTGAACATTCGATTGCAAGCTGTTTTGGACAACTTTCTTTCTCTTCTTGCAAAACACTCGGCAGACCTCCGTGCAGCCTCTAGAACACGATGGGAGATGTTTTCTGTGCTGGCAAAGTTTCTCCTTGCCAGACAGAGTGGAAAAGCTTTTTGCTAAGATGTAGACGAGAAGAGAGGCTAAAGACGAAGGTACGGTGCTCTGCAGAGCTAAGCACCGCTCCCGGACCTCTTTCGGCAGAAGGCGCACACCGCAGAGCACTGTGAGCGGCAGAATCGTCTTTGCGAGAAGAAGCAGCTTCTTCGTCTCCGGGAGCCGGAGAGAGCGGCAACTTCGCAAAGGTGATGAAACAAGCTGTACAACACTGCGATTGTGTGCGCAGCTTGCCAAGTGAGAGAAAACAGTACCTGACCACTCTCCTGCCTTTTCTATTCACATGAATATTCGATTGCAAGCTGTTTTGGACAACTTTCTTTCTCTTCTTGCAAAACACTCGGCAGACCTCCGTGCAGCCTCTAGAACACGATGGGAGATGTTTTCTGTGCTGGCAAAGTTTCTCCTTGCCAGACAGAGTGGAAAAGCTTTTTGCTAAGATGTAGACGAGAAGAGAGGCTAAAGACGAAGGTACGGTGCTCTGCAGAGCTAAGTACCGCTCCCGGACCTCTTTCGGCAGAAGGCGCACCCCGTAGAGCACTGTGAGCGGCAGAATCGTCTTTGCTCGAAGAAGCAGCTTCTTCGTCTCCGGGAGCCGGAGAGAGCGGCAGCTTCGCAAAGGTGATGAAACAAGCTGTACAACACTGCGATTGTGTGCGCAGCTTGCCAACTGAGAGAAAACAGTACCTGACCACTCTCCTGCCTTTTGTATTCACATGAACATTCGATTGCAAGCTGTTTTGGACAACTTTCTTTCTCTTCTTGCAAAACACTCGGCAGACCTCCGTGCAGCCTCGAGAACACGATGGGAGATGTTTTTTGTGCTGGTACAGTTTCTCCTTGCCAGACAGAGTGGAAAAGCTTTTTGCTAAGATGTAGACGAGAAGAGAGGCTAAAGACGAAGGTACGGTGCTCTGCAGAGCTAAGCACCGCTCCCGGACCTCTTTCGGCAGAAGGCGCACGCCGCTGAGCACTGTGAGCGGCAGAATCGTCTTTGCGAGAAGAAGCAGCTTCTTCGTCTCCGGGAGCCGGAGAGAGCGGCAACTTCGCAAAGGTGATGAAACAAGCTGTACAACACTGCGATTGTGTGCGCAGCTTGCCAACTGAGAGAAAACAGTACCTGACCACTCTCCTGCCTTTTCTATTCACATGAACATTCGATTGCAAGCTGTTTTGGACAACTTTCTTTCTCTTCTTGCAAAACACTCGGCAGACCTCCGTGCAGCCTCTAGAACACGATGGGAGATGTTTTCTGTGCTGGCAAAGTTTCTCCTTGCCAGACAGAGTGGAAAAGCTTTTTGCTAAGATGTAGACGAGAAGAGAGGCTAAAGACGAAGGTACGGTGCTCTGCAGAGCTAAGTCCCGCTCCCAGGCCTCTTTCGGCAGAAGGCGCACCCCGTAGAGCACTGTGAGCGGCAGAATCGTCTTTGCGCGAAGAAGCAGCTTCTTCGTCTCCGGGAGCCGGAGAGAGCGGCAACTTCGCAAAGGTGATGAAACAAGCTGTACAACACTGCGATTGTGTGCGCAGCTTGCCAAGTGAGAGAAAAGAGTACCTGACCACTCTCCTGCCTTTTCTATTCACATGAACATTCGATTGGAAGCTGTTTTGGACAACTTTCTTTCTCTTCTTGCAAAACACTCGGCAGACCTCCGTGCAGCCTCTAGAACACGATGGGAGATGTTTTCTGTGCTGGCAAAGTTTCTCCTTGCCAGACAGAGTGGAAAAGCTTTTTGCTAAGATGTAGACGAGAAGAGAGGCTAAAGACGAAGGTACGGTGCTCTGCAGAGCTAAGCACCGCTCCCGGGCCTCGTTCGGCAGAAGGCGCACACCGCAGAGCACTGTGAGCGGCAGAATCGTCTTTGCGCGAAGAAGCAGCTTCTTCGTCTCCGGGAGCCGGAGAGAGCGGCAACTTCGCAAAGGTGATGAAACAAACTGTACAACACTGCGATTGTGTGCGCAGCTTGCCAACTGAGAGAAAACAGTACCTGACCACTCTCCTGCCTTTTCTATTCACATGAACATTCGATTGCAAGCTGTTTTGGACAACTTTCTTTCTCTTCTTGCAAAACACTCGGCAGACCTCCGTGCAGCCTCTAGAACACGATGGGAGATGTTTTCTGTGCTGGCAAAGTTTCTCCTTGCCAGACAGAGTGGAAAAGCTTTTTGCTAAGATGTAGACGAGAAGAGAGGCTAAAGACGAAGGTACGGTGCTCTGCAGAGCTAAGCACCGCTCCCGGACCCCTTTCGGTAGAAGGCGCACACCGCAGAGCACTATGAGCGGCAGAATCGTCTTTGCGCGAAGAAGCAGCTTCTTCGTCTCCGGGAGCCGGAGAGAGCGGCATCTTCGCAAAGGTGATGAAACAAGCTGTACAACACTGCGATTGTGTGGGCAGCTTTCCAACTGAGAGAAAACAGTACCTGACCACTCTCCTGCCTTTTCTATTCACATGAACATTCGATTGCAAGCTGTTTTGGACAACTTTCTTTCTCTTCTTGCAAAACACTCGGCAGACCTCCGTGCAGCTTCTAGAACACGATGGGAGATGTTTTTTGTGCTGGCACAGTTTCTCCTTGCCAGACAGAGTGGAAAAGCTTTTTGCTAAGATGTAGACGAGAAGAGAGGCGAAAGACGAAGGTACGGTGCTCTGCAGAGCTAAGCACAGCTCCCGGGCCTCTTTTGGCAGAAGACACACTCCGCAGAGCACTGTGAGCGGCAGAATCGTCTTGGCTCGAAGAAGCAGCTTCTTCGTCTCCAGGAGCCGGAGAGAGCGGCAGCTTCGCAAAGGTGATGAAACAAGCTGTACAACACTGCGATTGTGTGCGCAGCTTGCCAACTGAGAGAAAACAGTACCTGACCACTCTCCTGCCTTTTCTATTCACATGAACATTCGATTGCAAGCTGTTTTGGACAACTTTCTTTCTCTTCTTGCAAAACACTCGGCAGACTTCCGTGCAGCCTCTAGAACACGATGGGAGATGTTTTTTGTGCTGGCACAGTTTCTCCTTGCCAGACAGAGTGGAAAAGCTTTTTGCTGAGATGTAGACGAGAAGAGAGGCTAAAGACGAAGGTACGGTGCTCTGCAGAGCTAAGCACCGCTCCCGGACCTCTTTCGGCACAAGGCGCACACCGCAGAGCACTGTGAGCGGCAGAATCGTCTTTGCGCGAAGAAGCAGCTTCTTCGTCTCCGGGAGCCGGAGAGAGCGGCAGCTTCGCAAAGGTGATGAAACAAGCTGTACAACACTGCGATTGTGTGCGCAGCTTGCCAACTGAGAGAAAACAGTACCTGACCACTCTCCTGCCTTTTCTATTCACATGAACATTCGATTGCAAGCTGTTTTGGACAACTTTCTTTCTCTTCTTGCAAAACAGTCGGCTGACCTGCGTGCAGCTTCTAGAACACGATGGGAGATGTTATTTGTGCTGGCACAGTTTCTCCTTGCCAGGCACAGTGGAAAAGCTTTTTGCTAAGATGTAGACGAGAAGAGAGGCTAAAGACGAAGGTACGGTGCTCTGCAGAGCTAAGCACAGCTCCCGGGCCTCTTTCGGTAGAAGACACACGCTGCAGAGCGCAGTGAGCGGCAGAATCGTCTTTGCGCGAAGAAGCAGCTTCTTCGTCTCCGGGAGCCGGAGAGAGCGGCAGCTTCGCAAAGGTGATGAAACAAGCTTTACAACACTGCGATTGTGTGCGCAGCTTGCCAACTGAGAGAAAACAGTACCTGACCACTCTCCTGCCTTTTCTATTCACTTGAACATTCGATTGCAAGCTGTTTTGGACAACTTTCTTTCTCTTCTTGCAAAACACTCGGCACACCTCCGTGCAGCCTCTAGAACACGATGGGAGATGTTTTCTGTGCTGGCAAAGTTTCTCCTTGCCAGACAGAGTGCAAAAGCTTTTTGCTAAGATGTAGACGAGAAGAGAGGCTAAAGATGAAGGTACGGTGCTCTGCAGAGCTAAGCACCGCTCCCGGGCCTCTTTCGGCAGAAGGCGCACACCGCAGAGCACTGTGAGAGGCAGAATCGTCTTTGCGCAAAGAAGCAGCTTCTTCGTCTCCGGGAGCCGGAGAGAGCGGCAACTTCGCAAAGGTGATGAAACAAGCTGTACAACACTGCGATTGTGTGCGCAGCTTGCCAACTGAGAGAAAACAGTACCTGACCACTCTCCTGCCTTTTCTATTCACATGAACATTCGATTGGAAGCTGTTTTGGACAACTTTCTTTCTCTTCTTGCAAAACACTCGGCAGACCTCCGTGCAGCCTCTAGAACACGATGGGAGATGTTTTCTGTGCTGGCAAAGTTTCTCCTTGCCAGACAGAGTGGAAAAGCTTTTTGCTAAGATGTAGACGAGAAGAGAGGCTAAAGACGAAGGTACGGTGCTCTGCAGAGCTAAGCACCGCTCCCGGGCCTCGTTCGGCAGAAGGCGCACACCGCAGAGCACTGTGAGCGGCAGAATCGTCTTTGCGCGAAGAAGCAGCTTCTTCGTCTCCGGGAGCCGGAGAGAGCGGCAACTTCGCAAAGGTGATGAAACAAACTGTACAACACTGCGATTGTGTGCGCAGCTTGCCAACTGAGAGAAAACAGTACCTGACCACTCTCCTGCCTTTTCTATTCACATGAACATTCGATTGCAAGCTGTTTTGGACAACTTTCTTTCTCTTCTTGCAAAACACTCAGCAGACCTCCGTGCAGCCTCTAGAACACGATGGGAGATGTTTTCTGTGCTGGCAAAGTTTCTCCTTGCCAGACAGAGTGGAAAAGCTTTTTGCTAAGATGTAGACGAGAAGAGAGGCTAAAGACGAAGGTACGGTGCTCTGCAGAGCTAAGCACCGCTCCCGGACCCCTTTCGGCAGAAGGCGCACACCGCAGAGCACTATGAGCGGCAGTATCATCTTTGCGCGAAGAAGCAGCTTCTTCGTCTCCGGGAGCCGGAGAGAGCGGCATCTTCGCAAAGGTGATGAAACAAGCTGTACAACACTGCGATTGTGTGCGCAGCTTGCCAACTGAGAGAAAACAGTACCTGACCACTCTCCTGCCTTTTCTATTCACATGAACATTCGATTGCAAGCTGTTTTGGACAACTTTCTTTCTCTTCTTGCAAAACACTCGGCAGACCTCCGTGCAGCTTCTAGAACACGATGGGAGATGTTTTTTGTGCTGGCACAGTTTCTCCTTGCCAGACAGAGTGGAAAAGCTTTTTGCTAAGATGTAGACGAGAAGAGAGGCGAAAGACGAAGGTACGGTGCTCTGCAGAGCTAAGCACAGCTCCCGGGCCTCTTTTGGCAGAAGACACACACCGCAGAGCACTGTGAGCGGCAGAATCGTCTTGGCTCGAAGAAGCAGCTTCTTCGTCTCCAGGAGCCGGAGAGAGCGGCAGCTTCGCAAAGGTGATGAAACAAGCTGTACAACACTGCGATTGTGTGCGCAGCTTGCCAACTGAGAGAAAACAGTACCTGACCACTCTCCTGCCTTTTCTATTCACATGAACATTCGATTGCAAGCTGTTTTGGACAACTTTCTTTCTCTTCTTGCAAAACACTCGGCAGACTTCCGTGCAGCCTCTAGAACACGATGGGAGATGTTTTTTGTGCTGGCACAGTTTCTCCTTGCCAGACAGAGTGGAAAAGCTTTTTGCTGAGATGTAGACGAGAAGAGAGGCTAAAGACGAAGGTACGGTGCTCTGCAGAGCTAAGCACCGCTCCCGGACCTCTTTCGGCAGAAGGCGCACACCGCAGAGCACTGTGAGCGGCAGAATCGTCTTTGCGCGAAGAAGCAGCTTCTTCGTCTCCGGGAGCCGGAGAGAGCGGCAGCTTCGCAAAGGTGATGAAACAAGCTGTACAACACTGCGATTGTGTGCGCAGCTTGCCAACTGAGAGAAAACAGTACCTGACCACTCTCCTGCCTTTTCTATTCACATGAACATTCGATTGCAAGCTGTTTTGGACAACTTTTATCTCTTCTTGCAAAACACTCGGCAGACCTCCGTGCAGCCTCTAGAACACGATGGGAGATGTTTTCTGTGCTGGCAAAGTTTCTCCTTGCCAGACAGAGTGGAAAAGCTTTTTGCTAAGATGTAGACGAGAAGAGAGGCTAAAGACGAAGGTACGGTGCTCTGCAGAGCTAAGCACCGCTCCCGGACCTCTTTCGGCAGAAGGCGCACACCGCAGAGCGCAGTGAGCGGCAGAATCGTCTTTGCGCGAAGAAGCAGCTTCTTCGTCTCCGGGAGCCGGAGAGAGCGGCAACTTCGCAAAGGTGATGAAACAAGCTGTACAACACTGCGATTGTGTGCGCAGCTTGCCAACTGAGAGAAAACAGTACCTGACCACTCTCCTGCCTTTTCTATTCACATGAACATTCGATTGCAAGCTGTTTTGGACAACTTTCTTTCTCTTCTTGCTAAACACTCGGCAGACCTCCGTGCAGCCTCTAGAACACGATGGGAGATGTTTTCTGTGCTGGCAAAGTTTCTCCTTGCCAGACAGAGTGGTAAAGCTTTTTGCTAAGATGTAGACGAGAAGAGAGGCTAAAGACGAAGGTACGGTGCTCTGCAGAGCTAAGTACCGCTCCCGGGCCTCTTTCGGCAGAAGGCGCACACCGTAGAGCACTGTGAGCGGCAGAATCGTCTTTGCTCGAAGAAGCAGCTTCTTCGTCTCCGGGAGCCGGAGAGAGCGGCAGCTTCGCAAAGGTGATGAAACAAGCTGTACAACACTGCGATTGTGTGCGCAGCTTGCCAACTGAGAGAAAACAGTACCTGACCACTCTCCTGCCTTTTCTATTCACATGAACATTCGATTGCAAGCTGTTTTGGACAACTTTCTTTCTCTTCTTGCAAAACACTCGGCAGACCTCCGTGCAGCCTCTAGAACACGATGGGAGATGTTTTCTGTGCTGGCAAAGTTTCTCCTTGCCAGACAGAGTGGTAAAGTTTTTTGATAAGATGTAGACGAGAAGAGAGGCTAAAGACGAAGGTACGGTGCTCTGCAGAGCTAAGTACCGCTCCCGGGCCTCTTTCGGCAGAAGGCGCACACCGCAGAGCACTGTGAGCGGCAGAATCGTCTTTGCGCGAAGAAGCAGCTTCTTCGTCTCCGGGAGCCGGAGAGAGCGGCAGCTTCGCAAAGGTGATGAAACAAGCTGTACAACACTGCGATTGTGTGCGCAGCTTGCCAACTGAGAGAAAACAGTACCTGACCACTCTCCTGCCTTTTCTATTCACATGAACATTCGATTGCAAGCTGTTTTGGACAACTTTCTTTCTCTTCTTGCAAAACACTCGGCAGACCTCCGTGCAGCTTCTAGAACACGATGGGAGATGTTTTTTGTGCTGGCACAGTTTCTCCTTGCCAGACAGAGTGGAAAAGATTTTTGCTAAGATGTAGATGAGAAGAGATGCTAAAGACGAAGGTACGGTGCTCTGCAGAGCTAAGAACCGCTCCCGGACTTCTTTCGGCAGAAGGCGCACACCGCAGAGCACTGTGCGCGGCAGAATAGTGTTTGCGCGAAGAAGCAGCTTCTTCGTCTCCGGGAGCCGGAGAGAGCGGCAACTCCGCAAAGGTGATGAAACAAGCTCTACAACACTGCGATTGTGTGCGCAGTTGCCAACTGAGAGAAAACAGTACCTGACCACTCTCCTGCCTTTTCTATTCACATGAACATTCGATTGCAAGCTGTTTTGGACAACTTTCTTTCTCTTCTTGCAAAACACTCGGCAGACCTCCGTGCAGCCTCTAGAACACGATGGGAGATGTTTTCTGTGCTGGCAAAGTTTCTCCTTTCCAGACAGAGTGGAAAAGCTTTTTGCTAAGATGTAGAGGAGAAGAGAGGCTAAAGACGAAGGTACGGTGCTTTGCAGAGCTAAGCACCGCTCCCGGACCTCTTTCGGCAGAAGGCGCACACCGCAGAGCACTGTGAGCGGCAGAATCGTCTTTGCGCGAAGAAGCAGCATCTTCGTCTCCGGGAGCCGGAGAGAGCGGCAACTTCGCAAAGGTGATGAAACAAGCTGTACAACACTGCGATTGTGTGCGCAGCTTGCCAACTGAGAGAAAACAGTACCTGACCACTCTCCTGCCTTTTCTATTCACATGAACATTCGATTGCAAGCTGTTTTGGACAACTTTCTTTCTCTTCTTGCAAAACACTCAGCAGACCTCCGTGCAGCCTCTAGAACACGATGGGAGATGTTTTCTGTGCTGGCAAAGTTTCTCCTTGCCAGACAGAGTGGAAAAGCTTTTTGCTAAGATGTAGACGAGAAGAGAGGCTAAAGACGAAGGTACGGTGCTCTGCAGAGCTAAGCACCGCTCCCGGACCTCTTTCGGCAGAAGGCGCACACCGCAGAGCGCAGTGAGCGGCAGAATCGTCTTTGCGCGAAGAAGCAGCTTCTTCGTCTCCCGGAGCCGGAGAGAGCGGCAACTTCGCAAAGGTGATGAAACAAGCTTTACAACACTGCGATTGTGTGCGCAGCTTGCCAACTGAGAGAAAACAGTACCTGACCACTCTCCTGCCTTTTCTATTCACATGAACATTCGATTGCAAGCTGTTTTGGACAACTTTCTTTCTCTTCTTGCAAAACACTCGGCAGACCTCCGTGCAGCCTCTAGAACACGATGGGAGATGTTTTCTGTGCTGGCAAAGTTTCTCCTTGCCAGACAGAGTGGAAAAGCTTTTTGCTAAGATGTAGACGAGAAGAGAGGCTGAAGACGAAGGTACGGTGCTCTGCAGAGCTAAGCACCGCACCCGGACCTCTTTCGGCAGAAGGCGCACACCGCAGAGCACTGTGAGCGGCAGAATCGTCGTTGCGAGAAGAAGCAGCTTCTTCGTCTCCGGGAGCCGGAGAGAGCGGCAACTCCGCAAAGGTGATGAAACAAGCTGTACAACACTGCGATTGTGTGCGCAGCTTGCCAAGTGAGAGAAAACAGTACCTGACCACTCTCCTGCCTTTTCTATTCACATGAACATTCGATTGCAAGCTGTTTTGGACAACTTTCTTTCTCTTCTTGCAAAACACTCGGCAGACGTCCGTGCAGCCTCTAGAACACGATGGGAGATGTTTTCTGTGCTGGCACAGTTTCTCCTTGCCAGACAGAGTGGAAAAGCTTTTTGCTAAGATGTAGACGAGAAGAGAGGCTAAAGACGAAGGTACGGTGCTCTGCAGAGCTAAGCACCGCTCCCGGACCTCTTTCGGCAGAAGGCGCACACCGCAGAGCGCAGTGAGCGGCAGAATCGTCTTTGCGCGAAGAAGCAGCTTCTTCGTCTCCCGGAGCCGGAGAGAGCGGCAACTTCGCAAAGGTGATGAAACAAGCTTTACAACACTGCGATTGTGTGCGCAGCTTGCCAACTGAGAGAAAACAGTACCTGACCACTCTCCTGCCTTTTCTATTCACATGAACATTCGATTGCAAGCTGTTTTGGACAACTTTCTTTCTCTTCTTGCAAAACACTCGGCAGACCTCCGTGCAGCCTCTAGAACACGATGGGAGATGTTTTCTGTGCTGGCAAAGTTTCTCCTTGCCAGACAGAGTGGAAAAGCTTTTTGCTAAGATGTAGACGAGAAGAGAGGCTGAAGACGAAGGTACGGTGCTCTGCAGAGCTAAGCACCGCTCCCGGACCTCTTTCGGCAGAAGGCGCACACCGCAGAGCACTGTGAGCGGCAGAATCGTCGTTGCGAGAAGAAGCAGCTTCTTCGTCTCCGGGAGCCGGAGAGAGCGGCAACTTCGCAAAGGTGATGAAACAAGCTGTACAACACTGCGATTGTGTGCGCAGCTTGCCAAGTGAGAGAAAACAGTACCTGACCACTCTCCTGCCTTTTCTATTCACATGAACATTCGATTGCAAGCTGTTTTGGACAACTTTCTTTCTCTTCTTGCAAAACACTCGGCAGACCTCCGTGCAGCCTCTAGAACACGATGGGAGATGTTTTTTGTGCTGGCACAGTTTCTCCTTGCCAGACAGAGTGGAAAAGCTTTTTGCTAAGATGTAGACGAGAAGAGAGTCTGAAGACGAAGGTACGGTGCTCTGCAGAGCTAAGCACCGCTCCCGGACCTCTTTCGGCAGAAGGAGCACACCGCAGAGCACTGTGAGCGGCAGAATCGTCGTTGCGACAAGAAGCAGCTTCTTCGTCTCCGGGAGCCAGAGAGAGCGGCAACTCCGCAAAGGTGATGAAACAAGCTGTACAACACTGCGATTGTGTGCGCAGCTTGCCAAGTGAGAGAAAACAGTACCTGACCACTCTCCTGCCTTTTCTATTCACATGAACATTCGATTGCAAGCTGTTTTGGACAACTTTCTTTCTCTTCTTGCAAAACACTCGGCAGACCTCCGTGCAGCCTCTAGAACACGATGGGAGATGTTTTCTGTGCTGGCACAGTTTCTCCTTGCCAGACAGAGTGGAAAAGCTTTTTGCTAAGATGTAGACGAGAAGAGAGGCTAAAGACGAAGGTACGGTGCTCTGCAGAGCTAAGCACCGCTCCCGGACCTCTTTCGGCAGAAGGCGCACACCGCAGAGCACTGTGAGCGGCAGAATCGTCTTTGCGCGAAGAAGCAGCATCTTCGTCTCCGGGAGACGGAGAGAGCGGCAACTTCGCAAAGGTGATGAAACAAGCTGTACAACACTGCGATTGTGTGCGCAGCTTGCCAACTGAGAGAAAACAGTACCTGACCACTCTCCTGCCTTTTCTAATCACATGAACATTCGATTGCAAGCTGTTTTGGACAACTTTCTTTCTCTTCTTGCAAAACACTCGGCAGACCTCCGTGCAGCCTCTAGAAAACGATGGGAGATGTTTTTTGTGCTGGCACAGTTTCTCCTTGCCAGGCACAGTGGAAAAGGTTTTAGCTGAGATGTAGACGAGAAGAGAGGCTAAAGACGAAGGTACGGTGCTCTGCAGAGCTAAGCACAGCTCCCGGGCCCCTTTCGTCAGAAGACACACACCGCAGAGCACTGTGAGCGGCAGAATCGTCTTTGCGAGAAGAAGCAGCTTCTTCGTCTCCGGGAGCCGGTGAGAGCGGCAACTTCGCAAAGGTGATGAAACAAGCTGTACAACACTGCGATTGTGTGCGCAGCTTGCCAACTGAGAGAAAACAGTACCTGACCACTCTCCTGCCTTTTCTATTGACATGAACATTCGATTGCAAGCTGTTTTGGACAACTTTCTTTCTCTTCTTGCAAAACACTCGGCAGACCTCCGTGCAGCCTCTAGAACACGATGGGAGATGTTTTCTGTGCTGGCACAGTTTCTCCTTGCCAGACAGAGTGGAAAAGCTTTTTGCTAAGATGTAGACGAGAAGAGAGGCTAAAGACGAAGGTACGGTGCTCTGCAGAGCTAAGCACCGCTCCCGGACCTCTTTCGGCAGAAGGCGCACACCGCAGAGCACTGTGAGCGGCAGAATCGTCTTTGCGCGAAGAAGCAGCATCTTCGTCTCCGGGAGACGGAGAGAGCGGCAACTTCGCAAAGGTGATGAAACAAGCTGTACAACACTGCGATTGTGTGCGCAGCTTGCCAACTGAGAGAAAACAGTACCTGACCACTCTCCTGCCTTTTCTATTCACATGAACATTCGATTGCAAGCTGTTTTGGACAACTTTCTTTCTCTTCTTGCAAAACACTCGGCAGACCTCCGTGCAGCCTCTAGAAAACGATGGGAGATGTTTTTTGTGCTGGCACAGTTTCTCCTTGCCAGGCACAGTGGAAAAGGTTTTAGCTGAGATGTAGACGAGAAGAGAGGCTAAAGACGAAGGTACGGTGCTCTGCAGAGCTAAGCACAGCTCCCGGGCCCCTTTCGTCAGAAGACACACACCGCAGAGCACTGTGAGCGGCAGAATCGTCTTTGCGAGAAGAAGCAGCTTCTTAGTCTCCGGGAGCCGGAGAGAGCGGCAACTTGGCAAAGGTGATGAAACAAGCTGTACAACACTGCGATTGTGTGCGCAGCTTGCCAAGTGAGAGAAAACAGTACCTGACCACTCTCCTGCCTTTTCTATTCACATGAACATTCGATTGCAAGCTGTTTTGGACAACTTTCTTTCTCTTCTTGCAAAACACTCGGCAGACCTCCGTGCAGCCTCTAGAACACGATGAGAGATGTTTTCTGTGCTGGCACAGTTTCTCCTTGCCAGACAGAGTGGAAAAGCTTTTTGCTAATATGTAGACGAGAAGAGAGGCTAAAGACGAAGGTACGGTGCTCTGCAGAGCTAAGCACCGCTCCCGGGCCTCTTTCGGCAGAAGGCGCACACCGCAGAGCACTGTTAGCGGCAAAATCGTCTTTGCGCGAAGAAGCAGCTTCTTCGTCTCCGGGAGCCGGAGAGAGCGGCAGCTTCGCAAAGGTGATGAAACAAGCTGTACAACACTGCGATTGTGTGCGCAGCTTGCCAAGTGACAGAAAACAGTACCTGAATACTCACCTGCATTTTCTATTCACATGAACATGCGATTGCAAGCTGTTTTGGACAATTTTCTTTCTCTTCTTGCAAAACACTCGGCAGACATCCGTGCAGCTTGTAGAACACGATGGGAGATGTTTTTTGTGCTGGCACAGTTTCTCCTTGCCAGACAGAGTGGAAAAGCTTTTTGCTAAGATGTAGACGAGAAGAGAGGCTAAAGACGAAGGTACGGTGCTCTGCAGAGCTAAGCACCGCTCCCGGACCTCTTTCGGCAGAAGGCGCACACCGCAGAGCACTGTGAGCGGCAGAATCATCTTTGCGCGAAGAAGCAGCTTCTTCGTCTCCGGGAGCCGGAGAGAGCGGCAGCTTCGCAAAGGTGATGAAACAAGCTCTACAACACTGCGATTGTGTGCGCAGCTTGCCAACTGAGAGAAAACAGTACCTGACCACTCTCCTGCCTTTTCTATTCACATGAACATTCGATTGCAAGCTGTTTTGGACAACTTTCTTTCTCTTCTTGCAAAACACTCGGCAGACCTCCGTGCAGCCTCTAGAACACGATGGGAGATGTTTTCTGTGCTGGCACAGTTTCTCCTTGCCAGACAGACTGGAAAAGCTTTTTGCTAAGATGTAGACGAGAAGAGAGGCTGAAGACGAAGGTACGGTGCTCTGCAGAGCTAAGCACTGCTCCCGGACCTCTTTCGGCAGAAGGCGCACACCGCAGAGCACTGTGAGCGGCAGAATCGTCTTTGCGCGAAGAAGCAGCTTCTTCGTCTCCGGGAGCCGGAGAGAGCGGCAACTTCGCAAAGGTGATGAAACAAGCTGTACAACACTGCGATTGTGTGCGCAGCTTGCCAAGTGAGAGAAAACAGTACCTGACCACTCTCCTGCCTTTTGTAATCACATGAACATTCGATTGCAAGCTGTTTTGGACAACTTTCTTTCTCTTCTTGCAAAACACTCGGCAGACCTCCGTGCAGCCTCTAGAACACGATGAGAGATGTTTTCTGTGCTGGCACAGTTTCTCCTTGCCAGACAGAGTGGAGAAGCTTTTTGCTAATATGTAGAAGAGAAGAGAGGCTAAAGACGAAGGTACGGTGCTCTGCAGAGCTAAGCACAGCTCCCGGGCCTCTTTCGGCAGAAGGCGCACACCGCAGAGCACTGTTAGCGGCAAAATCGTCTTTGCGCGAAGAAGCAGCTTCTTCGTCTCCGGGAGCCGGAGAGAGCGGCAGCTTCGCAAAGGTGATGAAACAAGCTGTACAACACTGCGATTGTGTGCGCAGCTTGCCAAGTGACAGAAAACAGTACCTGAATACTCACCTGCATTTTCTATTCACATGAACATGCGATTGCAAGCTGTTTTGGACAATTTTCTTTCTCTTCTTGCAAAACACTCGGCAGACCTCCGTGCAGCCTCTAGAACACGATGGGAGATGTTTTTTGTGCTGGCACAGTTTCTCCTTGCCAGACAGAGTGGAAAAGCTTTTTGCTAAGATGTAGACGAGAAGAGAGGCTATAGACGAAGGTACGGTGCTCTGCAGAGCTAAGCACCGCTCCCGGACCTCTTTCGGCAGAAGGCGCAGACCGCAGAGCACTGTGAGCGGCAGAATCGTCTTTGCGCGAAGAAGCAGCTTCTTCGTCTCCGGGAGCCGGAGAGAGCGGCAGCTTCGCAAAGGTGATGAAACAAGCTGTACAACACTGCGATTGTGTGCGCAGCTTGCCAACTGAGAGAAAACAGTACCTGACCACTCTCCTGCCTTTTCTATTCACATGAACATTCGATTGGAAGCTGTTTTGGACAACTTTCTTTCTCTTCTTGCAAAACACTCGGCAGACCTCCGTGCAGCCTCTAGAACACGATGGGAGATGTTTTCTGTGGTGGCACAGTTTCTCCTTGCCAGACAGAGTGGAAAAGCTTTTTGCTAAGATGTAGACGAGAAGAGAGGCTAAAGACGAAGGTACGGTGCTCTGCAGAGCTAAGCACAGCTCCCGGGCCTCTTTCGGCAGAAGGCGCACACCGCAGAGCACTGTGAGCGGCAGAATAGTCTTTGCGCGAAGAAGCAGCATCTTTGTCTCCGGGAGCCGGAGAGAGCGGCAGCTTCGCAAAGGTGATGAAACAAGCTGTACAACACTGCGATTGTGTGCGCAGCTTGCCAACTGAGAGAAAACAGTACCTGACCACTCTCCTGCCTTTTCTATTCACATGAACATTTGATTGCAAGCTGTTTTGGACAACTTTCTTTCTCTTCTTGCAAAACACTCGGCCGACCTCCGTGCAGCCTCTAGAACACGATGGGAGATGTTTTCTGTGCTGGCAAAGTTTCTCCTTGCCAGACAGAGTGGAAAAGCTTTTTGCTAAGATGTAGACGAGAAGAGAGGCTAAAGACGAAGGTACGGTGCTCTGCAGAGCTAAGCACCGCTCCCGGACCTCTTTCGGCAGAAGGCGCACACCGCAGAGCACTGTGAGCGGCAGAATCGTCTTTGAGAGAAGAAGCAGCTTCTTCGTCTCCGGGAGCCGGAGAGAGCGGCAACTTGGCAAAGGTGATGAAACAAGCTGTACAACACTGCGATTGTGTGCGCAGCTTGCCAACTGAGAGAAAACAGTACCTGACCACTCTCCTGCCTTTTGTAATCACATGAACATTCGATTGCAAGCTGTTTTGGACAACTTTCTTTATCTTCTTGCAAAACACTCGGCAGACCTCCGTGCAGCCTCTAGAATACGATGAGAGATGTTTTCTGTGCTGGCAGAGTTTCTCCTTGCCAGACAGAGTGGAAAAGTTTTTGCTAATATGTAGACGAGAAGAGAGGCTAAAGACGAAGGTACGGTGCTCTGCAGAGCTAAGCACAGCTCCCGGGCGTCTTTCGGCAGAAGGCGCACACCGCAGAGCACTGTTAGCGGCAGAATCGTCTTTGCGCGAAGAAGCAGCTTCTTCGTCTCCGGGAGCCGGAGAGAGCGGCAGCTTCGCAAAGGTGATGAAACAAGCTGTACAACACTGCGATTGTGTGCGCAGCTTGCCAAGTGACAGAAAACAGTACCTGAATACTCACCTGCATTTTCTATTCACATTAACATGCGATTGCAAGCTGTTTTGGACAATTTTCTTTCTCTTCTTGCAAAACACTCGGCAGACCTCCGTGCAGCCTCTAGAACATGATGGGAGATGTTTTTTGTGCTGGCACAGTTTCTCCTTGCCAGACAGATTGGAAAAGCTTTTTGCTAAGATGTAGACGAGAAGAGAGGCTAAAGACGAAGGTACGGTGCTCTGCAGAGCTAAGCACCGCTCCCGGACCTCTTTCGGCAGAAGGCGCACACCGCAGAGCACTGTGAGCGGCAGAATCGTCTTTGCGCGAAGAAGAAGCTTCTTCGTCTCCGGGAGCCGGAGAGAGCGGCAACTTCGCAAAGGTGATGAAACAAGCTGTACAACACTGCGATTGTGTGCGCAGCTTGCCAACTGAGAGAAAACAGTACCTGACCACTCTCCTGCCTTTTCTATTCACATGAACATTCGATTGCAAGCTGTTTTGGACAACTTTCTTTCTCTTCTTGCAAAACACTCGGCAGACTTCCGTGCAGCCTCTAGAACACGATGGGAGTTGTTTTTGATGCTGGTAAAGTTTCTCCTTGCCAGACAGAGTGGAAAAGATTTTTGCTAAGATGTAGACGAGAAGAGAGGCTAAAGACGAAGGTACGGTGCTCTGCAGAGCTAAGCACCGCTCCCGGACCTCTTTCGGCAGAAGGCGCACACCGCAGAGCACTGTGAGCGGCAGAATCGTCTTTGCGCGAAGAAGCAGCTTCTTCATCTCCGGGAGCCGGAGAGAGCGGCAACTTCGCAAAGGTGATGAAACAAGCTGTACAACACTGCGATTGTGTGGGCAGCTTTCCAACTGAGAGAAAACAGTACCTGACCCCTCTCCTGCATTTTCTATTCACTTGAACATTCTATTGCAAGCTGTTTTGGACAACTTTCTTTCTCTTCTTGCAAAACACTCGGCAGACCTCCGTGCAGCCTCTAGAACACGATGGGAGATGTTTTCTGTGCTGGCAAAGTTTCTCCTTGCCAGACAGAGTGGAAAAGCTTTTTGCTAAGATGTAGACGAGAAGAGAGGCTAAAGACGAAGGTACGGTGCTCTGCAGAGCTAAGCACAGCTCCCCGGCCTCTTTCGGCAGAAGACACACACCGCAGAGCACTGTGAGCGGCAGAATCGTCTTTGCGCGAAGAAGCAGCTTCTTTGTCTCCGGGAGCCGGAGAGAGCGGCAACTTCGCAAAGGTGATGAAACAAGCTGTACAACACTGCGATTGTGTGCGCAGCCTGCCAAATGAGAGAAAACAGTACCTGACCACTCTCCTGCCTTTTCTATTCACATGAACATTCGATTGCAAGCTGTTTTGGACAACTTTCTTTCTCTTCTTGCAAAACACTCGGCAGACCTCCGTGCAGCTTCTAGAACACGATGGGAGATGTTTTTTGTGCTGGCACAGTTTCTCCTTGCCAGACAGATTGGAAAAGCTTTTTGCTAAGATGTAGATGAGAAGAGATGCTAAAGACGAAGGTACGGTGCTTTGCAGAGCTAAGAACCGCTCCCGGGCGTCTTTCGGCAGAAGGCGCACACCAAAGAGCACTGTGAGCGGCAGAATCGTCTTTGCGCGAAGAAGCAGCTTCTTCTCTCCGGGAGCCGGAGAGAGCGGCAACTCCGCAAAGGTGATGAAACAAGCTCTACAAAACTGCGATTGTGTGCGCAGCTTGCCAAGTGAGAGAAAACAGTACCTGACCACTCTCCTGCCTTTTCTATTCACATGAACATTCGATTGCAAGCTGTTTTGGACAACTTTCTTTCTCTTCTTGCAAAACACTCAGCAGACATCCGTGCAGCCTCTAGAACACGATGGGAGATGTTTTCTGTGCTGGCAAAGTTTCTCCTTGCCAGACAGAGTGGAAAAGCTTTTTGCTAAGATGTAGACGAGAAGAGAGGCTAAAGACGAAGGTACGGTGCTCTGCAGAGCTAAGCACAGCTCCCGGACCAATTTCGGCAGAAGGCGCACACTGCAGAGCACTGTGAGCGGCAGAATCGTCTTTGCGCGAAGAAGCAGCTTCTTCGTCTCCGGGAGCCGGAGAGAGCGGCAGCTTCGCAAAGGTGATTAAACAAGCTGTACAACACTGCCATTGTGTGCGCAGCTTGCCAAGTGAGAGAAAACAGTACCTGACCACTCTCCTGCGTTTTCTATTCACATGAACATTCGATTGCAAGCTGTTTTGGACAACTTTCTTTCTCTTCTTGCAAAACACTCGGCAGACCTCCGTGCAGCCTCTAGAACACGATGGGAGATGTTTTCTGTGCTGGCACAGTTTCTCCTTGCCAGACAGAGTGGAAAAGCTTTTTGCTAAGATGTAGACGAGAAGAGAGGCTAAAGACGAAGGTACGGTGCTCTGCAGAGCTAAGCACCGCTCCCGGGCCACTTTCGGCAGAAGGCGCACACCGCAGAGCATTGTGAGCGGCAGAATCGTCTTTGCGCGAAGAAGCAGCTTCTTCGTCTCCGGGAGACGGAGAGAGCGGCAACTTCGCAAAGGTGATGAAACAAGCTGTACAACACTGCGATTGTGTGCGCAGCTTGCCAAGTGACAGAAAACAGTACCTGACCACTCTCCTGCCTTTTCTATTCACATGAACATTCGATTGCAAGCTGTTTTGGACAACTTTCTTTCTCTTCTTGCAAAACACTCGGCAGACCTCCGTGCAGCCTCTAGAACACGATGGGAGATGTTTTCTGTGCTGGCACAGTTTCTCCTTGCCAGACAGAGTGGAAAAGCTTTTTGCTAATATGTAGACGAGAAGAGAGACTAAAGACGAAGGTACGGTGCTCTGCAGAGCTAAGCACCGCTCCCGGGCGTCTTTCGGCAGAAGTCGCACACCGCAGAGCACTATGAGCGGCAGAATTGTCTTTGCGCGAAGAAGCAGCTTCTTCGTCTCCGGGAGCCGGAGAGAGCGGCAACTTCGCAAAGGTGATGAAACAAGCTGTACAACACTGCGATTGTGTGCGCAGCTTGCCAACTGAGAGAAAACAGTACCTGACCACTCTCCTGCCTTTTCTATTCACATGAACATTGGATTGCAAGCTGTTTTGGACAACTTTCTTTCTCTTCTTGCAAAACACTCGGCAGACCTCCGTGCAGCCTCTAGAACACGATGGGAGATGTTTTCTGTGCTGGCACAGTTTCTCCTTGCCAGACAGAGTGGAAAAGCTTTTTGCTAAGATGTAGACGAGAAGAGAGGCGAAAGACGAAGGTACGGTGCTCTGCAGAGCTAAGCACCGCTCCCGGTCGTCTTTCGGCAGAAGGCGCACACCGCAGAGCACAGTGAGCGGCAGAATCGTCTTTGCGCGAAGAAGCAGCTTCTTCGTCTCCGGGAGCCGGAGAGAGCGGCAACTTCGCAAAGGTGATGAAACAAGCTGTACAACACTGCGATTGTGTGCGCAGCTTGCCAAGTGAGAGAAAACAGTACCTGACCACTCTCCTGCGTTTTCTATTCACATGAACATTCGATTGCAAGCTGTTTTGGACAACTTTCTTTCTCTTCTTTCAAAACACTCGGCAGACCTCCGTGCAGCCTCTAGAACACGATGGGAGATGTTTTCTGTGCTGGCAAAGTTTCTCCTTGCCAGACAGAGTGGAAAAGCTTTTTGCTAAGATGTAGACGAGAAGAGAGGCTAAAGACGAAGGTACGGTGCTCTGCAGAGCTAAGCACAGCTCCCGGGTCTCTTTCGGCAGAAGACACACACTGCAGAGCACTGTGAGCGGCAGAATAGTCTTTGCGCGAAGAAGCAGCTTCTTTGTCTCCGGGAGCCGGAGAGAGCGGCAGCTTCGCAAAGGTGATGAAACAAGCTGTACAACACTGCGATTGTGTGCGCAGCTTGCCAACTGAGAGAAAACAGTACCTGACCACTCTCCTGCCTTTTCTATTCACATGAACATTCGATTGCAAGCTGTTTTGGACAACTTTCTTTCTCTTCTTGCAAAACACTCGGCAGACCTCCGTGCAGCCTCTAGAACACGATGGGAGATGTTTTTTGTGCTGGCACAGTTTCTCCTTGCCAGACAGAGTGGAAAAGCTTTTTGCTAAGATGTAGACGAGAAGAGAGGCTAAAGACGAAGGTACGGTGCTCTGCAGAGCTAAGCACCGCTCCCGGGCGTCTTTCGGCAGAAGGCGCACACCGCAGAGCACTGTGAGCGGCAGAATCGTCTTTGCGCGAAGAAGCAGCTTCTTCGTCTCCGGGAGCCGGAGAGAGCGGCAGCTTCGCAAAGGTTATGAAACAAGCTGTACAAAACTGCGATTGTGTTCGCAGCTTGCCAAGTGAGAGAAAACAGTACCTGACCACTCTCCTGCCTTTTCTATTCACATGAACATTCGATTGCAAGCTGTTTTGGACAACTTTCTTTCTCTTCTTGCAAAACACTCGGCAGACCTCTGTGCAGCCTCTAGAACACGATGGGAGATGTTTTCTGTGCTGGCAAAGTTTCTCCTTGCCAGACAGAGTGGAAAAGCTTTTTGCTAAGATGTAGACGAGAAGAGAGGCTAAAGACGAAGGTACGGTGCTCTGCAGAGCTAAGCACCGCTCCCGGACCTCTTTCGGCAGAAGGCGCACACCGCAGGGCACTGTGAGCGGCAGAATCGTCTTTGCGAGAAGAAGCAGCTTCTTCGTCTCCGGGAGCCGGAGAGAGCGGCAACTTCGCAAAGGTGATGAAACAAGCTGTACAACACTGCGATTGTGTGCGCAGCTTGCCAAGTGAGAGAAAACAGTACCTGACCACTCTCCTGCCTTTTCTATTCACATGAACATTCGATTGCAAGCTGTTTTGGACAACTTTCTTTCTCTTCTTGCAAAACACTCGGCAGACCTCCGTGCAGCCTCTAGAACACGATGGGAGATGTTTTTTGTGCTGGCAAAATTTCTCCTTGCCAGACAGAGTGGAAAAGCTTTTTGCTAAGATGTAGACGAGAAGAGAGGCTGAAGACGAAGGTACGGTGCTCTGCAGAGCTAAGCACCGCTCCCGGACCTCTTTCGGCAGAAGGCGCACACCGCAGAGCACTGTGAGCGGCAGAATCGTCTTTGCGCGAAGAAGCAGCTTCTTCGTCTCCGGGAGCCGGAGAGAGCGGCAACTTCGCAAAGGTGATGAAACAAGCTGTACAACACTGCGATTGTGTGCGCAGCTTGCCAACTGAGAGAAAACAGTACCTGACCACTCTCCTGCCTTTTCTATTCACATGAACATTCGATTGCAAGCTGTTTTGGACAACTTTCTTTCTCTTCTTGCAAAACACTCGGCAGACCTCCGTGCAGCTTGTAGAACACGATGGGAGATGTTTTTTGTGCTGGCACAGTTTCTCCTTGCCAGACAGAGTGGAAAAGCTTTTTGCTAAGATGTAGATGAGAAGAGATGCTAAAGACGAAGGTACGGTGCTCTGCAGAGCTAAGAACCGCTCCCGGGCGTCCTTCGGCAGAAGGCGCACACCAAAGAGCACTGTGAGCGGCAGAATCGTCTTTGCGCGAAGAAGCAGCTTCTTCGTCTCCGGGAGCCGGAGAGAGCGGCAACTCCGCAATGGTGATGAAACAAGCTGTACAACACTGCGATTGTGTGCGCAGCTTGCCAAGTGAGAGAAAACAGTACCTGACCACTCTCCTGCCTTTTCTATTCACATGAACATTCGATTGCAAGCTGTTTTGGACAACTTTCTTTCTCTTCTTGCAAAACACTCAGCAGACCTCCGTGCAGCCTCTAGAACACGATGGGAGATGTTTTCTGTGCTGGCAAAGTTTCTCCTTGCCAGACAGAGTGGAAAAGCTTTTTGCTAAGATGTAGACGAGAAGAGAGGCTAAAGACGAAGGTACGGTGCTCTGCAGAGCTAAGCACCGCTCCCGGACCTCTTTCGGCAGAAGGCGCACACTGCAGAGCACTATGAGCGGCAGAATCGTCTTTGCGCGAAGAAGCAGCTTCTTCGTCTCCGGGAACCGGAGAGAGCGGCAGCTTCGCAAAGGTGATGAAACAAGCTGTACAACACTGCGATTGTGTGCGCAGCTTGCCAACTGAGAGAAAACAGTACCTGACCACTCTCCTGCCTTTTCAAATCACATGAACATTCGATTGGAAGCTGTTTTGGACAACTTTCTTTCTCTTCTTGCAAAACACTCGGCAGACATCCGTGCAGCTTGTAGAACACGATGGGAGATGTTTTTTGTGCTGGCACAGTTTCTCCTTGCCAGACAGAGTGGAAAAGCTTTTTGCTAAGATGTAGATGCGAAGAGATGCTAAAGACGAAGGTACGGTGCTCTGCAGAGCTAAGAACCGCTCCCGGGCGTCTTTCGGCAGAAGGCGCACACCGCAGAGCACTGTGAGCGGCAGAATCGTCTTTGCGCGAAGAAGCAGCTTCTTCGTCTCCGGGAGCCGGAGAGAGCGGCAACTCCGCAAAGGTGATGAAACAAGCTGTACAACACTGCGATTGTGTGCGCAGCTTGCCAACTGAGAGAAAACAGTACCTGACCACTCTCCTGCCTTTTCTAATCACATGAACATTCGATTGCAAGCTGCTTTGGACAACTTTCTTTCTCTTCTTGCAAAACACTCGGCAGACCTCCGTGCAGCCTCTAGAACACGATGGGAGATGTTTTCTGTGCTGGCAAAGTTTCTCCTTGCCAGACAGAGTGGAAAAGCTTTTTGCTAAGATGTAGACGAGAAGAGAGGCTAAAGACGAAGGTACGGTGCTCTGCAGAGCTAAGCACCGCTCCCGGACCTCTTTCGGCAGAAGGCGCACACTGCAGAGCACTGTGAGCGGCAGAATCGTCGTTGCGAGAAGAAGCAGCTTCTTCGTCTCCGGGAGCCGGAGAGAGCGGCAGCTTCGCAAAGGTGATGAAACAAGCTGTACAACACTGCGATTGTGTGCGCAGCTTGCCAACTGAGAGAAAACAGTACCTGACCACTCTCCTGCCTTTTCTATTCACATGTACATTCGATTGCAAGCTGCTTTGGACAACTTTCTTTTTCTTCTTGCAAAACACTCGGCAGACATCCGTGCAGCTTGTAGAACACGATGGGAGATGTTTTTTGTGCTGGCACAGTTTCTCCTTGCCAGACAGAGTGGAAAAGCTTTTTGCTAAGATGTAGATGCGAAGAGATGCTAAAGACGAAGGTACGGTGCTCTGCAGAGCAAAGAACCGCTCCCGGGCGTCTTTCGGCAGAAGGCGCACACCGCAGAGCACTGTGAGCGGCAGAATCGTCTTTGCGCGAAGAAGCAGCTTCTTCGTCTCCGGGAGCCGGAGAGAGCGGCAGCTTCGCAAAGGTGATGAAACAAGCTGTACAACACTGCGATTGTGTGCGCAGCTTGCCAACTGAGAGAAAACAGTACCTGACCACTCTCCTGCCTTTTCTAATCACATGAACCTTCGATTGGAAGCTGTTTTGGACAACTTTCTTTCGCTTCTTGCAAAACACTCGGCAGACCTCCGTGCAGCCTCTAGAACAAGATGGGAGATGTTTTCTGTGCTGGCAAAGTTTCTCCTTGCCAGACAGAGTGGAAAAGCTTTTTGCTAAGATGTAGACGAGAAGAGAGGCTAAAGACGAAGGTACGGTGCTCTGCAGAGCTAAGCACCGCTCCCGGACCTCTTTCGGCAGAAGGCGCAGACCGCAGAGCATTGTGAGCGGCAGAATCGTCTTTGCGCGAAGAAGCAGCTTCTTCGTCTCCGGGAGCCGGAGAGAGCGGCAACTTCGCAAAGGTGATGAAACAAACTGTACAACACTGCGATTGTGTGCGCAGCTTGCCAAGGGACAGAAAACAGTACCTGACCACTCTCCTGCCTCTTCTATTCACATGAACATTCGATTGCAAGCTGTTTTGGACAACTTTCTTTCTCTTCTTGCAAAACACTCGGCAGACCTCCGTGCAGCCTCTAGAACACGATGGGAGATGTTTTCTGTGCTGGCACAGTTTCTCCTTGCCAGACAGAGTGGAAAAGCTTTTTGCTAATACGTAGACGAGAAGAGGGACTAAAGACGAAGGTACGGTGCTCTGCAGAGCTAAGCACCGCTCCCGGGCGTCTTTCGGCAGAAGGCGCACACCGCAGCGCACTGTGAGCGGCAGAATCGTCTTTGCGCGAAGAAGCAGCTTCTTCGTCTCCGGGAGCCGGAGAGAGCGGCAGCTTCGCAAAGGTGATGAAACAAGCTGTACAACACTGCGATTGTGTGCGCAGCTTGCCAAGTGACAGAAAAGAGTACATGAATACTCTCCTGCCTGTTCTATTCACATGAACGTGCGATTGCAAGCTGTTTTGGACAATTTTCTTTCTCTTCTTGCAAAACACTCGGCAGACCTCCTTGCAGCCTCTAGAACACGATGGGAGATGTTTTTTGTGCTGGCACAGTTTCTCCTTGCCAGACAGAGTGGAAAAGCTTTTTGCTGAGATGTAGACGAGAAGAGAGGCTAAAGACGAAGGTACGGTGCTCTGCAGAGCTAAGCACCGCTCCCGGACCTCTTTTGGCAGAAGCCGCAGACCGCAGAGCACTGTGAGCGGCAGAATCGTCTTTGCGCGAAGAAGCAGCTTCTTCGTCTCCGGGAGCCGGAGAGAGCGGCAACTTCGCAAAGGTGATGAAACAAGCTGTACAACACTGCGATTGTGTGCGCAGCTTGCCAACTGAGAGAAAACAGTACCTGACCACTCTCCTGCCTTTTCTATTCACATGAACATTCGATTGCAAGCTGTTTTGGACAACTTTCTTTCTCTTCTTGCAAAACACTCGGCAGACCTCCGTGCAGCCTCTAGAACACGATGGGAGATGTTTTTTGTGCTGGCACAGTTTCTCCTTGCCAGGCACAGTGGAAAAGATTTTAGCTGAGATGTAGACGAGAAGAGAGCCAAAAGACGAAGGTACGGTGCTCTGCAGAGCTAAGCACCGCTCCCGGACCTCTTTCGGCAGAAGGCGCACACCGCAGAGCACTCTGAGCGGCAGAATCGTCTTTGCGTAAAGAAGCAGCTTCTTCGTCTCCGGGAGCCGGAGAGAGCGGCAGCTTCGCAAAGGTGATGAAACAAGCTGTACAACACTGCGATTGTGTGCGCAGCTTGGCAACTGAGAGAAAACAGTACCTGACCACTCTCCTGCCTTTTCTATTCACATGAACATTCGATTGCAAGCTGTTTTGGACAACTTTCTTTCTCTTCTTGCAAAACACTCGGCAGACCTCCGTGCAGCCTCTAGAACACGATGGGAGATGTTTTCTGTGCTGGCAAAGTTTCTCCTTGCCAGACAGAGTGGAAAAGCTTTTTGCTAAGATGTAGACGAGAAGAGAGGCTAAAGACGAAGGTACGGTGCTCTGCAGATCTAAGGACCGCTCCCGGGCGTCTTTCGGCAGAAGGCGCACACTGCAGAGCACTGTGAGCGGCAGAATCGTCTTTGCGCGAAGAAGCAGCTTCTTCGTCTCCGGGAGCCGGAGAGAGCGGCAACTCCGCAAAGGTGATGAAACAAGCTCTACAACACTGCGATTGTGTGCGCAGCTTGCCAAGTGAGAGAAAACAGTACCTGACCACTCTCCTGCCTTTTCTAATCACATGAACATTCGATTGCAAGCTGCTTTGGACAACTTTCTTTCTCTTCTTGCAAAACACTCGGCAGACCTCCGTGCAGCCTCTAGAACACGATGGGAGATGTTTTCTGTGCTGGCAAAGTTTCTCCTTGCCAGACAGAGTGGAAAAGCTTTTTGCTAAGATGTAGACGAGAAGAGAGGCTAAAGACGAAGGTACGGTGCTCTGCAGAGCTAAGCACCGCTCCCGGACCTCTTTCGGCAGAAGGCGCACACTGCAGAGCACTGTGAGCGGCAGAATCGTCGTTGCGAGAAGAAGCAGCTTCTTCGTCTCCGGGAGCCGGAGAGAGCGGCAGCTTCGCAAAGGTGATGAAACAAGCTGTACAACACTGCGATTGTGTGCGCAGCTTGCCAACTGAGAGAAAACAGTACCTGACCACTCTCCTGCCTTTTCTATTCACATGTACATTCGATTGCAAGCTGCTTTGGACAACTTTCTTTTTCTTCTTGCAAAACACTCGGCAGACATCCGTGCAGCTTGTAGAACACGATGGGAGATGTTTTTTGTGCTGGCACAGTTTCTCCTTGCCAGACAGAGTGGAAAAGCTTTTTGCTAAGATGTAGATGCGAAGAGATGCTAAAGACGAAGGTACGGTGCTCTGCAGAGCAAAGAACCGCTCCCGGGCGTCTTTCGGCAGAAGGCGCACACCGCAGAGCACTGTGAGCGGCAGAATCGTCTTTGCGCGAAGAAGCAGCTTCTTCGTCTCCGGGAGCCGGAGAGAGCGGCAGCTTCGCAAAGGTGATGAAACAAGCTGTACAACACTGCGATTGTGTGCGCAGCTTGCCAACTGAGAGAAAACAGTACCTGACCACTCTCCTGCCTTTTCTAATCACATGAACCTTCGATTGGAAGCTGTTTTGGACAACTTTCTTTCGCTTCTTGCAAAACACTCGGCAGACCTCCGTGCAGCCTCTAGAACAAGATGGGAGATGTTTTCTGTGCTGGCAAAGTTTCTCCTTGCCAGACAGAGTGGAAAAGCTTTTTGCTAAGATGTAGACGAGAAGAGAGGCTAAAGACGAAGGTACGGTGCTCTGCAGAGCTAAGCACCGCTCCCGGACCTCTTTCGGCAGAAGGCGCAGACCGCAGAGCATTGTGAGCGGCAGAATCGTCTTTGCGCGAAGAAGCAGCTTCTTCGTCTCCGGGAGCCGGAGAGAGCGGCAACTTCGCAAAGGTGATGAAACAAACTGTACAACACTGCGATTGTGTGCGCAGCTTGCCAAGGGACAGAAAACAGTACCTGACCACTCTCCTGCCTCTTCTATTCACATGAACATTCGATTGCAAGCTGTTTTGGACAACTTTCTTTCTCTTCTTGCAAAACACTCGGCAGACCTCCGTGCAGCCTCTAGAACACGATGGGAGATGTTTTCTGTGCTGGCACAGTTTCTCCTTGCCAGACAGAGTGGAAAAGCTTTTTGCTAATACGTAGACGAGAAGAGGGACTAAAGACGAAGGTACGGTGCTCTGCAGAGCTAAGCACCGCTCCCGGGCGTCTTTCGGCAGAAGGCGCACACCGCAGCGCACTGTGAGCGGCAGAATCGTCTTTGCGCGAAGAAGCAGCTTCTTCGTCTCCGGGAGCCGGAGAGAGCGGCAGCTTCGCAAAGGTGATGAAACAAGCTGTACAACACTGCGATTGTGTGCGCAGCTTGCCAAGTGACAGAAAAGAGTACATGAATACTCTCCTGCCTGTTCTATTCACATGAACGTGCGATTGCAAGCTGTTTTGGACAATTTTCTTTCTCTTCTTGCAAAACACTCGGCAGACCTCCTTGCAGCCTCTAGAACACGATGGGAGATGTTTTTTGTGCTGGCACAGTTTCTCCTTGCCAGACAGAGTGGAAAAGCTTTTTGCTGAGATGTAGACGAGAAGAGAGGCTAAAGACGAAGGTACGGTGCTCTGCAGAGCTAAGCACCGCTCCCGGACCTCTTTTGGCAGAAGCCGCAGACCGCAGAGCACTGTGAGCGGCAGAATCGTCTTTGCGCGAAGAAGCAGCTTCTTCGTCTCCGGGAGCCGGAGAGAGCGGCAACTTCGCAAAGGTGATGAAACAAGCTGTACAACACTGCGATTGTGTGCGCAGCTTGCCAACTGAGAGAAAACAGTACCTGACCACTCTCCTGCCTTTTCTATTCACATGAACATTCGATTGCAAGCTGTTTTGGACAACTTTCTTTCTCTTCTTGCAAAACACTCGGCAGACCTCCGTGCAGCCTCTAGAACACGATGGGAGATGTTTTTTGTGCTGGCACAGTTTCTCCTTGCCAGGCACAGTGGAAAAGATTTTAGCTGAGATGTAGACGAGAAGAGAGCCAAAAGACGAAGGTACGGTGCTCTGCAGAGCTAAGCACCGCTCCCGGACCTCTTTCGGCAGAAGGCGCACACCGCAGAGCACTCTGAGCGGCAGAATCGTCTTTGCGTAAAGAAGCAGCTTCTTCGTCTCCGGGAGCCGGAGAGAGCGGCAGCTTCGCAAAGGTGATGAAACAAGCTGTACAACACTGCGATTGTGTGCGCAGCTTGGCAACTGAGAGAAAACAGTACCTGACCACTCTCCTGCCTTTTCTATTCACATGAACATTCGATTGCAAGCTGTTTTGGACAACTTTCTTTCTCTTCTTGCAAAACACTCGGCAGACCTCCGTGCAGCCTCTAGAACACGATGGGAGATGTTTTCTGTGCTGGCAAAGTTTCTCCTTGCCAGACAGAGTGGAAAAGCTTTTTGCTAAGATGTAGACGAGAAGAGAGGCTAAAGACGAAGGTACGGTGCTCTGCAGATCTAAGGACCGCTCCCGGGCGTCTTTCGGCAGAAGGCGCACACTGCAGAGCACTGTGAGCGGCAGAATCGTCTTTGCGCGAAGAAGCAGCTTCTTCGTCTCCGGGAGCCGGAGAGAGCGGCAACTCCGCAAAGGTGATGAAACAAGCTCTACAACACTGCGATTGTGTGCGCAGCTTGCCAAGTGAGAGAAAACAGTACCTGACCACTCTCCTGCCTTTTCTATTCACATGAACATTCGATTGCAAGCTGTTTTGGACAACTTTCTTTCTCTTCTTGCAAAACACTCGGCAGACCTCCGTGCAGCCTCTAGAACACGATGGGAGATGTTTTCTGTGCTGGCACAGTTTCTCCTTGCCAGACAGAGTGGAAAAGCTTTTTGCTAAGATGTAGACGAGAAGAGAGACTAAAGACGAAGGTACGGTGCTCTGCAGAGCTAAGCACCGCTCCCGGGCGTCTTTCGGCAGAAGGCGCACACCGCAGAGCACTATGAGCGGCAGAATTGTCTTTGCGCGAAGAAGCAGCTTCTTCGTCTCCGGGAGCCGGAGAGAGCGGCAGCTTCGCAAAGGTGATGAGACAAGCTGTACAACACTGCGATTGTGTGCGCAGCTTGCCAAGTGAGAGAAAACAGTACCTGACCACTCTCCTGCCTTTTCTATTCACATGAACATTGGATTGAAAGCTGTTTTGGACAACTTTCTTTCTCTTCTTGCAAAACACTCGGCAGACCTCCGTGCAGCCTCTAGAACACGATGGGAGATGTTTTCTGTGCTGGCACAGTTTCTCCTTGCCAGACAGAGTGGAAAAGCTTTTTGCTAAGATGTAGACGAGAAGAGAGGCTAAAGACGAAGGTACGGTGCTCTGCAGAGCTAAGCACCGCTCCCGGTCGTCTTTCGGCAGAAGGCGCACACCGCAGAGCACAGTGAGCGGCAGAATCGTCTTTGCGCGAAGAAGCAGCTTCTTCGTCTCCGGGAGCCGGAGAGAGCGGCAGCTTCGCAAAGGTGATGAAACAAGCTGTACAACACTGCGATTGTGTGCGCAGCTTGCCAACTGAGAGAAAACAGTACCTGACCACTCTCCTGCCTTTTCTATTCACATGAACATTCGATTGCAAGCTGTTTTGGACAACTTTCTTTCTCTTCTTGCAAAACACTCGGCAGACCTCCGTGCAGCCTCTAGAACACGATGGGAGATGTTTTCTGTGCTGGCAAAGTTTCTCCTTGCCAGACAGAGTGGAAAAGCTTTTTGCTAAGATGTAGACGAGAAGAGAGGCTAAAGACGAAGGTACGGTGCTCTGCAGAGCTAAGCACAGCTCCCGGGCCTCTTTCGGCAGAAGACACACACTGCAGAGCACTGTGACCGGCAGAATCGTCTTTGCGCGAAGAAGCAGCTTCTTTGTCCCCGGGAGCCGGAGAGAGCGGCAGCTTCGCAAAGGTGATGAAACAAGCTGTACAACACTGCGATTGTGTGCGCAGCTTGCCAACTGAGAGAAAACAGTACCTGACCACTCTCCTGCCTTTTCTATTCACATGAACATTCGATTGCAAGCTGTTTTGGACAACTTTCTTTCTCTTCTTGCAAAACACTCGGCAGACCTCCGTGCAGCCTCTAGAACACGATGGGAGATGTTTTTTGTGCTGGCACAGTTTCTCCTTGCCAGACAGAGTGGAAAAGCTTTTTGCTAAGATGTAGACGAGAAGAGAGGCTAAAGACGAAGGTACGGTGCTCTGCAGAGCTAAGCACCGCTCCCGGACCTCTTTCGGCAGAAGGCGCACACTGCAGAGCACTATGAGCGGCAGAATCGTCTTTGCGCGAAGAAGCAGCTTCTTCGTCTCCGGGAACCGGAGAGAGCGGCAGCTTCGCAAAGGTGATGAAACAAGCTGTACGACACTGCGATTGTGTGCGCAGCTTGCCAACTGAGAGAAAACAGTACCTGACCACTCTCCTGCCTTTTCTAATCACATGAACATTCGATTGGAAGCTGTTTTGGACAACTTTCTTTCTCTTCTTGCAAAACACTCGGCAGACATCCGTGCAGCTTGTAGAACACGATGGGAGATGTTTTTTGTGCTGGCACAGTTTCTCCTTGCCAGACAGAGTGGAAAAGCTTTTTGCTAAGATGTAGATGCGAAGAGATGCTAAAGATGAAGGTACGGTGCTCTGCAGAGCTAAGAACCGCTCCCGGGCGTCTTTCGGCAGAAGGCGCACACCGCAGAGCACTGTGAGCGGCAGAATCGTCTTTGCGCGAAGAAGCAGCTTCTTCGTCTCCGGGAGCCGGAGAGAGCGGCAACTCCGCAAAGGTGATGAAACAAGCTGTACAACACTGCGATTGTGTGCGCAGCTTGCCAACTGAGAGAAAACAGTACCTGACCACTCTCATGCCTTTTCTAATCACATGAACATTCGATTGGAAGCTGTTTTGGACAACTTTCTTTCTCTTCTTGCAAAACACTCGGCAGACCTCCGTGCAGCCTCTAGAACACGATGGGAGATGTTTTCTGTGCTGGCAAAGTTTCTCCTTGCCAGACAGAGTGGAAAAGCTTTTTGCTAAGATGTAGACGAGAAGAGAGGCTAAAGACGAAGGTACGGTGCTCTGCAGAGCTAAGCACCGCTCCCGGACCTCTTTCGGCAGAAGGCGCACACTGCAGAGCACTGTGAGCGGCAGAATCGTCGTTGCGAGAAGAAGCAGCTTCTTTGTCTCCGGGAGCCGGAGAGAGCGGCAGCTTCGCAAAGGTGATGAAACAAGCTGTACAACACTGCGATTGTGTGCGCAGCTTGCCAACTGAGAGAAAACAGTACCTGACCACTCTCCTGCCTTTTCTATTCACATGTACATTCGATTGCAAGCTGCTTTGGACAACTTTCTTTCTCTTCTTGCAAAACACTCGGCAGACATCCGTGCAGCTTGTAGAACACGATGGGAGATGTTTTTTGTGCTGGCACAGTTTCTCCTTGCCAGACAGAGTGGAAAAGCTTTTTGCTAAGATGTAGATGCGAAGAGATGCTAAAGACGAAGGTACGGTGCTCTGCAGAGCTAAGAACCGCTCCCGGGCGTCTTTCGGCAGAAGGCGCACACCGCAGAGCACAGTGAGCGGCAGAATCGTCTTTGCGCGAAGAAGCAGCTTCTTCGTCTCCGGGAGCCGGAGAGAGCGGCAACTTCGCAAAGGTGATGAAACAAGCTGTACAACACTGCGATTGTGTGCGCAGCTTGCCAACTGAGAGAAAACAGTACCTGACCACTCTCCTGCCTTTTCTATTCACATGAACATTCGATTGCAAGCTGTTTTGGACAACTTTCTTTCTCTTCTTGCAAAACACTCGGCAGACCTCCGTGCAGCCTCTAGAAGACGATGGGAGATGTTTTCTGTGCTGGCAAAGTTTCTCCTTGCCAGACAGAGTGGAAAAGCTTTTTGCTAAGATGTAGACGAGAAGAGAGGCTAAAGACGAAGGTACGGTGCTCTGCAGAGCTAAGCACAGCTCCCGGGCCTCTTTCGGCAGAAGACACACACTGCAGAGCACTGTGACCGGCAGAATCGTCTTTGCGCGAAGAAGCAGCTTCTTTGTCTCCGGGAGCCGGAGAGAGCGGCAGCTTCGCAAAGGTGATGAAACAAGCTGTACAACACTGCGATTGTGTGCGCAGCTTGCCAAGTGAGAGAAAACAGTACCTGACCACTCTCCTGCCTTTTCTATTCACATGAACATTCGATTGCAAGCTGTTTTGGACAACTTTCTTTCTCTTCTTGCAAAACACTCAGCAGACCTCCGTGCAGCCTCTAGAACACGATGGGAGATGTTTTCTGTGCTGGCAAAGTTTCTCCTTGCCAGACAGAGTGGAAAAGCTTTTTGCTAAGATGTAGACGAGAAGAGAGGCTAAAGACGAAGGTACGGTGCTCTGCAGAGCTAAGCACCGCTCCCGGACCTCTTTCGGCAGAAGGCGCACACTGCAGAGCACTATGAGCGGCAGAATCGTCTTTGCGCGAAGAAGCAGCTTCTTCGTCTCCGGGAACCGGAGAGAGCGGCAGCTTCGCAAAGGTGATGAAACAAGCTGTACAACACTGCGATTGTGTGCGCAGCTTGCCAACTGAGAGAAAACAGTACCTGACCACTCTCCTGCCTTTTCTAATCACATGAACATTCGATTGGAAGCTGTTTTGGACAACTTTCTTTCTCTTCTTGCAAAACACTCGGCAGACATCCGTGCAGCTTGTAGAACACGATGGGAGATGTTTTTTGTGCTGGCACAGTTTCTCCTTGCCAGACAGAGTGGAAAAGCTTTTTGCTAAGATGTAGATGCGAAGAGATGCTAAAGACGAAGGTACGGTGCTCTGCAGAGCTAAGAACCGCTCCCGGGCGTCTTTCGGCAGAAGGCGCACACCGCAGAGCACTGTGAGCGGCAGAATCGTCTTTGCGCGAAGAAGCAGCTTCTTCGTCTCCGGGAGCCGGAGAGAGCGGCAACTCCGCAAAGGTGATGAAACAAGCTGTACAACACTGCGATTGTGTGCGCAGCTTGCCAACTGAGAGAAAACAGTACCTGACCACTCTCCTGCCTTTTCTAATCACATGAACATTCGATTGGAAGCTGTTTTGGACAAATTTCTTTCTCTTCTTGCAAAACACTCGGCAGACCTCCGTGCAGCCTCTAGAACACGATGGGAGATGTTTTCTGTGCTGGCAAAGTTTCTCCTTGCCAGACAGAGTGGAAAAGCTTTTTGCTAAGATGTAGACGAGAAGAGAGGCTAAAGACGAAGGTACGGTGCTCTGCAGAGCTAAGCACCGCTCCCGGACCTCTTTCGGCAGAAGGCGCACACTGCAGAGCACTGTGAGCGGCAGAATCGTCGTTGCGAGAAGAAGCAGCTTCTTCGTCTCCGGGAGCCGGAGAGAGCGGCAGCTTCGCAAAGGTGATGAAACAAGC
Source organism: Melozone crissalis (assembly GCF_028551555.1). Lineage (NCBI taxonomy): Eukaryota > Metazoa > Chordata > Aves > Passeriformes > Passerellidae > Melozone > Melozone crissalis. The sequence continues at coordinate 316,562 of NW_026536005.1, forward strand.
TGTACAACACTGCGATTGTGTGCGCAGCTTGCCAACTGAGAGAAAACAGTACCTGACCACTCTCCTGCCTTTTCTATTCACATGTACATTCGATTGCAAGCTGCTTTGGACAACTTTCTTTCTCTTCTTGCAAAACACTCGGCAGACATCCGTGCAGCTTGTAGAACACGATGGGAGATGTTTTTTGTGCTGGCACAGTTTCTCCTGGCCAGACAGAGTGGAAAAGCTTTTTGCTAAGATGTAGATGCGAAGAGATGCTAAAGACGAAGGTACGGTGCTCTGCAGAGCTAAGAACCGCTCCCGGGCGTCTTTCGGCAGAAGGCGCACACCGCAGAGCACTGTGAGCGGCAGAATCCTCTTTGCGCGAAGAAGCAGCTTCTTCGTCTCCGGGAGCCGGAGAGAGCGGCAACTCCGCAAAGGTGATGAAACAAGCTGTACAACACTGCGATTGTGTGCGCAGCTTGCCAACTGAGAGAAAACAGTACCTGACCACTCTCCTGCCTTTTCTAATCACATGAACATTCGATTGGAAGCTGTTTTGGACAACTTTCTTTCTCTTCTTGCAAAACACTCGGCAGACCTCCGTGCAGCCTCTAGAACAAGATGGGAGATGTTTTCTGTGCTGGCAAAGTTTCTCCTTGCCAGACAGAGTGGAAAAGCTTTTTGCTAAGATGTAGACGAGAAGAGAGGCTAAAGACGAAGGTACGGTGCTCTGCAGAGCTAAGCACCGCTCCCGGACCTCTTTCGGCAGAAGGCGCACACCGCAGAGCATTGTGAGCGGCAGAATCCTCTTTGCGCGAAGAAGCAGCTTCTTCGTCTCCGGGAGCCGGAGAGAGCGGCAACTCCGCAAAGGTGATGAAACAAGCTCTACAACACTGCGATTGTGTGCGCAGCTTGCCAACTGAGAGAAAACAGTACCTGACCACTCTCCTGCCTTTTCTATTCACATGAACATTCGATTGCAAGCTGTTTTGGACAACTTTCTTTCTCTTCTTGCAAAACACTCGGCAGACCTCCGTGCAGCCTCTAGAACACGATGGGAGATGTTTTCTGTGCTGGCAAAGTTTCTCCTTGCCAGACAGAGTGGAAAAGCTTTTTGCTAAGATGTAGACGAGAAGAGATGCTAAAGACGAAGGTACGGTGCTCTGCAGAGCTAAGCACCGCTCCCGGACCTCTTTCGGCAGAAGGCGCACACCGCAGAGCACTGTGAGCGGCAGAATCGTCTTTGCGCGAAGAAGCAGCTTCTTCGTCTCCGGGAGCCGGAGAGAGCGGCAACTTCGCAAAGGTGATGAAACAAGCTGTACAACACTGCGATTGTGTGCGCAGCTTGCCAACTGAGAGAAAACAGTACCTGACCACTCTCCTGCCTTTTCTATTCACATGAACATTCGATTGCAAGCTGTTTTGGACAACTTTCTTTCTCTTCTTGCAAAACACTCGGCAGACCTCCGTGCAGCCTCTAGAACACGATGGGAGATGTTTTCTGTGCTGGCACAGTTTCTCCTTGCCAGACAGAGTGGAAAAGCTTTTTGCTAATATGTAGACGAGAAGAGAGACTAAAGACGAAGGTACGGTGCTCTGCAGAGCTAAGCACCGCTCCCGGGCGTCTTTCGGCAGAAGGCGCACACCGCAGAGCACTATGAGCGGCAGAATTGTCTTTGCGCGAAGAAGCAGCTTCTTCGTCTCCGGGAGCCGGAGAGAGCGGCAGCTTCGCAAAGGTGATGAAACAAGCTGTACAACACTGCGATTGTGTGCGCAGCTTGCCAACTGAGAGAAAACAGTACCTGACCACTCTCCTGCCTTTTCTATTCACATGAACATTGGATTGAAAGCTGTTTTGGACAACTTTCTTTCTCTTCTTGCAAAACACTCGGCAGACCTCCGTGCAGCCTCTAGAACACGATGGGAGATGTTTTCTGTGCTGGCAAAGTTTCTCCTTGCCAGACAGAGTGGAAAAGCTTTTTGCTAAGATGTAGACGAGAAGAGAGGCTAAAGACGAAGGTACGGTGCTCTGCAGAGCTAAGCACCGCTCCCGGTCGTCTTTCGGCAGAAGGCGCACACCGCAGAGCACAGTGAGCGGCAGAATCGTCTTTGCGCGAAGAAGCAGCTTCTTCGTCTCCGGGAGCCGGAGAGAGCGGCAACTTCGCAAAGGTGATGAAACAAGCTGTACAACACTGCGATTGTGTGCGCAGCTTGCCAACTGAGAGAAAACAGTACCTGACCACTCTCCTGCCTTTTCTATTCACATGAACATTCGATTGCAAGCTGTTTTGGACAACTTTCTTTCTCTTCTTGCAAAAAACTCGGCAGACCTCCGTGCAGCCTCTAGAACACGATGGGAGATGTTTTCTGTGCTGGCACAGTTTCTCCTTGCCAGACAGAGTGGAAAAGCTTTTTGCTAATATGTAGACGAGAAGAGAGACTAAAGACGAAGGTACGGTGCTCTGCAGAGCTAAGCACCGCTCCCGGGCGTCTTTCGGCAGAAGGCGCACACCGCAGAGCACTATGAGCGGCAGAATTGTCTTTGCGCGAAGAAGCAGCTTCTTCGTCTCCGGGAGCCGGAGAGAGCGGCAGCTTCGCAAAGGTGATGAAACAAGCTGTACAACACTGCGATTGTGTGCGCAGCTTGCCAACTGAGAGAAAAGAGTACCTGACCACTCTCCTGCCTTTTCTATTCACATGAACATTGGATTGAAAGCTGTTTTGGACAACTTTCTTTCTCTTCTTGCAAAACACTCGGCAGACCTCCGTGCAGCCTCTAGAACACGATGGGAGATGTTTTCTGTGCTGGCACAGTTTCTCCTTGCCAGACAGAGTGGAAAAGCTTTTTGCTAAGATGTAGACGAGAAGAGAGGCTAAAGACGAAGGTACGGTGCTCTGCAGAGCTAAGCACCGCTCCCGGTCGTCTTTCGGCAGAAGGCGCACACCGCAGAGCACAGTGAGCGGCAGAATCGTCTTTGCGCGAAGAAGCAGCTTCTTCGTCTCCGGGAGCCGGAGAGAGCGGCAACTTCGCAAAGGTGATGAAACAAGCTGTACAACACTGCGATTGTGTGCGCAGCTTGCCAACTGAGAGAAAACAGTACCTGACCACTCTCCTGCCTTTTCTATTCACATGAACATTCGATTGCAAGCTGTTTTGGACAACTTTCTTTCTCTTCTTGCAAAACACTCGGCAGACCTCCGTGCAGCCTCTAGAAGATAATGGGAGATGTTTTCTGTGCTGGCAAAGTTTCTCCTTGCCAGACAGAGTGGAAAACCTTTTTGCTAAGATGTAGACGAGAAGAGAGGCTAAAGACGAAGGTACGGTGCTCTGCAGAGCTAAGCACAGCTCCCGGGCCTCTTTCGGCAGAAGACACACACTGCAGAGCACTGTGACCGGCAGAATCGTCTTTGCGCGAAGAAGCAGCTTCTTTGTCTCCGGGAGCCGGAGAGAGCGGCAGCTTCGCAAAGGTGATGAAACAAGCTGTACAACACTGCGATTGTGTGCGCAGCTTGCCAACTGAGAGAAAACAGTACCTGACCACTCTCCTGCCTTTTCTATTCACATGAACATTCGATTGCAAGCTGTTTTGGACAACTTTCTTTCTCTTCTTGCAAAACACTCGGCAGACCTCCGTGCAGCCTCTAGAACACGATGGGAGATGTTTTTTGTGCTGGCACAGTTTCTCCTTGCCAGACAGAGTGGAAAAGCTTTTTGCTAAGATGTAGACGAGAAGAGAGGCTAAAGACGAAGGTACGGTGCTCTGCAGAGCTAAGCACCGCTCCCGGGCGTCTTTCGGCATAAGGCGCACACCGCAGAGCACTGTGAGCGGCAGAATCGTCTTTGCGCGAAGAAGCAGCTTCTTCGTCTCCGGGAGCCGGAGAGAGCGGCAGCTTCGCAAAGGTGATGAAACAAGCTGTACAACACTGCGATTGTGTGCGCAGCTTGCCAAGTGACAGAAAAGAGTACATGAATACTCTCCTGCCTTTTCTATTCACATGAACGTGCGATTGCAAGCTGTTTTGGACAACTTTCTTTCTCTTCTTGCAAAACACTCGGCAGACCTCCGTGCAGCCTCTAGAACACGATGGGAGATGTTTTCTGTGCTGGCAAAGTTTCTCCTTGCCAGACAGAGTGGAAAAGCTTTTTGATAAGATGTAGATGAGAAGAGATGCTAAAGACGAAGGTACGGTGCTCTGCAGAGCTAAGAACCGTTCCCGGGCGTCTTTCGGCAGAAGGCGCACACTGCAGAGCACTGTGAGCGGCAGAATCGTCTTTGCGCGAAGAAGCAGCTTCTTCGTCTCCGGGAGCCGGAGAGAGCGGCAACTCCGCAAAGGTGATGAAACAAGCTCTACAACACTGCGATTGTGTGCGCAGCTTGCCAAGTGAGAGAAAACAGTACCTGACCACTCTCCTGCCTTTTCTATTCACATGAACATTCGATTGCAAGCTCTTTTGGACAACTTTCTTTCTCTTCTTGCAAAACACTCGGCAGACCTCCGTGCAGCCTCTAGAACACGATGGGAGATGTTTTCTGTGCTGGCAAAGTTTCTCCTTGCCAGACAGAGTGGAAAAGCTTTTTGCTAAGATGTAGACGAGAAGAGATGCTAAAGACGAAGGTACGGTGCTCTGCAGAGCTAAGCACCGCTCCCGGACCTCTTTCGGCAGAAGGCGCACACCGCAGAGCACTGTGAGCGGCAGAATCGTCTTTGCGCGAAGAAGCAGCTTCTTCGTCTCCGGGAGCCGGAGAGAGCGGCAACATCGCAAAGGTGATGAAACAAGCTGTACAACACTGCGATTGTGTGCGCAGCTTGCCAACTGAGAGAAAACAGTACCTGACCACTCTCCTGCCTTTTCTATTCACATGAACATTCGATTGGAAGCTGTTTTGGACAACTTTCTTTCTCTTCTTGCAAAACACTCGGCAGACATCCGTGCAGCTTGTAGAACACGATGGGAGATGTTTTTTGTGCTGGCACAGTTTCTCCTTGCCAGACAGAGTGGAAAAGCTTTTTGCTAAGATGTAGATGCGAAGAGATGCTAAAGACGAAGGTACGGTGCTCTGCAGAGCTAAGAACCGCTCCCGGGCGTCTTTCGGCAGAAGGCGCACACCGCAGAGCACTGTGAGCGGCAGAATCGTCTTTGCGCGAAGAAGCAGCATCTTCGTCTCCGGGAGCCGGAGAGAGCGGCATCTTCGCAAAGGTGATGAAACAAGCTGTACAACACTGCGATTGTGTGCGCAGCATGCCAACTTAGAGAAAACAGTACCTGACCACTCTCCTGCCTTTTCTATTCACATGAACATTCGATTGCAAGCTGTTTTGGACAACTTTCTTTCTCTTCTTGCAAAACACTCGGCAGACCTCCGTGCAGCCTCTAGAACACGATGGGAGATGTTTTCTGTGCTGGCAAAGTTTCTCCTTGCCAGACAGAGTGGAAAAGCTTTTTGCTAAGATGTAGATGAGAAGAGATGCTAAAGACGAAGGTACGGTGCTCTGCAGAGCTAAGGACTGCTCCCGGGCGTCTTTCGGCAGAAGGCGCACACTGCAGAGCACTGTGAGCGGCAGAATCGTCTTTGCGCGAAGAAGCAGCTTCTTCGTCTCCGGGAGCCGGAGAGAGCGGCAACTCCGCAAAGGTGATGAAACAAGCTCTACAACACTGCGATTCTGTGCGCAGCTTGCCAAGTGAGAGAAAACAGTACCTGACCACTCTCCTGCCTTTTCTATTCACATGAACATTCGATTGCAAGCTGTTTTGGACAACTTTCTTTCTCTTCTTGCAAAACACTCGGCAGACCTCCGTGCAGCCTCTAGAACACGATGGGAGATGTTTTCTGTGCTGGCAAAGTTTCTCCTTGCCAGACAGAGTGGAAAAGCTTTTTGCTAAGATGTAGACGAGAAGAGATGCTAAAGACGAAGGTACGGTGCTCTGCAGAGCTAAGCACCGCTCCCGGACCTCTTTCGGCAGAAGGCGCACACCGCAGAGCACTGTGAGCGGCAGAATCGTCTTTGCGCGAAGAAGCAGCTTCTTCGTCTCCGGGAGCCGGAGAGAGCGGCAACTTCGCAAAGGTGATGAAACAAGCTGTACAACACTGCGATTGTGTGCGCAGCTTGCCAACTGAGAGAAAACAGTACCTGACCACTCTCCTGCCTTTTCTATTCACATGAACATTCGATTGCAAGCTGTTTTGGACAACTTTCTTTCTCTTCTTGCAAAACACTCGGCAGACCTCCGTGCAGCCTCTAGAACACGATGGGAGATGTTTTCTGTGCTGGCACAGTTTCTCCTTGCCAGACAGAGTGGAAAAGCTTTTTGCTAATATGTAGACGAGAAGAGAGACTAAAGACGAAGGTACGGTGCTCTGCAGAGCTAAGCACCGCTCCCGGGCGTCTTTCGGCAGAAGGCGCACACCGCAGAGCACTATGAGCGGCAGAATTGTCTTTGCGCGAAGAAGCAGCTTCTTCGTCTCCGGGAGCCGGAGAGAGCGGCAGCTTCGCAAAGGTGATGAAACAAGCTGTACAACACTGCGATTGTGTGCGCAGCTTGCCAACTGAGAGAAAAGAGTACCTGACCACTCTCCTGCCTTTTCTATTCACATGAACATTGGATTGAAAGCTGTTTTGGACAACTTTCTTTCTCTTCTTGCAAAACACTCGGCAGACCTCCGTGCAGCCTCTAGAACACGATGGGAGATGTTTTCTGTGCTGGCACAGTTTCTCCTTGCCAGACAGAGTGGAAAAGCTTTTTGCTAAGATGTAGACGAGAAAAGAGGCTAAAGACGAAGGTACGGTGCTCTGCAGAGCTAAGCACCGCTCCCGGGCGTCTTTCGGCAGAAGGCGCACACCGCAGAGCACAGTGAGCGGCAGAATCGTCTTTGCGCGAAGAAGCAGCTTCTTCGTCTCCGGGAGCCGGAGAGAGCGGCAACTTCGCAAAGGTGATGAAACAAGCTGTACAACACTGCGATTGTGTGCGCAGCTTGCCAACTGAGAGAAAACAGTACCTGACCACTCTCCTGCCTTTTCTATTCACATGAACATTCGATTGCAAGCTGTTTTGGACAACTTTCTTTCTCTTCTTGCAAAACACTCGGCAGACCTCCGTGCAGCCTCTAGAAGACGATGGGAGATGTTTTCTGTGCTGGCAAAGTTTCTCCTTGCCAGACAGAGTGGAAAAGCTTTTTGCTAAGATGTAGACGAGAAGAGAGGCTAAAGACGAAGGTACGGTGCTCTGCAGAGCTAAGCACAGCTCCCGGGCCTCTTTCGGCCGAAGACACACACTGCAGAGCACTGTGACCGGCAGAATCGTCTTTGCGCGAAGAAGCAGCTTCTTTGTCTCCGGGAGCCGGAGAGAGCGGCAGCTTCGCAAAGGTGATGAAACAAGCTGTACAACACTGCGATTGTGTGCGCAGCTTGCCAACTGAGAGAAAACAGTACCTGACCACTCTCCTGCCTTTTCTATTCACATGAACATTCGATTGCAAGCTGTTTTGGACAACTTTCTTTCTCTTCTTGCAAAACACTCGGCAGACCTCCGTGCAGCCTCTAGAACACGATGGGAGATGTTTTTTGTGCTGGCACAGTTTCTCCTTGCCAGACAGAGTGGAAAAGCTTTTTGCTAAGATGTAGACGAGAAGAGAGGCTAAAGACGAAGGTACGGTGCTCTGCAGAGCTAAGCACCGCTCCCGGACCTCTTTCGGCAGAAGGCGCACACCGCAGAGCACTGTGAGCGGCAGAATCGTCTTTGCGCGAAGAAGCAGCTTCTTCGTCTCCGGGAGCCGGAGAGAGCGGCAGCTTCGCAAAGGTGATGAAACAAGCTGTACAACACTGCGATTGTGTGCGCAGCTTGCCAAGTGAGAGAAAACAGTACCTGACCACTCTCCTGCCTTTTCTATTCACATGAACATTCGATTGCAAGCTGTTTTGGACAACTTTCTTTCTCTTCTTGCAAAACACTCAGCAGACCTCCGTGCAGCCTCTAGAACACGATGGGAGATGTTTTCTGTGCTGGCAAAGTTTCTCCTTGCCAGACAGAGTGGAAAAGCTTTTTGCTAAGATGTAGACGAGAAGAGAGGCTAAAGACGAAGGTACGGTGCTCTGCAGAGCTAAGCACCGCTCCCGGACCTCTTTCGGCAGAAGGCGCACACTGCAGAGCACTATGAGCGGCAGAATCGTCTTTGCGCGAAGAAGCAGCTTCTTCGTCTCCGGGAACCGGAGAGAGCGGCAGCTTCGCAAAGGTGATGAAACAAGCTGTACAACACTGCGATTGTGTGCGCAGCTTGCCAACTGAGAGAAAACAGTACCTGACCACTCTCCTGCCTTTTCTAATCACATGAACATTCGATTGGAAGCTGTTTTGGACAACTTTCTTTCTCTTCTTGCAAAACACTCGGCAGACATCCGTGCAGCTTGTAGAACACGATGGGAGATGTTTTTTGTGCTGGCACAGTTTCTCCTTGCCAGACAGAGTGGAAAAGCTTTTTGCTAAGATGTAGATGCGAAGAGATGCTAAAGACGAAGGTACGGTGCTCTGCAGAGCTAAGAACCGCTCCCGGGCGTCTTTCGGCAGAAGGCGCACACCGCAGAGCACTGTGAGCGGCAGAATCGTCTTTGCGCGAAGAAGCAGCTTCTTCGTCTCCGGGAGCCGGAGAGAGCGGCAACTCCGCAAAGGTGATGAAACAAGCTGTACAACACTGCGATTGTGTGCGCAGCTTGCCAACTGAGAGAAAACAGTACCTGACCACTCTCCTGCCTTTTCTAATCACATGAACATTCGATTGGAAGCTGTTTTGGACAACTTTCTTTCTCTTCTTGCAAAACACTCGGCAGACCTCCGTGCAGCCTCTAGAACACGATGGGAGATGTTTTCTGTGCTGGCAAAGTTTCTCCTTGCCAGACAGAGTGGAAAAGCTTTTTGCTAAGATGTAGACGAGAAGAGAGGCTAAAGACGAAGGTACGGTGCTCTGCAGAGCTAAGCACCGCTCCCGGACCTCTTTCGGCAGAAGGCGCACACTGCAGAGCACTGTGAGCGGCAGAATCGTCGTTGCGAGAAGAAGCAGCTTCTTCGTCTCCGGGAGCCGGAGAGAGCGGCAGCTTCGCAAAGGTGATGAAACAAGCTGTACAACACTGCGATTGTCTGCGCAGCTTGCCAACTGAGAGAAAACAGTACCTGACCACTCTCCTGCCTTTTCTATTCACATGTACATTCGATTGCAAGCTGCTTTTGACAACTTTCTTTCTCTTCTTGCAAAACACTCGGCAGACATCCGTGCAGCTTGTAGAACACGATGGGAGATGTTTTTTGTGCTGGCACAGTTTCTCCTTGCCAGACAGAGTGGAAAAGCTTTTTGCTAAGATGTAGATGCGAAGAGATGCTAAAGACGAAGGTACGGTGCTCTGCAGAGCTAAGAACCGCTCCCGGGCGTCTTTCGGCAGAAGGCGCACACCGCAGAGCACTGTGAGCGGCAGAATCGTCTTTGCGCGAAGAAGCAGCTTCTTCGTCTCCGGGAGCCGGAGAGAGCGGCAACTCCGCAAAGGTGATGAAACAAGCTGTACAACACTGCGATTGTGTGCGCAGCTTGCCAACTGAGAGAAAACAGTACCTGACCACTCTCCTGCCTTTTCTAATCACATGAACATTCGATTGGAAGCTGTTTTGGACAACTTTCTTTCTCTTCTTGCAAAACACTCGGCAGACCTCCGTGCAGCCTCTAGAACAAGATGGGAGATGTTTTCTGTGCTGGCAAAGTTTCTCCTTGCCAGACAGAGTGGAAAAGCTTTTTGCTAATATGTAGACGAGAAGAGAGACTAAAGACGAAGGTACGGTGCTCTGCAGAGCTAAGCACCGCTCCCGGGCGTCTTTCGGCAGAAGGCGCACACCGCAGAGCAATATGAGCGGCAGAATTGTCTTTGCGCGAAGAAGCAGCTTCTTCGTCTCCGGGAGCCGGAGAGAGCGGCAGCTTCGCAAAGGTGATGAAACAAGCTGTACAACACTGCGATTGTGTGCGCAGCTTGCCAACTGAGAGAAAAGAGTACCTGACCACTCTCCTGCCTTTTCTATTCACATGAACATTGGATTGAAAGCTGTTTTGGACAACTTTCTTTCTCTTCTTGCAAAACACTCGGCAGACCTCCGTGCAGCCTCTAGAACACGATGGGAGATGTTTTCTGTGCTGGCACAGTTTCTCCTTGCCAGACAGAGTGGAAAAGCTTTTTGCTAAGATGTAGACGAGAAGAGAGGCTAAAGACGAAGGTACGGTGCTCTGCAGAGCTAAGCACCGCTCCCGGACCTCTTTCGGCAGAAGGCGCACACCGCAGAGCACTGTGAGCGGCAGAATCGTCTTTGCGCGAAGAAGCAGCTTCTTCGTCTCCGGGAGCCGGAGAGAGCGGCAACTTCGCAAAGGTGATGAAACAAGCTGTACAACACTGCGATTGTGTGCGCAGCTTGCCAACTGAGAGAAAACAGTACCTGACCACTCTCCTGCCTTTTCTATTCACATGAACATTCGATTGCAAGCTGTTTTGGACAACTTTCTTTCTCTTCTTGCAAAACACTCGGCAGACCTCCGTGCAGCCTCTAGAAGACGATGGGAGATGTTTTCTGTGCTGGCAAAGTTTCTCCTTGCCAGACAGAGTGGAAAAGCTTTTTGCTAAGATGTAGACGAGAAGAGAGGCTAAAGACGAAGGTACGGTGCTCTGCAGAGCTAAGCACAGCTCCCGGGCCTCTTTCGGCAGAAGACACACACTGCAGAGCACTGTGACCGGCAGAATCGTCTTTGCGCGAAGAAGCAGCTTCTTTGTCTCCGGGAGCCGGAGAGAGCGGCAACTCCGCAAAGGTGATGAAACAAGCTGTACAACACTGCGATTGTGTGCGCAGCTTGCCAAGTGAGAGAAAACAGTACCTGACCACTCTCCTGCCTTTTCTATTCACATGAACATTCGATTGCAAGCTGTTTTGGACAACTTTCTTTCTCTTCTTGCAAAACACTCGGCAGACCTCCGTGCAGCCTCTAGAACACGATGGGAGATGTTTTTTGTGCTGGCACAGTTTCTCCTTGCCAGACAGAGTGGAAAAGCTTTTTGCTAAGATGTAGACGAGAAGAGAGGCTAAAGACGAAGGTACGGTGCTCTGCAGAGCTAAGCACCGCTCCCGGACCTCTTTCGGCAGAAGGCGCACACCGCAGAGCACTGTGAGCGGCAGAATCGTCTTTGCGCGAAGAAGCAGCTTCTTCGTCTCCGGGAGCCGGAGAGAGCGGCAGCTTCGCAAAGGTGATGAAACAAGCTGTACAACACTGCGATTGTGTGCGCAGCTTGCCAAGTGAGAGAAAACAGTACCTGACCACTCTCCTGCCTTTTCTATTCACATGAACATTCGATTGCAAGCTGTTTTGGACAACTTTCTTTCTCTTCTTGCAAAACACTCGGCAGACCTCCGTGCAGCCTCTAGAACACGATGGGAGATGTTTTCTGTGCTGGCACAGTTTCTCCTTGCCAGACAGAGTGGAAAAGCTTTTTGCTAATATGTAGACGAGAAGAGAGACTAAAGACGAAGGTACGGTGCTCTGCAGAGCTAAGCACCGCTCCCGGGCGTCTTTCGGCAGAAGGCGCACACCGCAGAGCACTATGAGCGGCAGAATTGTCTTTGCGCGAAGAAGCAGCTTCTTCGTCTCCGGGAGCCGGAGAGAGCGGCAGCTTCGCAAAGGTGATGAAACAAGCTGTACAACACTGCGATTGTGTGCGCAGCTTGCCAACTGAGAGAAAACAGTACCTGACCACTCTCCTGCCTTTTCTATTCACATGAACATTCGATTGCAAGCTGTTTTGGACAACTTTCTTTCTCTTCTTGCAAAACACTCGGCAGACCTCCGTGCAGCCTCTAGAACACGATGGGAGATGTTTTCTGTGCTGGCACAGTTTCTCCTTGCCAGACAGAGTGGAAAAGCTTTTTGCTAAGATGTAGACGAGAAGAGAGGCTAAAGACGAAGGTACGGTGCTCTGCAGAGCTAAGCACCGCTCCCGGTCGTCTTTCGGCAGAAGGCGCACACCGCAGAGCACAGTGAGCGGCAGAATCGTCTTTGCGCGAAGAAGCAGCTTCTTCGTCTCCGGGAGCCGGAGAGAGCGGCAACTTCGCAAAGGTGATGAAACAAGCTGTACAACACTGCGATTGTGTGCGCAGCTTGCCAACTGAGAGAAAAGAGTACCTGACCACTCTCCTGCCTTTTCTATTCACATGAACATTCGATTGCAAGCTGTTTTGGACAACTTTCTTTCTCTTCTTGCAAAACACTCGGCAGACCTCCGTGCAGCCTCTAGAACACGATGGGAGATGTTTTCTGTGCTGGCACAGTTTCTCCTTGCCAGACAGAGTGGAAAAGCTTTTTGCTAATATGTAGACGAGAAGAGAGACTAAAGACGAAGGTACGGTGCTCTGCAGAGCTAAGCACCGCTCCCGGGCCTCTTTCGGCAGAAGGCGCACACCACAGAGCACTATGAGCGGCAGAATTGTCTTTGCGCGAAGAAGCAGCTTCTTCGTCTCCGGGAGCCGGAGAGAGCGGCAGCTTCGCAAAGGTGATGAAACAAGCTGTACAACACTGCGATTGTGTGCGCAGCTTGCCAACTGAGAGAAAAGAGTACCTGACCACTCTCCTGCCTTTTCTATTCACATGAACATTGGATTGAAAGCTGTTTTGGACAACTTTCTTTCTCTTCTTGCAAAACACTCGGCAGACCTCCGTGCAGCCTCTAGAACACGATGGGAGATGTTTTCTGTGCTGGCACAGTTTCTCCTTGCCAGACAGAGTGGAAAAGCTTTTTGCTAAGATGTAGACGAGAAGAGAGGCTAAAGACGAAGGTACGGTGCTCTGCAGAGCTAAGCACCGCTCCCGGTCGTCTTTCGGCAGAAGGCGCACACCGCAGAGCACTGTGAGCGGCAGAATCGTCTTTGCGCGAAGAAGCAGCTTCTTCGTCTCCGGGAGCCGGAGAGAGCGGCAACTTCGCAAAGGTGATGAAACAAGCTGTACAACACTGCGATTGTGTGCGCAGCTTGCCAACTGAGAGAAAACAGTACCTGACCACTCTCCTGCCTTTTCTATTCACATGAACATTCGATTGCAAGCTGTTTTGGACAACTTTCTTTCTCTTCTTGCAAAACACTCTGCAGACCTCCGTGCAGCCTCTAGAAGACGATGGGAGATGTTTTCTGTGCTGGCAAAGTTTCTCCTTGCCAGACAGAGTGGAAAAGCTTTTTGCTAAGATGTAGACGAGAAGAGAGGCTAAAGACGAAGGTACGGTGCTCTGCAGAGCTAAGCACAGCTCCCGGGCCTCTTTCGGCAGAAGACACACACTGCAGAGCACTGTGACCGGCAGAATCGTCTTTGCGCGAAGAAGCAGCTTCTTTGTCTCCGGGAGCCGGAGAGAGCGGCAGCTTCGCAAAGGTGATGAAACAAGCTGTACAACACTGCGATTGTGTGCGCAGCTTGCCAACTGAGAGAAAACAGTACCTGACCACTCTCCTGCCTTTTCTATTCACATGAACATTCGATTGCAAGCTGTTTTGGACAACTTTCTTTCTCTTCTTGCAAAACACTCGGCAGACCTCCGTGCAGCCTCTAGAACACGATGGGAGATGTTTTTTGTGCTGGCACAGTTTCTCCTTGCCAGACAGAGTGGAAAAGCTTTTTGCTAAGATGTAGACGAGAAGAGAGGCTAAAGACGAAGGTACGGTGCTCTGCAGAGCTAAGCACCGCTCCCGGACCTCTTTCGGCAGAAGGCGCACACCGCAGAGCACTGTGAGCGGCAGAATCGTCTTTGCACGAAGAAGCAGCTTCTTCGTCTCCGGGAGCCGGAGAGAGCGGCAGCTTCGCAAAGGTGATGAAACAAGCTGTACAACACTGCGATTGTGTGCGCAGCTTGCCAAGTGAGAGAAAACAGTACCTGACCACTCTCCTGCCTTTTCTATTCACATGAACATTCGATTGCAAGCTGTTTTGGACAACTTTATTTCTCTTCTTGCAAAACACTCAGCAGACCTCCGTGCAGCCTCTAGAACACGATGGGAGATGTTTTCTGTGCTGGCAAAGTTTCTCCTTGCCAGACAGAGTGGAAAAGCTTTTTGCTAAGATGTAGACGAGAAGAGAGGCTAAAGACGAAGGTACGGTGCTCTGCAGAGCTAAGCACCGCTCCCGGACCTCTTTCGGCAGAAGGCGCACACTGCAGAGCACTATGAGCGGCAGAATCGTCTTTGCGCGAAGAAGCAGCTTCTTCGTCTCCGGGAGCCGGAGAGAGCGGCAGCTTCGCAAAGGTGATGAAACAAGCTGTACAACACTGCGATTGTGTGCGCAGCTTGCCAAGTGAGAGAAAACAGTACCTGACCACTCTCCTGCCTTTTCTATTCACATGAACATTCGATTGCAAGCTGTTTTGGACAACTTTCTTTCTCTTCTTGCAAAACACTCAGCAGACCTCCGTGCAGCCTCTAGAACACGATGGGAGATGTTTTCTGTGCTGGCAAAGTTTCTCCTTGCCAGACAGAGTGGAAAAGCTTTTTGCTAAGATGTAGACGAGAAGAGAGGCTAAAGACGAAGGTACGGTGCTCTGCAGAGCTAAGCACCGCTCCCGGACCTCTTTCGGCAGAAGGCGCACACTGCAGAGCACTGTGAGCGGCAGAATCGTCTTTGCGCGAAGAAGCAGCTTCTTCGTCTCCGGGAGCCGGAGAGAGCGGCAGCTTCGCAAAGGTGATGAAACAAGCTGTACAACACTGCGATTGTGTGCGCAGCTTGCCAACTGAGAGAAAACAGTACCTGACCACTCTCCTGCCTTTTCTATTCACATGAACATTCGATTGCAAGCTGTTTTGGACAACTTTCTTTCTCTTCTTGCAAAACACTCAGCAGACCTCCGTGCAGCCTCTAGAACACGATGGGAGATGTTTTCTGTGCTGGCAAAGTTTCTCCTTGCCAGACAGAGTGGAAAAGCTTTTTGCTAAGATGTAGACGAGAAGAGAGGCTAAAGACGAAGGTACGGTGCTCTGCAGAGCTAAGCACCGCTCCCGGACCTCTTTCGGCAGAAGGCGCACACTGCAGAGCACTATGAGCGGCAGAATCGTCTTTGCGCGAAGAAGCAGCTTCTTCGTCTCCGGGAACCGGAGAGAGCGGCAGCTTCGCAAAGGTGATGAAACAAGCTGTACAACACTGCGATTGTGTGCGCAGCTTGCCAACTGAGAGAAAACAGTACCTGACCACTCTCCTGCCTTTTCTAATCACACGAACATTCGATTGGAAGCTGTTTTGGACAACTTTCTTTCTCTTCTTGCAAAACACTCGGCAGACATCCGTGCAGCTTGTAGAACACGATGGGAGATGTTTTTTGTGCTGGCACAGTTTCTCCTTGCCAGACAGAGTGGAAAAGCTTTTTGCTAAGATGTAGATGCAAAGAGATGCTAAAGACGAAGGTACGGTGCTCTGCAGAGCTAAGAACCGCTCCCGGGCGTCTTTCGGCAGAAGGCGCACAACGCAGAGCACTGTGAGCGGCAGAATCGTCTTTGCGCGAAGAAGCAGCTTCTTCGTCTCCGGGAGCCGGAGAGAGCGGCAACTCCGCAAAGGTGATGAAACAAGCTGTACAACACTGCGATTGTGTGCGCAGCTTGCCAACTGAGAGAAAACAGTACCTGACCACTCTCCTGCCTTTTCTAATCACATGAACATTCGATTGGAAGCTGTTTTGGACAACTTTCTTTCTCTTCTTGCAAAACACTCGGCAGACCTCCGTGCAGCCTCTAGAACACGATGGGAGATGTTTTCTGTGCTGGCAAAGTTTCTCCTTGCCAGACAGAGTGGAAAAGCTTTTTGCTAAGATGTAGACGAGAAGAGAGGCTAAAGACGAAGGTACGGTGCTCTGCAGAGCTAAGCACCGCTCCCGGACCTCTTTCGGCAGAAGGCGCACACTGCAGAGCACTGTGAGCGGCAGAATCGTCGTTGCGAGAAGAAGCAGCTTCTTCGTCTCCGGGAGCCGGAGAGAGCGGCAGCTTCGCAAAGGTGATGAAACAAGCTGTACAACACTGCGATTGTGTGCGCAGCTTGCCAACTGAGAGAAAACAGTACCTGACCACTCTCCTGCCTTTTCTAATCACATGAACATTCGATTGGAAGCTGTTTTGGACAACTTTCTTTCTCTTCTTGCAAAACACTCGGCAGACCTCCGTGCAGCCTCTAGAACAAGATGGGAGATGTTTTCTGTGCTGGCAAAGTTTCTCCTTGCCAGACAGAGTGGAAAAGCTTTTTGCTAAGATGTAGACGAGAAGAGAGGCTAAAGACGAAGGTACGGTGCTCTGCAGAGCTAAGCACCGCTCCCGGACCTCTTTCGGCAGAAGGCGCACACCGCAGAGCATTGTGAGCGGCAGAATCGTCTTTGCGCGAAGAAGCAGCTTCTTCGTCTCCGGGAGCCGGAGAGAGCGGCAACTTCGCAAAGGTGATGAAACAAGCTGTACAACACTGCGATTGTGTGCGCAGCTTGCCAAGGGACAGAAAACAGTACCTGACCACTCTCCTGCCTCTTCTATTCACATGAACATTCGATTGCAAGCTGTTTTGGACAACTTTCTTTCTCTTCTTGCAAAACACTCGGCAGACCTCCGTGCAGCCTCTAGAACACGATGGGAGATGTTTTCTGTGCTGGCACAGTTTCTCCTTGCCAGACAGAGTGGAAAAGCTTTTTGCTAATATGTAGACGAGAAGAGGGACTAAAGACGAAGGTACGGTGCTCTGCAGAGCTAAGCACCGCTCCCGGGCGTCTTTCGGCAGAAGGCGCACACCGCAGAGCACTGTGAGCGGCAGAATCGTCTTTGCGCGAAGAAGCAGCTTCTTCGTCTCCGGGAGCCGGAGAGAGCGGCAGCTTCGCAAAGGTGATGAAACAAGCTGTACAACACTGCGATTGTGTGCGCAGCTTGCCAAGTGACAGAAAAGAGTACATGAATACTCTCCTGCCTTTTCTATTCACATGAACGTGCGATTGCAAGCTGTTTTGGACAACTTTCTTTCTCTTCTTGCAAAACACTCGGCAGACCTCCGTGCAGCCTCTAGAACACGATGGGAGATGTTTTCTGTGCTGGCAAAGTTTCTCCTTGCCAGACAGAGTGGAAAAGCTTTTTGATAAGATGTAGATGAGAAGAGATGCTAAAGACGAAGGTACGGTGCTCTGCAGAGCTAAGAACCGCTCCCGGGCGTCTTTCGGCAGAAGGCGCACACTGCAGAGCACTGTGAGCGGCAGAATCGTCTTTGCGCGAAGAAGCAGCTTCTTCGTCTCCGGGAGCCGGAGAGAGCGGCAACTCCGCAAAGGTGATGAAACAAGCTCTACAACACTGCGATTGTGTGCGCAGCTTGCCAACTGAGAGAAAACAGTACCTGACCACTCTCCTGCCTTTTCTATTCACATGAACATTCGATTGCAAGCTGTTTTGGACAACTTTCTTTCTCTTCTTGCAAAACACTCGGCAGACCTCCGTGCAGCCTCTAGAACACGATGGGAGATGTTTTCTGTGCTGGCAAAGTTTCTCCTTGCCAGACAGAGTGGAAAAGCTTTTTGCTAAGATGTAGATGAGAAGAGATGCTAAAGACGAAGGTACGGTGCTCTGCAGAGCTAAGCACCGCTCCCGGACCTCTTTCGGCAGAAGGCGCACACCGCAGAGCACTGTGAGCGGCAGAATCGTCTTTGCGCGAAGAAGCAGCTTCTTCGTCTCCGGGAGCCGGAGAGAGCGGCAACTTCGCAAAGGTGATGAAACAAGCTGTACAACACTGCGATTGTGTGCGCAGCTTGCCAACTGAGAGAAAACAGTACCTGACCACTCTCCTGCCTTTTCTATTCACATGAACATTCGATTGCAAGCTGTTTTGGACAACTTTCTTTCTCTTCTTGCAAAACACTCGGCAGACCTCCGTGCAGCCTCTAGAACACGATGGGAGATGTTTTCTGTGCTGGCACAGTTTCTCCTTGCCAGATAGAGTGGAAAAGCTTTTTGCTAATATGTAGACGAGAAGAGAGACTAAAGACGAAGGTACGGTGCTCTGCAGAGCTAAGCACCGCTCCCGGGCGTCTTTCGGCAGAAGGCGCACACCGCAGAGCACTATGAGCGGCAGAATTGTCTTTGCGCGAAGAAGCAGCTTCTTCGTCTCCGGGAGCCGGAGAGAGCGGCAGCTTCGCAAAGGTGATGAAACAAGCTGTACAACACTGCGATTGTGTGCGCAGCTTGCCAACTGAGAGAAAACAGTACCTGACCACTCTCCTGCCTTTTCTATTCACATGAACATTGGATTGAAAGCTGTTTTGGACAACTTTCTTTCTCTTCTTGCAAAACACTCGGCAGACCTCCGTGCAGCCTCTAGAACACGATGGGAGATGTTTTCTGTGCTGGCACAGTTTCTCCTTGCCAGACAGAGTGGAAAAGCTTTTTGCTGAGATGTAGACGAGAAGAGATGCTAAAGACGAAGGTACGGTGCTCTGCAGAGCTAAGCACCGCTCCCGGACCTCTTTTGGCAGAAGCCGCAGACCGCAGAGCACTGTGAGCGGCAGAATCGTCTTTGCGCGAAGAAGCAGCTTCTTCGTCTCCGGGAGCCGGAGAGAGCGGCAACTTCGCAAAGGTGATGAAACAAGCTGTACAACACTGCGATTGTGTGCGCAGCTTGCCAACTGAGAGAAAACAGTACCTGACCACTCTCCTGCCTTTTCTATTCACATGAACATTCGATTGCAAGCTGTTTTGGACAACTTTCTTTCTCTTCTTGCAAAACACTCGGCAGACCTCCGTGCAGCCTCTAGAACACGATGGGAGATGTTTTTTGTGCTGGCACAGTTTCTCCTTGCCAGGCACAGTGGAAAAGGTTTTAGCTGAGATGTAGACGAGAAGAGAGCCAAAAGACGAAGGTACGGTGCTCTGCAGAGCTAAGCACCGCTCCCGGACCTCTTTCGGCAGAAGGCGCACACCGCAGAGCACTGTGAGCGGCAGAATCGTCTTTGCGCGAAGAAGCAGCTTCTTCGTCTCCGGGAGCCGGAGAGAGCGGCAGCTTCGCAAAGGTGATGAAACAAGCTGTACAACACTGCGATTGTGTGCGCAGCTTGCCAAGTGAGAGAAAACAGTACCTGACCACTCTCCTGCCTTGTCTATTCACATGAACATTCGATTGCAAGCTGTTTTGGACAACTTTCTTTCTCTTCTTGCAAAACACTCGGCAGACCTCCGTGCAGCCTCTAGAACGCGATGGGAGATGTTATTTGTGCTGGCACAGTTTCTCCTTGCCAGACAGAGTGGAAAAGCTTTTTGCTGAGATGTAGACGAGAAGAGAGGCTAAAGACGAATGTACGGTGCTCTGCAGAGCTAAGCACCGCTCCCGGACCTCTTTCGGCAGAAGGCGCACACCGCAGAGCACTGTGAGCGGCAGAATCGTCTTTGCGCGAAGAAGCAGCTTCTTCGTCTCCGGGAGCCGGAGAGAGCGGCAGCTTCGCAAAGGTGATGAAACAAGCTGTACAACACTGCGATTGTGTGCGCAGCTTGCCAACTGAGAGAAAACAGTACCTGACCACTCTCCTGCCTTTTCTATTCACATGAACATTCGATTGAAAGCTCTTTTGGACAACTTTCTTTCTCTTCTTGCAAAACACTCTGCAGACCACCGTGCAGCTTCTAGAACACGATGGGAGATGTTTTCTGTGCTGGTAAAGTTTCTCCATTCCAGACAGAGTGGAAAAGCTTTTTGCTAAGATGTAGACGAGAAGAGAGGCTAAAGACGAAGGTACGGTGCTCTGCAGAGCTAAGCACAGCTCCCGGGCCTCTTTCGGCAGAAGACACACACTGCAGAACACTGTGAGCGGCAGAATCGTCTTTGCGCGAAGAAGCAGCTTCTTCGTCTCCGGGAGCCGGAGAGAGCGGCAGCTTCGCAAAGGTGATGAAACAAGCTGTACAACACTGCGATTGTGGGCGCAGCTTGCCAACTGAGAGAAAACAGTACCTGACCACTCTCCTGCCTTTTCTATTCACATGAACATTCGATTGCAAGCTGTTTTGGACAACTTTCTTTCTCTTCTTGCAAAACACTCGGCAGACCTCCGTGCAGCTTGTAGAACACGATGGGAGATGTTTTTTGTGCTGGCACAGTTTCTCCTTGCCAGGCACAGTGGAAAATATTTTAGCTGAGATGTAGACGAGAAGAGACCCAAAAGACGAAGGTACGGTGCTCTGCAGAGCTAAGCACCGCTCCCGGACCTCTTTCGGCAGAAGGCGCACACCGCAGAGCACTGTGAGCGGCAGAATCGTCTTTGCGCGAAGAAGCAGCATCTTCGTCTCCGGGAGCCGGAGAGAGCGGCATCTTCGCAAAGGTGATGAAACAAGCTGTACAACACTGCGATTGTGTGCGCAGCATGCCAACTGAGAGAAAACAGTACCTGACCACTCTCCTGCCTTTTCTATTCACATGAACATTCGATTGCAAGCTGTTTTGGACAACTTTCTTTCTCTTCTTGCAAAACACTCGGCAGACCTCCGTGCAGCCTCTAGAACACGATGGGAGATGTTTTCTGTGCTGGCAAAGTTTCTCCTTGCCAGACAGAGTGGAAAAGCTTTTTGATAAGATGTAGATGAGAAGAGATGCTAAAGACGAAGGTACGGTGCTCTGCAGAGCTAAGAACCGCTCCCGGGCGTCTTTCGGCAGAAGGTGCACACTGCAGAGCACTGTGAGCGGCAGAATCGTCTTTGCGCGAAGAAGCAGCTTCTTCGTCTCCGGGAGCCGGAGAGAGCGGCAATTCCGCAAAGGTGATGAAACAAGCTGTACAACACTGCGATTGTGTGCGCAGCTTGCCAAGTGAGAGAAAACAGTACCTGACCACTCTCCTGCCTTTTCTATTCACATGAACATTCGATTGCAAGCTGTTTTGGACAACTTTATTTCTCTTCTTGCAAAACACTCGGCCGACCTCCATGCAGCCTCTAGAACACGATGGGAGATGTTTTCTGTGCTGGCATAGTTTCTCCTTGCCAGACAGAGTGGAAAAGCTTTTTGCTAAGATGTAGACGAGAAGAGATGCTAAAGACGAAGGTACGGTGCTCTGCAGAGCTAAGCACCGCTCCCGGACCTCTTTCGGCAGAAGGCGCACACCGCAGAGCACTATGAGCGGCAGAATCGTCTTTGCGCGAAGAAGCAGCTTCTTCGTCTCCGGGAGCCGGAGAGAGCGGCAACTTCGCAAAGGTGATGAAACAAGCTGTACAACACTGCGATTGTGTGCGCAGCTTGCCAACTGAGAGAAAACAGTACCTGACCACTGTCCTGCCTTTTCTATTCACATGAACATTCGATTGCAAGCTGTTTTGGACAACTTTCTTTCTCTTCTTGCAAAACACTCGGCAGACCTCCGTGCAGCCTCTAGAACACGATGGGAGATGTTTTCTGTGCTGGCAAAGTTTCTCCTTGCCAGACAGACTGGAAAAGCTTTTTGCTAAGATGTAGACGAGAAGAGAGGCTGAAGACGAAGGTACGGTGCTCTGCAGAGCTAAGCACCGCTCCCGGACCTCTTTCGGCAGAAGGCGCACACCGCAGAGCACTGTGAGCGGCAGAATCGTCTTTGCGAGAAGAAGCAGCTTCTTCGTCTCCGGGAGCCGGAGAGAGCGGCAACTTCGCAAAGGTGATGAAACAAGCTGTACAACACTGCGATTGTGTGCGCAGCTTGCCAACTGAGAGAAAACAGTACCTGACCACTCTCCTGCCTTTTCTATTCACATGAACATTCGATTGCAAGCTGTTTTGGACAACTTTCTTTATCTTCTTGCAAAACACTCGGCAGACCTCCGTGCAGCCTCTAGAACACGATGAGAGATGTTTTCTGTGCTGGCACAGTTTCTCCTTGCCAGACAGAGTGGAAAAGCTTTTTGCTAAGATGTAGACGAGAAGAGAGGCTAAAGAAGCACGTATGGTGCTTCTCAGAGCTAAGCACAGCTCCCGGGGCTCTTTCGGCAGAAGGCGCACACCGCAGAGCACTGTTAGCGGAAGAATCGTCTTTGCGCGAAGAAGCAGCTTCTTCGTCTCCGGGAGCCGGAGAGAGCGGCAGCTTCGCAAAGGTGATGAAACAAGCTGTACAACACTGCGATTGTGTGCGCAGCTTGCCAAGTGACAGAAAACAGTACCTGAATACTCACCTGCATTTTCTATTCACATTAACATGCGATTGCAAGCTGTTTTGGACAATTTTCTTTCTCTTCTTGCAAAACACTCGGCAGACCTCCGTGCAGCCTCTAGAACACGATGGGAGATGTTTTTTGTGCTGGCACAGTTTCTCCTTGCCAGACAGATTGGAAAAGCTTTTTGCTAAGATGTAGACGAGAAGAGAGGCTAAAGACGAAGGTACGGTGCTCTGCAGAGCTAAGCACCGCTCCCGGACCTCTTTCGGCAGAAGGCGCACACCGCAGAGCACTGTGAGCGGCAGAATCGTCTTTGCGCGAAGAAGCAGCTTCTTCGTCTCCGGGAGCCGGAGAGAGCGGCAACTTCGCAAAGGTGATGAAACAAGCTTTACAACACTGCGATTGTGTGCGCAGCTTGCCAACTGAGAGAAAACAGTACCTGACCACTCTCCTGCCTTTTCTATTCACATGAACATTCGATTGCAAGCTGTTTTGGACAACTTTCTTTCTCTTCTTGCAAAACACTCGGCAGACTTCCGTGCAGCCTCTAGAACACGATGGGAGTTGTTTTTGGTGCTGGTAAAGTTTCTCCTTGCCAGACAGAGTGGAAAAGCTTTTTGCTAAGATGTAGACGAGAAGAGAGGCTAAAGACGAAGGTACGGTGCTCTGCAGAGCTAAGCACCCCTCCCGGACCTCTTTCGGCAGAAGGCGCACACCGCAGAGCACTGTGAGCGGCAGCATCGTCTTTGCGCGAAGAAGCAGCTTCTTCGTCTCCGGGAGCCGGAGAGAGCGGCAACTTCGCAAAGGTGATGAAACAAGCTTTACAACACTGCGATTGTGTGCGCAGCTTGCCAAGTGAGAGAAAACAGTACCTGACCACTCTCCTGCCTTTTCTATTCACATGAACATTCGATTGCAAGCTGTTTTGGACAACTTTCTTTCTCTTCTTGCAAAACACTCGGCAGACTTCCGTGCAGCCTCTAGAACACGATGGGAGTTGTTTTATGTGCTGGTAAAGTTTCTCCTTGCCAGACAGAGTGGAAAAGCTTTTTGCTAAGATGTAGACGAGAAGAGAGGCTAAAGACGAAGGTACGGTGCTCTGCAGAGCTAAGCACCGCTCCCGGACCTCTTTCGGCAGAAGGCGCACACCGCAGAGCACTGTGAGCGGCAGAATCGTCTTTGCGCGAAGAAGCAGCTTCTTCATCTCCGGGAGCCGGAGAGAGCGGAACTTCGCAAAGGTGATGAAACAAGCTGTACAACACTGCGATTGTGTGGGCAGCTTTCCAACTGAGAGAAAACAGTACCTGACCACTCTCCTGCCTTTTCTATTCACATGAACATTGGATTGAAAGCTGTTTTGGACAACTTTCTTTCTCTTCTTGCAAAACACTCGGCAGACCTCCGTGCAGCCTCTAGAACACGATGGGAGATGTTTTCTGTGCTGGCACAGTTTCTCCTTGCCAGACAGAGTGGAAAAGCTTTTTGCTGAGATGTAGACGAGAAGAGATGCTAAAGACGAAGGTACGGTGCTCTGCAGAGCTAAGCACCGCTCCCGGACCTCTTTTGGCAGAAGCCGCAGACCGCAGAGCACTGTGAGCGGCAGAATCGTCTTTGCGCGAAGAAGCAGCTTCTTCGTCTCCGGGAGCCGGAGAGAGCGGCAACTTCGCAAAGGTGATGAAACAAGCTGTACAACACTGCGATTGTGTGCGCAGCTTGCCAACTGAGAGAAAACAGTACCTGACCACTCTCCTGCCTTTTCTATTCACATGAACATTCGATTGCAAGCTGTTTTGGACAACTTTCTTTCTCTTCTTGCAAAACACTCGGCAGACCTCCGTGCAGCCTCTAGAACACGATGGGAGATGTTTTTTGTGCTGGCACAGTTTCTCCTTGCCAGGCACAGTGGAAAAGGTTTTAGCTGAGATGTAGACGAGAAGAGAGCCAAAAGACGAAGGTACGGTGCTCTGCAGAGCTAAGCACCGCTCCCGGACCTCTTTCGGCAGAAGGCGCACACCGCAGAGCACTGTGAGCGGCAGAATCGTCTTTGCGCGAAGAAGCAGCTTCTTCGTCTCCGGGAGCCGGAGAGAGCGGCAGCTTCGCAAAGGTGATGAAACAAGCTGTACAACACTGCGATTGTGTGCGCAGCTTGCCAAGTGAGAGAAAACAGTACCTGACCACTCTCCTGCCTTGTCTATTCACATGAACATTCGATTGCAAGCTGTTTTGGACAACTTTCTTTCTCTTCTTGCAAAACACTCGGCAGACCTCCGTGCAGCCTCTAGAACGCGATGGGAGATGTTATTTGTGCTGGCACAGTTTCTCCTTGCCAGACAGAGTGGAAAAGCTTTTTGCTGAGATGTAGACGAGAAGAGAGGCTAAAGACGAATGTACGGTGCTCTGCAGAGCTAAGCACCGCTCCCGGACCTCTTTCGGCAGAAGGCGCACACCGCAGAGCACTGTGAGCGGCAGAATCGTCTTTGCGCGAAGAAGCAGCTTCTTCGTCTCCGGGAGCCGGAGAGAGCGGCAGCTTCGCAAAGGTGATGAAACAAGCTGTACAACACTGCGATTGTGTGCGCAGCTTGCCAACTGAGAGAAAACAGTACCTGACCACTCTCCTGCCTTTTCTATTCACATGAACATTCGATTGAAAGCTCTTTTGGACAACTTTCTTTCTCTTCTTGCAAAACACTCTGCAGACCACCGTGCAGCTTCTAGAACACGATGGGAGATGTTTTCTGTGCTGGTAAAGTTTCTCCATTCCAGACAGAGTGGAAAAGATTTTTGCTAAGATGTAGACGAGAAGAGAGGCTAAAGACGAAGGTACGGTGCTCTGCAGAGCTAAGCACAGCTCCCGGGCCTCTTTCGGCAGAAGACACACACTGCAGAACACTGTGAGCGGCAGAATCGTCTTTGCGCGAAGAAGCAGCTTCTTCGTCTCCGGGAGCCGGAGAGAGCGGCAGCTTCGCAAAGGTGATGAAACAAGCTGTACAACACTGCGATTGTGGGCGCAGCTTGCCAACTGAGAGAAAACAGTACCTGACCACTCTCCTGCCTTTTCTATTCACATGAACATTCGATTGCAAGCTGTTTTGGACAACTTTCTTTCTCTTCTTGCAAAACACTCGGCAGACCTCCGTGCAGCTTGTAGAACACGATGGGACATGTTTTTTGTGCTGGCACAGTTTCTCCTTGCCAGGCACAGTGGAAAATATTTTAGCTGAGATGTAGACGAGAAGAGACCCAAAAGACGAAGGTACGGTGCTCTGCAGAGCTAAGCACCGCTCCCGGACCTCTTTCGGCAGAAGGCGCACACCGCAGAGCACTGTGAGCGGCAGAATCGTCTTTGCGCGAAGAAGCAGCATCTTCGTCTCCGGGAGCCGGAGAGAGCGGCATCTTCGCAAAGGTGATGAAACAAGCTGTACAACACTGCGATTGTGTGCGCAGCATGCCAACTGAGAGAAAACAGTACCTGACCACTCTCCTGCCTTTTCTATTCACATGAACATTCGATTGCAAGCTGTTTTGGACAACTTTCTTTCTCTTCTTGCAAAACACTCGGCAGACCTCCGTGCAGCCTCTAGAACACGATGGGAGATGTTTTCTGTGCTGGCAAAGTTTCTCCTTGCCAGACAGAGTGGAAAAGCTTTTTGATAAGATGTAGATGAGAAGAGATGCTAAAGACGAAGGTACGGTGCTCTGCAGAGCTAAGAACCGCTCCCGGGCGTCTTTCGGCAGAAGGTGCACACTGCAGAGCACTGTGAGCGGCAGAATCGTCTTTGCGCGAAGAAGCAGCTTATTCGTCTCCGGGAGCCGGAGAGAGCGGCAATTCCGCAAAGGTGATGAAACAAGCTGTACAACACTGCGATTGTGTGCGCAGCTTGCCAAGTGAGAGAAAACAGTACCTGACCACTCTCCTGCCTTTTCTATTCACATGAACATTCGATTGCAAGCTGTTTTGGACAACTTTATTTCTCTTCTTGCAAAACACTCGGCCGACCTCCATGCAGCCTCTAGAACACGATGGGAGATGTTTTCTGTGCTGGCAAAGTTTCTCCTTGCCAGACAGAGTGGAAAAGCTTTTTGCTAAGATGTAGATGAGAAGAGATGCTAAAGACGAAGGTACGGTGCTCTGCAGAGCTAAGCACCGCTCCCGGACCTCTTTCGGCAGAAGGCGCACACCGCAGAGCACTATGAGCGGCAGAATCGTCTTTGCGCGAAGAAGCAGCTTCTTCGTCTCCGGGAGCCGGAGAGAGCGGCAACTTCGCAAAGGTGATGAAACAAGCTGTACAACACTGCGATTGTGTGCGCAGCTTGCCAACTGAGAGAAAACAGTACCTGACCACTGTCCTGCCTTTTCTATTCACATGAACATTCGATTGCAAGCTGTTTTGGACAACTTTCTTTCTCTTCTTGCAAAACACTCGGCAGACCTCCGTGCAGCCTCTAGAACACGATGGGAGATGTTTTCTGTGCTGGCAAAGTTTCTCCTTGCCAGACAGACTGGAAAAGCTTTTTGCTAAGATGTAGACGAGAAGAGAGGCTGAAGACGAAGGTACGGTGCTCTGCAGAGCTAAGCACCGCTCCCGGACCTCTTTCGGCAGAAGGCGCACACCGCAGAGCACTGTGAGCGGCAGAATCGTCTTTGCGAGAAGAAGCAGCTTCTTCGTCTCCGGGAGCCGGAGAGAGCGGCAACTTCGCAAAGGTGATGAAACAAGCTGTACAACACTGCGATTGTGTGCGCAGCTTGCCAACTGAGAGAAAACAGTACCTGACCACTCTCCTGCCTTTTCTATTCACATGAACATTCGATTGCAAGCTGTTTTGGACAACTTTCTTTATCTTCTTGCAAAACACTCGGCAGACCTCCGTGCAGCCTCTAGAACACGATGAGAGATGTTTTCTGTGCTGGCACAGTTTCTCCTTGCCAGACAGAGTGGAAAAGCTTTTTGCTAAGATGTAGACGAGAAGAGAGGCTAAAGAAGCACGTATGGTGCTTCTCAGAGCTAAGCACAGCTCCCGGGGCTCTTTCGGCAGAAGGCGCACACCGCAGAGCACTGTTAGCGGCAGAATCGTCTTTGCGCGAAGAAGCAGCTTCTTCGTCTCCGGGAGCCGGAGAGAGCGGCAGCTTCGCAAAGGTGATGAAACAAGCTGTACAACACTGCGATTGTGTGCGCAGCTTGCCAAGTGACAGAAAACAGTACCTGAATACTCACCTGCATTTTCTATTCACATTAACATGCGATTGCAAGCTGTTTTGGACAATTTTCTTTCTCTTCTTGCAAAACACTCGGCAGACCTCCGTGCAGCCTCTAGAACACGATGGGAGATGTTTTTTGTGCTGGCACAGTTTCTCCTTGCCAGACAGATTGGAAAAGCTTTTTGCTAAGATGTAGACGAGAAGAGAGGCTAAAGACGAAGGTACGGTGCTCTGCAGAGCTAAGCACCGCTCCCGGACCTCTTTCGGCAGAAGGCGCACACCGCAGAGCACTGTGAGCGGCAGAATCGTCTTTGCGCGAAGAAGCAGCTTCTTCGTCTCCGGGAGCCGGAGAGAGCGGCAACTTCGCAAAGGTGATGAAACAAGCTTTACAACACTGCGATTGTGTGCGCAGCTTGCCAACTGAGAGAAAACAGTACCTGACCACTCTCCTGCCTTTTCTATTCACATGAACATTCGATTGCAAGCTGTTTTGGACAACTTTCTTTCTCTTCTTGCAAAACACTCGGCAGACTTCCGTGCAGCCTCTAGAACACGATGGGAGTTGTTTTTGGTGCTGGTA
This sequence comes from Melozone crissalis, assembly GCF_028551555.1. Lineage (NCBI taxonomy): Eukaryota > Metazoa > Chordata > Aves > Passeriformes > Passerellidae > Melozone > Melozone crissalis. The sequence goes on from NW_026536005.1 coordinate 344,468, forward strand.
AAGTTTCTCCTTGCCAGACAGAGTGGAAAAGCTTTTTGCTAAGATGTAGACGAGAAGAGAGGCTAAAGACGAAGGTACGGTGCTCTGCAGAGCTAAGCACCGCTCCCGGACCTCTTTCGGCAGAAGGCGCACACCGCAGAGCACTGTGAGCGGCAGAATCGTCTTTGCGCGAAGAAGCAGCTTCTTCGTCTCCGGGAGCCGGAGAGAGCGGCAGCTTCGCAAAGGTGATGAAACAAGCTGTACAACACTGCGATTGTGTGCGCAGCTTGCCAAGTGAGAGAAAACAGTACCTGACCACTCTCCTGCCTTGTCTATTCACATGAACATTCGATTGCAAGCTGTTTTGGACAACTTTCTTTCTCTTCTTGCAAAACACTCGGCAGACCTCCGTGCAGCCTCTAGAACGCGATGGGAGATGTTATTTGTGCTGGCACAGTTTCTCCTTGCCAGACAGAGTGGAAAAGCTTTTTGCTGAGATGTAGACGAGAAGAGAGGCTAAAGACGAATGTACGGTGCTCTGCAGAGCTAAGCACCGCTCCCGGACCTCTTTCGGCAGAAGGCGCACACCGCAGAGCACTGTGAGCGGCAGAATCGTCTTTGCGCGAAGAAGCAGCTTCTTCGTCTCCGGGAGCCGGAGAGAGCGGCAGCTTCGCAAAGGTGATGAAACAAGCTGTACAACACTGCGATTGTGTGCGCAGCTTGCCAACTGAGAGAAAACAGTACCTGACCACTCTCCTGCCTTTTCTATTCACATGAACATTCGATTGAAAGCTCTTTTGGACAACTTTCTTTCTCTTCTTGCAAAACACTCTGCAGACCACCGTGCAGCTTCTAGAACACGATGGGAGATGTTTTCTGTGCTGGTAAAGTTTCTCCATTCCAGACAGAGTGGAAAAGCTTTTTGCTAAGATGTAGACGAGAAGAGAGGCTAAAGACGAAGGTACGGTGCTCTGCAGAGCTAAGCACAGCTCCCGGGCCTCTTTCGGCAGAAGACACACACTGCAGAACACTGTGAGCGGCAGAATCGTCTTTGCGCGAAGAAGCAGCTTCTTCGTCTCCGGGAGCCGGAGAGAGCGGCAGCTTCGCAAAGGTGATGAAACAAGCTGTACAACACTGCGATTGTGGGCGCAGCTTGCCAACTGAGAGAAAACAGTACCTGACCACTCTCCTGCCTTTTCTATTCACATGAACATTCGATTGCAAGCTGTTTTGGACAACTTTCTTTCTCTTCTTGCAAAACACTCGGCAGACCTCCGTGCAGCTTGTAGAACACGATGGGAGATGTTTTTTGTGCTGGCACAGTTTCTCCTTGCCAGGCACAGTGGAAAATGTTTTAGCTGAGATGTAGACGAGAAGAGACCCAAAGACGAAGGTACGGTGCTCTGCAGAGCTAAGCACCGCTCCCGGACCTCTTTCGGCAGAAGGCGCACACCGCAGAGCACTGTGAGCGGCAGAATCGTCTTTGCGCGAAGAAGCAGCATCTTCGTCTCCGGGAGCCGGAGAGAGCGGCATCTTCGCAAAGGTGATGAAACAAGCTGTACAACACTGCGATTGTGTGCGCAGCATGCCAACTGAGAGAAAACAGTACCTGACCACTCTCCTGCCTTTTCTATTCACATGAACATTCGATTGCAAGCTGTTTTGGACAACTTTCTTTCTCTTCTTGCAAAACACTCGGCAGACCTCCGTGCAGCCTCTAGAACACGATGGGAGATGTTTTCTGTGCTGGCAAAGTTTCTCCTTGCCAGACAGAGTGGAAAAGCTTTTTGATAAGATGTAGATGAGAAGAGATGCTAAAGACGAAGGTACGGTGCTCTGCAGAGCTAAGAACCGCTCCCGGGCGTCTTTCGGCAGAAGGTGCACACTGCAGAGCACTGTGAGCGGCAGAATCGTCTTTGCGCGAAGAAGCAGCTTCTTCGTCTCCGGGAGCCGGAGAGAGCGGCAATTCCGCAAAGGTGATGAAACAAGCTGTACAACACTGCGATTGTGTGCGCAGCTTGCCAACTGAGAGAAAACAGTACCTGACCACTCTCCTGCCTTTTCTATTCACATGAACATTGGATTGCAAGCTGTTTTGGACAACTTTCTTTCTCTTCTTGCAAAACACTCGGCAGACATCCGTGCAGCTTGTAGAACACGATGGGAGATGTTTTTTGTGCTGGCACAGTTTCTCCTTGCCAGACAGAGTGGAAAAGCTTTTTGCTAAGATGTACATGCGAAGAGATGCTAAAGACGAAGGTACGGTGCTCTGCAGAGCTAAGAACCGCTCCCGGGCGTCTTTCGGCAGAAGGCGCACACCGCAGAGCACAGTGAGCGTCAGAATCGTCTTTGCGCGAAGAAGCAGCTTCTTCGTCTCCGGGAGCAGGAGAGAGCGGCAGCTTCGCAAAGGTGATTAAACAAGCTGTACAACACTGCCATTGTGTGCGCAGCTTGCCAAGTGAGAGAAAACAGTACCTGACCACTCTCCTGTCTTTTCTATTCACATGAACATTCGATTGCAAGCTGTTTTTGACAACTTTCTTTCTCTTCTTGCAAAACACTCGGCAGACCTCCGTGCAGCCTCTAGAACACGATGGGAGATGTTTTCTGTGCTGGCAAAGTTTCTCCTTGCCAGACAGAGTGGAAAAGCTTTTTGCTAAGATGTAGACGAGAAGAGAGGCTAAAGACGAAGGTACGGTGCTCTGCAGAGCTAAGCACCGCTCCCGGGCCTCTTTCGGCAGAAGGCGCACACCGCAGAGCACTGTGAGCGGCAGAATCGTCTTTGCGCGAAGAAGCAGCTTCTTCGTCTCCGGGAGCCGGAGAGAGCGCCAACTTCGCAAAGGTGATGAAACAAGCTGTACAACACTGCGATTGTGTGCGCAGCTTGCCAAGTGACAGAAAACAGTACCTGACCACTCTCCTGCCTTTTCTATTCACATGAACATGCGATTGCAAGCTGTTTTGGACAACTTTCTTTCTCTTCTTGCAAAACACTCGGCAGACCTCCGTGCAGCCTCTAGAACACGATGGGAGATGTTTTCTGTGCTGGCAAAGTTTCTCCTTGCCAGACAGAGTGGAAAAGCTTTTTGCTAAGATGTAGATGAGAAGAGAGGCTAAAGACGAAGGTACGGTGCTCTGCAGAGCTAAGCACAGCTCCCGGGTCTCTTTCGGCAGAAGACACACACTGCAGAGCACTGTGAGCGGCAGAATCGTCTTTGCGCGAAGAAGCAGCTTCTTTGTCTCCGGGAGCCGGAGAGAGCGGCAACTTCGCAAAGGTGATGAAACAAGCTGTACAACACTGCGATTGTGTGCGCAGCCTGCCAAATGAGAGAAAACAGTACCTGACCACTCTCCTGCCTTTTCTATTCACATGAACATTCGATTGCAAGCTGTTTTGGACAACATTCTTTCTCTTCTTGCAAAACACTCGGCAGACCTCCGTGCAGCTTGTAGAACACGATGGGAGATGTTTTTTGTGCTGGCACAGTTTCTCCTTGCCAGACAGATTGGAAAAGCTTTTTGCTAAAATGTAGATGAGAAGAGATGCTAAAGACGAAGGTACGGTGCTTTGCAGAGCTAAGAACCGCTCCCGGGCGTCTTTCGGCAGAAGGCGCACACCAAAGAGCACTGTGAGCGGCAGAATCGTCTTTGCGCGAAGAAGCAGCTTCTTCGTCTCCGGGAGCCGGAGAGAGCGGCAACTCCGCAAAGGTGATGAAACAAGCTCTACAACACTGCGATTGTGTGCGCAGCTTGCCAAGTGAGAGAAAACAGTACCTGACCACTCTCCTGCCTTTTCTATTCACATGAACATTCGATTGCAAGCTGTTTTGAACAACTTTCTTTCTCTTCTTGCAAAACACTCAGCAGACATCCGTGCAGCCTCTAGAACACGATGGGAGATGTTTTCTGTGCTGACAAAGTTTCTCCTTGCCAGACAGAGTGGAAAAGCTTTTTGCTAAGATGTAGACGAGAAGAGAGGCTAAAGACGAAGGTACGGTGCTCTGCAGAGCTAAGCACCGCTCCCGGACCTCTTTCGGCAGAAGGCGCACACTGCAGAGCACTGTGAGCGGCAGAATCGTCTTTGCGCGAAGAAGCAGCTTCTTCGTCTCCGGGAGACGGAGAGAGCGGCAATTCCGCAAAGGTGATGAAACAAGCTGTACAACACTGCGATTGTGTGCGCAGCTTGCCAAGTGACAGAAAACAGTACCTGACCACTCTCCTGCCTTTTCTATTCACATGAACATTCGATTGCAAGCTGTTTTGGACAACTTTCTTTCTCTTCTTGCAAAACACTCGGCAGACCTCCGTGCAGCCTCTAGAACACGATGGGAGATGTTTTCTGTGCTGGCACAGTTTCTCCTTGCCAGACAGAGTGGAAAAGCTTTTTGCTAATATGTAGACGAGAAGAGAGACTAAAGACGAAGGTACGGTGCTCTGCAGAGCTAAGCACCGCTCCCGGGCGTCTTTCGGCAGAAGTCGCACACCGCAGAGCACTATGAGCGGCAGAATTGTCTTTGCGCGAAGAAGCAGCTTCTTCGTCTCCGGGAGCCGGAGAGAGCGGCAACTTCGCAAAGGTGATGAAACAAGCTGTACAACACTGCGATTGTGTGCGCAGCTTGCCAACTGAGAGAAAACAGTACCTGACCACTCTCCTGCCTTTTCTATTCACATGAACATTGGATTGCAAGCTGTTTTGGACAACTTTCTTTCTCTTCTTGCAAAACACTCGGCAGACCTCCGTGCAGCCTCTAGAACACGATGGGAGATGTTTTCTGTGCTGGCACAGTTTCTCCTTGCCAGACAGAGTGGAAAAGCTTTTTGCTAAGATGTAGACGAGAAGAGAGGCTAAAGACGAAGGTACGGTGCTCTGCAGAGCTAAGCACCGCTCCCGGTCGTCTTTCGGCAGAAGGCGCACACCGCAGAGCACAGTGAGTGGCAGAATCGTCTTTGCGCGAAGAAGCAGCTTCTTCGTCTCCGGGAGCCGGAGAGAGCGGCAACTTCGCAAAGGTGATGAAACAAGCTGTACAACACTGCGATTGTGTGCGCAGCTTGCCAACTGAGAGAAAACAGTACCTGACCACTCTCCTGCCTTTTCTATTCACATGAACATTCGATTGCAAGCTGTTTTGGACAACTTTCTTTCTCTTCTTGCAAAACACTCGGCAGACCTCCGTGCAGCCTCTAGAACACGATGGGAGATGTTTTCTGTGCTGGCAAAGTTTCTCCTTGCCAGACAGAGTGGAAAAGCTTTTTGCTAAGATGTAGACGAGAAGAGAGGCTAAAGACGAAGGTACGGTGTTCTGCAGAGCTAAGCACCGCTCCCGGACCTCTTTCGGCAGAAGGCGCACACTGCAGAGCACTGTGAGCGGCAGAATCGTCGTTGCGAGAAGAAGCAGCTTCTTCGTCTCCGGGAGCCGGAGAGAGCGGCAGCTTCGCAAAGGTGATGAAACAAGCTGTACAACACTGCGATTGTGTGCGCAGCTTGCCAACTGAGAGAAAACAGTACCTGACCACTCTCCTGCCTTTTCTATTCACATGAACATTCGATTGCAAGCTGTTTTGGACAACTTTCTTTCTCTTCTTGCAAAACACTCGGCAGACATCCGTGCAGCTTGTAGAACACGATGGGAGATGTTTTTTGTGCTGGCACAGTTTCTCCTTGCCAGACAGAGTGGAAAAGCTTTTTGCTAAGATGTAGATGCGAAGAGATGCTAAAGACGAAGGTACGGTGCTCTGCAGAGCTAAGAACCGCTCCCGGGCGTCTTTTGGCAGAAGGCGCACACCGCAGAGCACTGTGAGCGGCAGAATCGTCTTTGCGCGAAGAAGCAGCTTCTTCGTCTCCGGGAGCCGGAGAGAGCGGCAACTCCGCAAAGGTGATGAAACAAGCTGTACAACACTGCGATTGTGTGCGCAGCTTGCCAACTGAGAGAAAACAGTACCTGACCACTCTCCTGCCTTTTCTATTCACATGAACATTCGATTGGAAGCTGTTTTGGACAACTTTCTTTCTCTTCTTGCAAAACACTCGGCAGACCTCCGTGCAGCCTCTAGAACAAGATGGGAGATGTTTTCTGTGCTGGCAAAGTTTCTCCTTGCCAGACAGAGTGGAAAAGCTTTTTGCTAAGATGTAGACGAGAAGAGAGGCTAAAGACGAAGGTACGGTGCTCTGCAGAGCTAAGCACCGCTCCCGGGCGTCTTTCGGCAGAAGGCGCACACCGCAGAGCATTGTGAGCGGCAGAATCGTCTTTGCGCGAAGAAGCAGCTTCTTCGTCTCCGGGAGCCGGAGAGAGCGGCAGCTTCGCAAAGGTGATGAAACAAGCTGTACAACACTGCGATTGTGTGCGCAGCTTGCCAAGTGACAGAAAAGAGTACATGAATACTCTCCTGCCTTTTCTATTCACATGAACGTGCGATTGCAAGCTGTTTTGGACAATTTTCTTTCTCTTCTTGCAAAACACTCGGCAGACCTCCGTGCAGCCTCTAGAACACGATGGGAGATGTTTTTTGTGCTGGCACAGTTTCTCCTTGCCAGACAGAGTGGAAAAGCTTTTTGCTGAGATGTAGACGAGAAGAGAGGCTAAAGACGAAGGTACGGTGCTCTGCAGAGCTAAGCACCGCTCCCGGACCTCTTTTGGCAGAAGCCGCAGACCGCAGAGCACTGTGAGCGGCAGAATCGTCTTTGCGCGAAGAAGCAGCTTCTTCGTCTCCGGGAGCCGGAGAGAGCGGCAACTTCGCAAAGGTGATGAAACAAGCTGTACAACACTGCGATTGTGTGCGCAGCTTGCCAACTGAGAGAAAACAGTACCTGACCACTCTCCTGCCTTTTCTATTCACATGAACATTCGATTGCAAGCTGTTTTGGACAACTTTCTTTCTCTTCTTGCAAAACACTCGGCAGACCTCCGTGCAGCCTCTAGAACACGATGGGAGATGTTTTTTGTGCTGGCACAGTTTCTCCTTGCCAGGCACAGTGGAAAAGATTTTAGCTGAGATGTAGACGAGAAGAGAGCCAAAAGACGAAGGTACGGTGCTCTGCAGAGCTAAGCACCGCTCCCGGACCTCTTTCGGCAGAAGGCGCACACCGCAGAGCACTGTGAGCGGCAGAATCGTCTTTGCGTGAAGAAGCAGCTTCTTCGTCTCCGGGAGCTGGAGAGAGCGGCAGCTTCGCAAAGGTGATGAAACAAGCTGTACAACACTGCGATTGTGTGCGCAGCTTGCCAAGTGAGAGAAAACAGTACCTGACCACTCTCCTGCCTTTTCTATTCACATGAACATTCGATTGCAAGCTGTTTTGGACAACTTTCTTTCTCTTCTTGCAAAACACTCGGCAGACCTCCGTGCAGCCTCTAGAACACGATGGGAGATGTTTTCTGTGCTGGCAAAGTTTCTCCTTGCCAGACAGAGTGGAAAAGCTTTTTGCTAAGATGTAGACGAGAAGAGAGGCTAAAGACGAAGGTACGGTGCTCTGCAGAGCTAAGCACCGCTCCCGGACCTCTTTCGGCAGAAGGCGCACACCGCAGAGCACTGTGAGCGGCAGAATCGTCTTTGCGCGAAGAAGCAGCTTCTTCGTCTCCGGGAGCCGGAGAGAGCGGCATCTTCGCAAAGGTGATGAAACAAGCTGTACAACACTGCGATTGTGTGCGCAGCATGCCAACTGAGAGAAAACAGTACCTGACCACTCTCCTGCCTTTTCTATTCACATGAACATTCGATTGCAAGCTGTTTTGGACAACTTTCTTTCTCTTCTTGCAAAACACTCGGCAGACCTCCGTGCAGCCTCTAGAACACGATGGGAGATGTTTTCTGTGCTGGCAAAGTTTCTCCTTGCCAGACAGGTTGGAAAAGCTTTTTGATAAGATGTAGATGAGAAGAGATGCTAAAGACGAAGGTACGGTGCTCTGCAGAGCTAAGAACCGCTCCCGGGCGTCTTTCGGCAGAAGGCGCACACCGCAGAGCACTGTGAGCGGCAGAATCGTCTTTGCGCGAAGAAGCAGCTTCTTCGTCTCCGGGAGCCGGAGAGAGCGGCAACTCCGCAAAGGTGATGAAACAAGCTCTACAACACTGCGATTCTGTGCGCAGCTTGCCAAGTGAGAGAAAACAGTACCTGACCACTCTCCTGCCTTTTCTATTCACATGAACATTCGATTGCAAGCTGTTTTGGACAACTTTCTTTCTCTTCTTGCAAAACACTCGGCAGACCTCCGTGCAGCCTCTAGAACACGATGGGAGATGTTTTCTGTGCTGGCAAAGTTTCTCCTTGCCAGACAGAGTGGAAAAGCTTTTTGCTAAGATGTAGACGAGAAGAGATGCTAAAGACGAAGGTACGGTGCTCTGCAGAGCTAAGCACCGCTCCCGGACCTCTTTCGGCAGAAGGCGCACACCGCAGAGCACTGTGAGCGGCAGAATCGTCTTTGCGCGAAGAAGCAGCTTCTTCGTCTCCGGGAGCTGGAGAGAGCGGCAGCTTCGCAAAGGTGATGAAACAAGCTGTACAACACTGCGATTGTGTGCGCAGCTTGCCAAGTGAGAGAAAACAGTACCTGACCACTCTCCTGCCTTTTCTATTCACATGAACATTCGATTGCAAGCTGTTTTGGACAACTTTCTTTCTCTTCTTGCAAAACACTCGGCAGACCTCCGTGCAGCCTCTAGAACACGATGGGAGATGTTTTCTGTGCTGGCAAAGTTTCTCCTTGCCAGACAGAGTGGAAAAGCTTTTTGCTAAGATGTAGACGAGAAGAGAGGCTAAAGACGAAGGTACGGTGCTCTGCAGAGCTAAGCACCGCTCCCGGACCTCTTTCGGCAGAAGGCGCACACCGCAGAGCACTGTGAGCGGCAGAATCGTCTTTGCGCGAAGAAGCAGCTTCTTCGTCTCCGGGAGCCGGAGAGAGCGGCATCTTCGCAAAGGTGATGAAACAAGCTGTACAACACTGCGATTGTGTGCGCAGCATGCCAACTGAGAGAAAACAGTACCTGACCACTCTCCTGCCTTTTCTATTCACATGAACATTCGATTGCAAGCTGTTTTGGACAACTTTCTTTCTCTTCTTGCAAAACACACGGCAGACCTCCGTGCAGCCTCTAGAACACGATGGGAGATGTTTTCTGTGCTGGCAAAGTTTCTCCTTGCCAGACAGGGTGGAAAAGCTTTTTGATAAGATGTAGATGAGAAGAGATGCTAAAGACGAAGGTACGGTGCTCTGCAGAGCTAAGAACCGCTCCCGGGCCTCTTTCGGCAGAAGGCGCACACTGCAGAGCACTGTGAGCGGCAGAATCGTCTTTGCGCGAAGAAGCAGCTTCTTCGTCTCCGGGAGCCGGAGAGAGCGGCAACTCCGCAAAGGTGATGAAACAAGCTCTACAACACTGCGATTCTGTGCGCAGCTTGCCAAGTGAGAGAAAACAGTACCTGACCACTCTCCTGCCTTTTCTATTCACATGAACATTCGATTGCAAGCTGTTTTGGACAACTTTCTTTCTCTTCTTGCAAAACACTCGGCAGACCTCCGTGCAGCCTCTAGAACACGATGGGAGATGTTTTCTGTGCTGGCAAAGTTTCTCCTTGCCAGACAGAGTGGAAAAGCTTTTTGCTAAGATGTAGACGAGAAGAGATGCTAAAGACGAAGGTACGGTGCTCTGCAGAGCTAAGCACCGCTCCCGGACCTCTTTCGGCAGAAGGCGCACACCGCAGAGCACTGTGAGCGGCAGAATCGTCTTTGCGCGAAGAAGCAGCTTCTTCGTCTCCGGGAGCCGGAGAGAGCGGCAACTTCGCAAAGGTGATGAAACAAGCTGTACAACACTGCGATTGTGTGCGCAGCTTGCCAACTGAGAGAAAACAGTACCTGACCACTCTCCTGCCTTTTCTATTCACATGAACATTCGATTGCAAGCTGTTTTGGACAACTTTCTTTCTCTTCTTGCAAAACACTCGGCAGACCTCCGTGCAGCCTCTAGAACACGATGGGAGATGTTTTCTGTGCTGGCACAGTTTCTCCTTGCCAGACAGAGTGGAAAAGCTTTTTGCTAATATGTAGACGAGAAGAGAGACTAAAGACGAAGGTACGGTGCTCTGCAGAGCTAAGCACAGCTCCCGGGCGTCTTTCGGCAGAAGGCGCACACCGCAGAGCACTATGAGCGGCAGAATTGTCTTTGCGCGAAGAAGCAGCTTCTTCGTCTCCGGGAGCCGGAGAGAGCGGCAGCTTCGCAAAGGTGATGAAACAAGCTGTACAACACTGCGATTGTGTGCGCAGCTTGCCAACTGAGAGAAAACAGTACCTGACCACTCTCCTGCCTTTTCTATTCACATGAACATTGGATTGCAAGCTGTTTTGGACAACTTTCTTTCTCTTCTTGCAAAACACTCGGCAGACCTCCGTGCAGCCTCTAGAACACGATGGGAGATGTTTTCTGTGCTGGCACAGTTTCTCCTTGCCAGACAGAGTGGAAAAGCTTTTTGCTAAGATGTAGACGAGAAGAGAGGCTAAAGACGAAGGTACGGTGCTCTGCAGAGCTAAGCACCGCTCCCGGTCGTCTTTCGGCAGAAGGCGCACACCGCAGAGCACAGTGAGCGGCAGAATCGTCTTTGCGCGAAGAAGCAGCTTCTTCGTCTCCGGGAGCCGGAGAGAGCGGCAACTTCGCAAAGGTGATGAAACAAGCTGTACAACACTGCGATTGTGTGCGCAGCTTGCCAACTGAGAGAAAACAGTACCTGACCACTCTCCTGCCTTTTCTATTCACATGAACATTCGATTGCAAGCTGTTTTGGACAACTTTCTTTCTCTTCTTGCAAAACACTCGGCAGACCTCCGTGCAGCCTCTAGAACACGATGGGAGATGTTTTCTGTGCTGGCACAGTTTCTCCTTGCCAGACAGAGTGGAAAAGCTTTTTGCTAAGATGTAGACGAGAAGAGAGGCTAAAGACGAAGGTACGGTGCTCTGCAGAGCTAAGCACAGCTCCCGGGCCTCTTTCGGCAGAAGACACACACTGCAGAGCACTGTGAGCGGCAGAATCGTCTTTGCGCGAAGAAGCAGCTTCTTTGTCTCCGGGAGCCGGAGAGAGCGGCAGCTTCGCAAAGGTGATGAAACAAGCTGTACAACACTGCGATTGTGTGCGCAGCTTGCCAACTGAGAGAAAACAGTACCTGACCACTCTCCTGCCTTTTCTATTCACATGAACATTCGATTGCAAGCTGTTTTGGACAACTTTCTTTCTCTTCTTGCAAAACACTCGGCAGACCTCCGTGCAGCCTCTAGAACACGATGGGAGATGTTTTTTGTGCTGGCACAGTTTCTCCTTGCCAGACAGAGTGGAAAAGCTTTTTGCTAAGATGTAGACGAGAAGAGAGGCTAAAGACGAAGGTACGGTGCTCTGCAGAGCTAAGCACCGCTCCCGGACCTCTTTCGGCAGAAGGCGCACACCGCAGAGCACTGTAAGCGGCAGAATCGTCTTTGCGCGAAGAAGCAGCTTCTTCGTCTCCGGGAGCCGGAGAGAGCGGCAGCTTCGCAAAGGTGATGAAACAAGCTGTACAACACTGCGATTGTGTTCGCAGCTTGCCAAGTGAGAGAAAACAGTACCTGACCACTCTCCTGCCTTTTCTATTCACATGAACATTCGATTGCAAGCTGTTTTGGACAACTTTCTTTCTCTTCTTGCAAAACACTCGGCAGACCTCCGTGCAGCCTCTAGAACACGATGGGAGATGTTTTTTGTGCTGGCACAGTTTCTCCTTGCCAGACAGAGTGGAAAAGGTTTTTGCTAAGATGTAGACGAGAAGAGAGGCTGAAGACGAAGGTACGGTGCTCTGCAGAGCTAAGCACCGCTCCCGGACCTCTTTCGGTAGAAGGCGCACACCGCAGAGCACTGTGAGCGGCAGAATCGTCTTTGCGCGAAGAAGCAGCTTCTTCGTCTCCGGGAGCCGGAGAGAGCGGCAACTTCGCAAAGGTGATGAAACAAGCTGTACAACACTGCGATTGTGTGCGCAGCTTGCCAACTGAGAGAAAACAGTACCTGACCACTCTCCTGCCTTTTCTATTCACATGAACATTCGATTGCAAGCTGTTTTGGACAACTTTCTTTCTCTTCTTGCAAAACACTCGGCAGACCTCCGTGCAGCTTCTAGAACACGATGGGAGATGTTTTTTGTGCTGGCACAGTTTCTCCTTGCCAGACAGAGTGGAAAAGCTTTTTGCTAAGATGTAGATGAGAAGAGATGCTAAAGACGAAGGTACGGTGCTCTGCAGAGCTAAGAACCGCTCCCGGGCGTCCTTCGGCAGAACGCGCACACCAAAGAGCACTGTGAGCGGCAGAATCGTCTTTGCGCGAAGAAGCAGCTTCTTCGTCTCCGGGAGCCGGAGAGAGCGGCAACTCCGCAAAGGTGATGAAACAAGCTGTACAACACTGCGATTGTGTGCGCAGCTTGCCAACTGAGAGAAAACAGTACCTGACCACTCTCCTGCCTTTTCTATTCACATGAACATTCGATTGCAAGCTGTTTTGGACAACTTTCTTTCTCTTCTTGCAAAACACTCAGCAGACCTCCGTGCAGCCTCTAGAACACGATGGGAGATGTTTTCTGTGCTGGCACAGTTTCTCCTTGCCAGACAGAGTGGAAAAGCTTTTTGCAAAGATGTAGATGAGAAGAGAGGCTAAAGACGAAGGTACGGTGCTCTGCAGAGCTAAGGACCGCTCCCGGACCTCTTTCGGCAGAAGGCGCACACTGCAGAGCACTGTGAGCGGCAGAATCCTCTTTGCGCGAAGAAGCAGCTTCTTCGTCTCCGGGAGCCGGAGAGAGCGGCAGCTTCGCAAAGGTGATGAAACAAGCTGTACAACACTGCGATTGTGTGCGCAGCTTGCCAACTGAGAGAAAACAGTACCTGACCACTCTCCTGCCTTTTCTATTCACATGAACATTCGATTGCAAGCTGTTTTGGACAACTTTCTTTCTCTTCTTGCAAAACACTCGGCAGACCTCCGTGCAGCCTCTAGAACACGATGGGAGATGTTTTTTGTGCTGGCACAGTTTCTCCTTGCCAGGAACAGTGGAAAAGATTTTAGCTGAGATGTAGACGAGAAGAGAGCCAAAAGACGAAGGTACGGTGCTCTGCAGAGCTAAGCACCGCTCCCGGACCTCTTTCGGCAGAAGGCGCACACCGCAGAGCACTGTGAGCGGCAGAATCGTCTTTGCGCGAAGAAGCAGCTTCTTCGTCTCCGGGAGCTGGAGAGAGCGGCAGCTTCGCAAAGGTGATGAAACAAGCTGTACAACACTGCGATTGTGTGCGCAGCTTGCCAAGTGAGAGAAAACAGTACCTGACCACTCTCCTGCCTTTTCTATTCACATGAACATTCGATTGCAAGCTGTTTTGGACAACTTTCTTTCTCTTCTTGCAAAACACTCGGCAGACCTCCGTGCAGCCTCTAGAACACGATGGGAGATGTTTTCTGTGCTGGCACAGTTTCTCCTTGCCAGACAGAGTGGAAAAGCTTTTTGCTAAGATGTAGACGAGAAGAGAGGCTAAAGACGAAGGTACGGTGCTCTGCAGAGCTAAGCACCGCTCCCGGACCTCTTTCGGCAGAAGGCGCACACCGCAGAGCACTGTGAGCGGCAGAATCGTCTTTGCGCGAAGAAGCAGCTTCTTCGTCTCCGGGAGCCGGAGAGAGCGGCAACTTCGCAAAGGTGATGAAACAAGCTGTACAACACTGCGATTGTGTGCGCAGCTTGCCAAGTGAGAGAAAACAGTACCTGACCACTCTCCTGCCTTTTCTATTCACATGAACATTCGATTGCAAGCTGTTTTGGACAACTTTCTTTCTCTTCTTGCAAAACACTCGGCAGACCTCCGTGCAGCCTCTAGAAGACGATGGGAGATGTTTTCTGTGCTGGCACAGTTTCTCCTTGCCAGACAGAGTGGAAAAGCTTTTTGCTAATATGTAGACGAGAAGAGAGACTAAAGACGAAGGTACGGTGCTCTGCAGAGCTAAGCACCGCTCCCGGGCGTCTTTCGGCAGAAGGCGCACACCGCAGAGCACTATGAGCGGCAGAATTGTCTTTGCGCGAAGAAGCAGCTTCTTCGTCTCCGGGAGCCGGAGAGAGCGGCAGCTTCGCAAAGGTGATGAAACAAGCTGTACAACACTGCGATTGTGTGCGCAGCTTGCCAAGTGACAGAAAAGAGTACATGAATACTATCCTGCCTTTTCTATTCACATGAACGTGCGATTGCAAGCTGTTTTGGACAATTTTCTTTCTCTTCTTGCAAAACACTCGGCAGACCTCCGTGCAGCCTCTAGAACACCATGAGAGATGTTTTTTGTGCTGGCACAGTTTCTCCTTGCCAGACAGAGTGGAAAAGCTTTTTGCTGAGATGTAGACGAGAAGAGAGGCTAAAGACGAAGGTACGGTGCTCTGCAGAGCTAAGCACCGCTCCCGGACCTCTTTTGGCAGAAGCCGCAGACCGCAGAGCACTATGAGCGGCAGAATCGTCTTTGCGCGAAGAAGCAGCTTCTTCGTCTCCGGGAGCCGGAGAGAGCGGCAACTCCGCAAAGGTGATGAAACAAGCTCTACAACACTGCGATTCTGTGCGCAGCTTGCCAAGTGAGAGAAAACAGTACCTGACCACTCTCCTGCCTTTTCTATTCACATGAACATTCGATTGCAAGCTGTTTTGGACAACTTTCTTTCTCTTCTTGCAAAACACTCGGCAGACCTCCGTGCAGCCTCTAGAACACGATGGGAGATGTTTTTTGTGCTGGCACAGTTTCTCCTTGCCAGGCACAGTGGAAAAGATTTTAGCTGAGATGTAGACGAGAAGAGAGCCAAAAGACGAAGGTACGGTGCTCTGCAGAGCTAAGCACCGCTCCCGGACCTCTTTCGGCAGAAGGCGCACACCGCAGAGCACTGTGAGCGGCAGAATCGTCTTTGCGCGAAGAAGCAGCATCTTCGTCTCCGGGAGCCGGAGAGAGCGGCATCTTCGCAAAGGTGATGAAACAAGCTGTACAACATTGCGATTGTGTGCGCAGCATGCCAACTGAGAGAAAACAGTACCTGACCACTCTCCTGCCTTTTCTATTCACATGAACATTCGATTGCAAGCTGTTTTGGACAACTTTCTTTCTCTTCTTGCAAAACACTCGGCAGACCTCCGTGCAGCCTCTAGAACACGATGGGAGATGTTTTCTGTGCTGGCAAAGTTTCTCCTTGCCAGACAGAGTGGAAAAGCTTTTTGATAAGATGTAGATGAGAAGAGATGCTAAAGACGAAGGTACGGTGCTCTGCAGAGCTAAGAACCGCTCCCGGGCGTCTTTCGCCAGAAGGCGCACACTGCAGAGCACTGTGAGCGGCAGAATCGTCTTTGCGCGAAGAAGCAGCTTCTTCGTCTCCGGGAGCCGGAGAGAGCGGCAACTCCGCAAAGGTGATGAAACAAGCTCTACAACACTGCGATTCTGTGCGCAGCTTGCCAAGTGAGAGAAAACAGTACCTGACCACTCTCCTGCCTTTTCTATTCACATGAACATTCGATTGCAAGCTGTTTTGGACAACTTTCTTTCTCTTCTTGCAAAACAATCGGCAGACCTCCGTGCAGCCTCTAGAACACGATGGGAGATGTTTTCTGTGCTGGCAAAGTTTCTCCTTGCCAGACAGAGTGGAAAAGCTTTTTGCTAAGATGTAGACGAGAAGAGATGCTAAAGACGAAGGTACGGTGCTCTGCAGAGCTAAGCACCGCTCCCGGACCTCTTTCGGCAGAAGGCGCACACCGCAGAGCACTGTGAGCGGCAGAATCGTCTTTGCGCGAAGAAGCAGCTTCTTCGTCTCCGGGAGGCGGAGAGAGCGGCAACTTCGCAAAGGTGATGAAACAAGCTGTACAACACTGCGATTGTGTGCGCAGCTTGCCAAGTGAGAGAAAACAGTACCTGACCACTCTCCTGCCTTTTCTATTCACATGAACATTCGATTGCAAGCTGTTTTGGACAACTTTCTTTCTCTTCTTGCAAAACACTCGGCAGACCTCCGTGCAGCCTCTAGAAGACGATGGGAGATGTTTTCTGTGCTGGCACAGTTTCTCCTTGCCAGACAGAGTGGAAAAGCTTTTTGCTAATATGTAGACGAGAAGAGAGACTAAAGACGAAGGTACGGTGCTCTGCAGAGCTAAGCACCGCTCCCGGGCGTCTTTCGGCAGAAGGCGCACACCGCAGAGCACTGTGAGCGGCAGAATTGTCTTTGCGCGAAGAAGCAGCTTCTTCGTCTCCGGGAGCCGGAGAGAGCGGCAGCTTCGCAAAGGTGATGAAACAAGCTGTACAACACTGCGATTGTGTGCGCAGCTTGCCAACTGAGAGAAAACAGTACCTGACCACTCTCCTGCCTTTTCTATTCACATGAACATTGGATTGCAAGCTGTTTTGGACAACTTTCTTTCTCTTCTTGCAAAACACTCGGCAGACCTCCGTGCAGCCTCTAGAACACGATGGGAGATGTTTTCTGTGCTGGCACAGTTTCTCCTTGCCAGACAGATTGGAAAAGCTTTTTGCTAAGATGTAGACGAGAAGAGAGGCTAAAGACGAAGGTACGGTGCTCTGCAGAGCTAAGCACCGCTCCCGGTCGTCTTTCGGCAGAAGGCGCACACCGCAGAGCACAGTGAGCGGCAGAATCGTCTTTGCGCGAAGAAGCAGCTTCTTCGTCTCCGGGAGCCGGAGAGAGCGGAAACTTCGCAAAGGTGATGAAACAAGCTGTACAACACTGCGATTGTGTGCGCAGCTTGCCAACTGAGAGAAAACAGTACCTGACCACTCTCCTGCCTTTTCTATTCACATGAACATTCGATTGCAAGCTGTTTTGGACAACTTTCTTTCTCTTCTTGCAAAACACTCGGCAGACCTCCGTGCAGCCTCTAGAACACGATGGGAGATGTTTTCTGTGCTGGCAAAGTTTCTCCTTGCCAGACAGAGTGGAAAAGCTTTTTGCTAAGATGTAGACGAGAAGAGAGGCTAAAGACGAAGGTACGGTGCTCTGCAGAGCTAAGCACAGCTCCCGGGCCTCTTTCGGCAGAAGACACACACTGCAGAGCACTGTGAGCGGCAGAATCGTCTTTGCGCGAAGAAGCAGCTTCTTTGTCTCCGGGAGCCGGAGAGAGCGGCAGCTTCGCAAAGGTGATGAAACAAGCTGTACAACACTGCGATTGTGTGCGCAGCTTGCCAACTGAGAGAAAACAGTACCTGACCACTCTCCTGCCTTTTCTATTCACATGAACATTCGATTGCAAGCTGTTTTGGACAACTTTCTTTCTCTTCTTGCAAAACACTCAGCAGACCTCCGTGCAGCTTCTAGAACACGATGGGAGATGTTTTTTGTGCTGGCACAGTTTCTCCTTGCCAGACAGAGTGGAAAAGCTTTTTGCTAAGATGTAGACGAGAAGAGAGGCTAAAGACGAAGGTACGGTGCTCTGCAGAGCTAAGCACCGCTCCCGGACCTCTTTCGGCAGAAGGCGCACACCGCAGAGCACTGTGAGCGGCAGAATCGTCTTTGCGCGAAGAAGCAGCTTCTTCGTCTCCGGGAGCCGGAGAGAGCGGCAGCTTCGCAAAGGTGATGAAACAAGCTGTACAACACTGCGATTGTGTTCGCAGCTTGCCAAGTGAGAGAAAACAGTACCTGACCACTCTCCTGCCTTTTCTATTCACATGAACATTCGATTGCAAGCTGTTTTGGACAACTTTCTTTCTCTTCTTGCAAAACACTCGGCAGACCTCCGTGCAGCCTCTAGAACACGATGGGAGATGTTTTTTGTGCTGGCACAGTTTCTCCTTGCCAGACAGAGTGGAAAAGGTTTTTGCTAAGATGTAGACGAGAAGAGAGGCTGAAGACGAAGGTACGGTGCTCTGCAGAGCTAAGCACCGCTCCCGGACCTCTTTCGGTTGAAGGCGCACACCGCAGAGCACTGTGAGCGGCAGAATCGTCTTTGCGCGAAGAAGCAGCTTCTTCGTCTCCGGGAGCCGGAGAGAGCGGCAACTCCGCAAAGGTGATGAAACAAGCTGTACAACACTGCGATTGTGTGCGCAGCTTGCCAAGTGAGAGAAAACAGTACCTGACCACTCTCCTGCCTTTTCTATTCACATGAACATTCGATGGCAAGCTGTTTTGGACAACTTTCTTTCTCTTCTTGCAAAACACTCAGCAGACCTCCGTGCAGCCTCTAGAACACGATGGGAGATGTTTTCTGTGCTGGCACAGTTTCTCCTTGCCAGACAGAGTGGAAAAGCTTTTTGCTAAGATGTAGACGAGAAGAGAGGCTAAAGACGAAGGTACGGTGCTCTGCAGAGCTAAGCACCGCTCCCGGACCTCTTTCGGCAGAAGGCGCACACCGCAGAGCACTGTGAGCGGCAGAATCGTCTTTGCGCGAAGAAGCAGCTTCTTCGTCTCCGGGAGCCGGAGAGAGCGGCAGCTTCGCAAAGGTGATGAAACAAGCTGTACAACACTGCGATTGTGTGCGCAGCTTGCCAACTGAGAGAAAACAGTACCTGACCACTCTCCTGCCTTTTCTATTCACATGAACATTCGATTGCAAGCTGTTTTGGACAACTTTCTTTCTCTTCTTGCAAAACACTCGGCAGACCTCCGTGCAGCTTCTAGAACACGATGGGAGATGTTTTTTGTGCTGGCACAGTTTCTCCTTGCCAGACAGAGTGGAAAAGCTTTTTGCTAAGATGTAGACGAGAAGAGAGGCTAAAGACGAAGGTACGGTGCTCTGCAGAGCTAAGCACCGCTCCCGGACCTCTTTCGGTTGAAGGCGCACACCGCAGAGCACTGTGAGCGGCAGAATCGTCTTTGCGCGAAGAAGCAGCTTCTTCGTCTCCGGGAGCCGGAGAGAGCGGCAACTCCGCAAAGGTGATGAAACAAGCTGTACAACACTGCGATTGTGTGCGCAGCTTGCCAAGTGAGAGAAAACAGTACCTGACCACTCTCCTGCCTTTTCTATTCACATGAACATTCGATGGCAAGCTGTTTTGGACAACTTTCTTTCTCTTCTTGCAAAACACTCAGCAGACCTCCGTGCAGCCTCTAGAACACGATGGGAGATGTTTTCTGTGCTGGCACAGTTTCTCCTTGCCAGACAGAGTGGAAAAGCTTTTTGCTAAGATGTAGACGAGAAGAGAGGCTAAAGACGAAGGTACGGTGCTCTGCAGAGCTAAGCACCGCTCCCGGACCTCTTTCGGCAGAAGGCGCACACTGCAGAGCACTGTGAGCGGCAGAATCGTCTTTGCGCGAAGAAGCAGCTTCTTCGTCTCCGGGAGCCGGAGAGAGCGGCAGCTTCGCAAAGGTGATGAAACAAGCTGTACAACACTGCGATTGTGTGCGCAGCTTGCCAACTGAGAGAAAACAGTACCTGACCACTCTCCTGCCTTTTCTATTCACATGAACATTCGATTGCAAGCTGTTTTGGACAACTTTCTTTCTCTTCTTGCAAAACACTCGGCAGACCTCCGTGCAGCCTCTAGAACACGATGGGAGATGTTTTTTGTGCTGGCACAGTTTCTCCTTGCCAGACAGAGTGGAAAAGGTTTTTGCTAAGATGTAGACGAGAAGAGAGGCTGAAGACGAAGGTACGGTGCTCTGCAGAGCTAAGCACCGCTCCCGGACCTCTTTCGGTAGAAGGCGCACACCGCAGAGCACTGTGAGCGGCAGAATCGTCTTTGCGCGAAGAAGCAGCTTCTTCGTCTCCGGGAGCCGGAGAGAGCGGCAACTTCGCAAAGGTGATGAAACAAGCTGTACAACACTGCGATTGTGTGCGCAGCTTGCCAACTGAGAGAAAACAGTACCTGACCACTCTCCTGCCTTTTCTATTCACATGAACATTCGATTGCAAGCTGTTTTGGACAACTTTCTTTCTCTTCTTGCAAAACACTCGGCAGACCTCCGTGCAGCTTCTAGAACACGATGGGAGATGTTTTTTGTGCTGGCACAGTTTCTCCTTGCCAGACAGAGTGGAAAAGCTTTTTGCTAAGATGTAGATGAGAAGAGATGCTAAAGACGAAGGTACGGTGCTCTGCAGAGCTAAGAACCGCTCCCGGGCGTCCTTCGGCAGAAGGCGCACACCAAAGAGCACTGTGAGCGGCAGAATCGTCTTTGCGCGAAGAAGCAGCTTCTTCGTCTCCGGGAGCCGGAGAGAGCGGCAACTCCGCAAAGGTGATGAAACAAGCTGTACAACACTGCGATTGTGTGCGCAGCTTGCCAAGTGAGAGAAAACAGTACCTGACCACTCTCCTGCCTTTTCTATTCACATGAACATTCGATTGCAAGCTGTTTTGGACAACTTTCTTTCTCTTCTTGCAAAACACTCAGCAGACCTCCGTGCAGCCTCTAGAACACGATGGGAGATGTTTTCTGTGCTGGCACAGTTTCTCCTTGCCAGACAGAGTGGAAAAGCTTTTTGCTAAGATGTAGACGAGAAGAGAGGCTAAAGACGAAGGTACGGTGCTCTGCAGAGCTAAGCACCGCTCCCGGACCTCTTTCGGCAGAAGGCGCACACTGCAGAGCACTGTGAGCGGCAGAATCGTCTTTGAGCGAAGAAGCAGCTTCTTCGTCTCCGGGAGCCGGAGAGAGCGGCAGCTTCGCAAAGGTGATGAAACAAGCTGTACAACACTGCGATTGTGTGCGCAGCTTGCCAACTGAGAGAAAACAGTACCTGACCACTCTCCTGCCTTTTCTATTCACATGAACATTCGATTGCAAGCTGTTTTGGACAACTTTCTTTCTCTTCTTGCAAAACACTCGGCAGACATCCGTGCAGCCTCTAGAACACGATGGGAGATGTTTTCTGTGCTGGCAAATTTTCTCGTTGCCAGACAGAGTGGAAAAGCTTTTTGCTAAGATGTAGACGAGAAGAGAGGCTAAAGACGAAGGTACGGTGCTCTGCAGAGCTAAGCACCGCTCCCGGACCTCTTTCGGCAGAAGGCGCACACCGCAGAGCATTGTGAGCGGCAGAATCGTCTTTGCGCGAAGAAGCAGCTTCTTCGTCTCCGGGAGCCGGAGAGAGCGGCAACTTCGCAAAGGTGATGAAACAAGCTGTACAACACTGCGATTGTGTGCGCAGCTTGCCAAGGGACAGAAAACAGTACCTGACCACTCTCCTGCCTCTTCTATTCACATGAACATTCGATTGCAAGCTGTTTTGGACAACTTTCTTTCTCTTCTTGCAAAACACTCGGCAGACCTCCGTGCAGCTTGTAAAACACGATGGGAGATGTTTTCTGTGCTGGCACATTTTCTCCTTGCCAGACAGAGTGGAAAAGCTTTTTGCTAATATGTAGACGAGAAGAGAGACTAAAGACGAAGGTACGGTGCTCTGCAGAGCTAAGCACCGCTCCCGGGCGTCTTTCGGCAGAAGGCGCACACCGCAGAGCACTGTGAGCGGCAGAATCGTCTTTGCGCGAAGAAGCAGCTTCTTCGTCTCCGGGAGCCGGAGAGAGCGGCAGCTTCGCAAAGGTGATGAAACAAGCTGTACAACACTGCGATTGTGTGCGCAGCTTGCCAAGTGACAGAAAAGAGTACATGAATACTCTCCTGCCTTTTCTATTCACATGAACCTGCGATTGCAAGCTGTTTTGGACAATTTTCTTTCTCTTCTTGCAAAACACTCGGCAGACCTCCGTGCAGCCTCTAGAACACGATGGGAGATGTTTTTTGTGCTGGCACAGTTTCTCCTTGCCAGACAGATTGGAAAAGCTTTTTGCTGAGATGTAGACGAGAAGAGAGGCTAAAGACGAAGGTACGGTGCTCTGCAGAGCTAAGCACCGCTCCCGGACCTCTTTTGGCAGAAGCCGCAGACCGCAGAGCACTGTGATCGGCAGAATCGTCTTTGCGCGAAGAAGCAGCTTCTTCGTGTCCGGGAGCCGGAGAGAGCGGCAACTTCGCAAAGGTGATGAAACAAGCTGTACAACACTGCGATTGTGTGCGCAGCTTGCCAACTGAGAGAAAACAGTACCTGACCACTCTCCTGCCTTTTCTATTCACATGAACATTCGATTGCAAGCTGTTTTGGACAACTTTCTTTCTCTTCTTGCAAAACACTCGGCAGACCTCCGTGCAGCCTCTAGAACACGATGGGAGATGTTTTTTGTGCTGGCACAGTTTCTCCTTGCCAGGCACAGTGGAAAAGATTTTAGCTGAGATGTAGACGAGAAGAGAGCCAAAAGACGAAGGTACGGTGCTCTGCAGAGCTAAGCACCGCTCCCGGACCTCTTTCGGCAGAAGGCGCACACCGCAGAGCACTGTGAGCGGCAGAATCGTCTTTGCGTGAAGAAGCAGCTTCTTCGTCTCCGGGAGCCGGAGAGAGCGGCAGCTTCGCAAAGGTGATGAAACAAGCTGTACAACACTGCGATTGTGTGCGCAGCTTGCCAAGTGAGAGAAAACAGTACCTGACCACTCTCCTGCCTTTTCTATTCACATGAACATTCGATTGCAAGCTGTTTTGGACAACTTTCTTTCTCTTCTTGCAAAACACTCGGCAGACCTCCGTGCAGCCTCTAGAACACGATGGGAGATGTTTTCTGTGCTGGCAAAGTTTCTCGTTGCCAGACAGAGTGGAAAAGCTTTTTGCTAAGATGTAGACGAGAAGAGAGGCTAAAGACGAAGGTACGGTGCTCTGCAGAGCTAAGCACCGCTCCCGGACCTCTTTCGGCAGAAGGCGCACACCGCAGAGCACTGTGAGCGGCAGAATCGTCTTTGCGCGAAGAAGCAGCTTCTTCGTCTCCGGGAACCGGAGAGAGCGGCAGCTTCGCAAAGGTGATGAAACAAGCTGTACAACACTGCGATTGTGGGCGCAGCTTGCCAACTGAGAGAAAACAGTACCTGACCACTCTCCTGCCTTTTCTATTCACATGAACATTCGATTGCAAGCTGTTTTGGACAACTTTCTTTCTCTTCTTGCAAAACACTTGGCAGACCTCCGTGCAGCCTCTAGAACACGATGGGAGATGTTTTTTGTGCTGGCACAGTTTCTCCTTGCCAGGCACAGTGGAAAATGTTTTAGCTGAGATGTAGACGAGAAGAGAGGCTAAAGACGAAGGTACGGTGCTCTGCAGAGCTAAGCACCGCTCCCGGACCTCTTTCGGCAGAAGGCGCACACCGCAGAGCACTGTGAGCGGCAGAATCGTCTTTGCGCGAAGAAGCAGCTTCTTCGTCTCCGGGAGCCGGAGAGAGCGGCAGCTTCGCAAAGGTGATGAAACAAGCTGTACAACACTGCGATTGTGTGCGCAGCTTGCCAACTGAGAGAAAACAGTACCTGACCACTCTCCTGCCTTTTCTATTCACATGAATATTCGATTGCAAGCTGTTTTGGACAACTTTCTTTCTCTTCTTGCAAAACACTCGGCAGACCTCCGTGCAGCCTCTAGAACACGATGGGAGATGTTTTCTGTGCTGGCAAAGTTTCTCCTTGCCAGGCACAGTGGAAAAGCTTTTTGCTAAGATGTAGACGAGAAGAGAGGCTAAAGACGAAGGTACGGTGCTCTGCAGAGCTAAGCACCGCTCCCGGACCTCTTTCGGCAGAAGGCGCACACCGCAGAGCACTGTGAGCGGCAGAATCGTCTTTGCGCGAAGAAGCAGCATCTTCGTCTCCGGGAGCCGGAGAGAGCGGCATCTTCGCAAAGGTGATGAAACAAGCTGTACAACACTGCGATTGTGTGCGCAGCTTGCCAACTGAGAGAAAACAGTACCTGACCACTCTCCTGCCTTTTATAATCACATGAACATTCGATTGCAAGCTGTTTTGGACAACTTTCTTTCTCTTCTTGCAAAACACTCGGCAGACCTCCGTGCAGCCTCTAGAACACGATGGGAGATGTTTTCTGTGCTGGCACAGTTTCTCCTTGCCAGACAGAGTGGAAAAGCTTTTTGATAAGATGTAGATGAGAAGAGATGCTAAAGACGAAGGTACGGTGCTCTGCAGAGCTAAG
This sequence comes from Melozone crissalis, assembly GCF_028551555.1. NCBI lineage: Eukaryota > Metazoa > Chordata > Aves > Passeriformes > Passerellidae > Melozone > Melozone crissalis. Next base: position 368,379 of record NW_026536005.1, read on the forward strand.
CACCGCTCCCGGGCGTCTTTCGGCAGAAGGCGCACACTGCAGAGCACTGTGAGCGGCAGAATCGTCTTTGCACGAAGAAGCAGCTTCTTCCTTCTTCGTCTCCGGGAGCCGGAGAGAGCGGCAACTCCGCAAAGGTGATGAAACAAGCTGTACAACACTGCGATTGTGTGCGCAGCTTGCCAAGTGAGAGAAAACAGTACCTGACCACTCTCCTGCCTTTTCTATTCACATGAACATTCGATTGCAAGCTGTTTTGGACAACTTTCTTTCTCTTCTTGCAAAACACTCGGCAGACCTCCGTGCAGCCTCTAGAACACGATGGGAGATGTTTTCTGTGCTGGCAAAGTTTCTCCTTGCCAGACAGAGTGGAAAAGCTTTTTGCTAAGATGTAGATGAGAAGAGATGCTAAAGACGAAGGTACGGTGCTCTGCAGAGCTAAGCACCGCTCCCGGACCTCTTTCGGCAGAAGGCGCACACCGCAGAGCACTGTGAGCGGCAGAATCGTCTTTGCGCGAAGAAGCAGCTTCTTCGTCTCCGGGAGCCGGAGAGAGCGGCAACTTCGCAAAGGTGATGAAACAAGCTGTACAACACTGCGATTGTGGGCGCAGCTTTCCAGCTGAGAGAAAACAGTACCTGACCACTCTCCTGCCTTTTCTATTCACATGAACATTCGATTGCAAGCTGTTTTGGACAACTTTCTTTCTCTTCTTGCAAAACACTCGGCAGACCTCCGTGCAGCTTCTAGAACACGATGGGAGATGTTTTTTGTGCTGGCACAGTTTCTCCTTGCCAGACAGAGTGGAAAAGATTTTTGCTAAGATGTAGACGAGAAGAGAGGCTAAAGACGAAGGTACGGTGCTCTGCAGAGCTAAGCACAGCTCCCGGGCCTCTTTCGGCAGAAGACACACACTGCAGAGCACTGTGAGCGGCAGAATCGTCTTTGCGCGAAGAAGCAGCTTCCTTGTCTCCGGGAGCCGGAGAGAGCGGCAGCTTCGCAAAGGTGATGAAACAAGCTGTACAACACTGCGATTGTGTGCGCAGCTTGCCAACTGAGAGAAAACAGTACCTGACCACTCTCCTGCCTTTTCTATTCACATGAACATTCGATTGCAAGCTGTTTTGGACAACTTTCTTTCTCTTCTTGCAAAACACTCGGCAGACCTCCGTGCAGCCTCTAGAACGCGATGGGAGATGTTATTTGTGCTGGCACAGTTTCTCCTTGCCAGACAGAGTGGAAAAGCTTTTTGCTGAGATGTAGACGAGAAGAGAGGCTAAAGACGAAGGTACGGTGCTCTGCAGAGCTAAGCACCGCTCCCGGACCTCTTTCGGCAGAAGGCGCACACCGCAGAGCACTGTGAGCGGCAGAATCGTCTTTGCGCGAAGAAGCAGCTTCTTCGTCTCCGGGAGCCGGAGAGAGCGGCAGCTTCGCAAAGGTGATGAAACAAGCTGTACAACACTGCGATTGTGTGCGCAGCTTGCCAACTGAGAGAAAACAGTACCTGACCACTCTCCTGCCTTTTCTATTCACATGAACATTCGATTGCATCTGTTTTGGACAACTTTCTTTCTCTTCTTGCAAAACACTCTGCAGACCTCCGTGCAGCTTCTAGAACACGATGGGAGATGTTTTCTGTGCTGGTAAATTTTCTCCATTCCAGACAGAGTGGAAAAGCTTTTTGCTAAGATGTAGACGAGAAGAGAGGCTAAAGACGAAGGTACGGTGCTCTGCAGAGCTAAGCACCGCTCCCGGACCTCTTTCGGCAGAAGGCGCACACCGCAGAGCACTGTGAGCGGCAGAATCGTCTTTGCGCGAAGAAGCAGCTTCTTCGTCTCCGGGAGCCGGAGAGAGCGGCAGCTTCGCAAAGGTGATGAAACAAGCTGTACAACACTGCGATTGTGTGCGCAGCTTGCCAACTGAGAGAAAACAGTACCTGACCACTCTCCTGCCTTTTCTATTCACATGAACATTCGATTGCAAGCTGTTTTGGACAACTTTCTTTCTCTTCTTGCAAAACACTCGGCAGACCTCCGTGCAGCCTCTAGAACACGATGGGAGATGTTTTCTGTGCTGGCAAAGTTTCTCCTTGCCAGACAGAGTGGAAAAGCTTTTTGATAAGATGTAGATGAGAAGAGATGCTAAAGACGAAGGTACGGTGCTCTGCAGAGCTAAGAACCGCTCCCGGGCGTCTTTCGGCAGAAGGCGCACACTGCAGAGCACTGTGAGCGGCAGAATCGTCTTTGCGCGAAGAAGCAGCTTCTTCGTCTCCGGGAGCCGGAGAGAGCGGCAACTCCGCAAAGGTGATGAAACAAGCTCTACAACACTGCGATTGTGTGCGCAGCTTGCCAAGTGAGAGAAAACAGTACCTGACCACTCTCCTGCCATTTCTATTCACATGAATATTCGATTGCAAGCTGTTTTGGACAACTTTCTTTCTCTTCTTGCAAAACACTCGGCAGATCTCCGTGCAGCCTCTAGAACACGATGGGAGATGTTTTCTGTGCTGGCAAAGTTTCTCCTTGCCAGACAGAGTGGAAAAGCTTTTTGCTAAGATGTAGACGAGAAGAGATGCTAAAGACGAAGGTACGGTGCTCTGCAGAGCTAAGCACCGCTCCCGGACCTCTTTCGGCAGAAGGCGCACACCGCAGAGCACTATGAGCGGCAGAATCGTCTTTGCGCGAAGAAGCAGCTTCTTCGTCTCCGGGAGCCGGAGAGAACGGCAACTTCGCAAAGGTGATGAAACAAGCTGTACAACACTGCGATTGTGTGCGCAGCTTGCCAACTGAGAGAAAACAGTACCTGACCACTCTCCTGCCTTTTCTATTCACATGAACATTCGATTGCAAGCTGTTTTGGACAACTTTCTTTCTCTTCTTGCAAAACACTCGGCAGACCTCCGTGCAGCTTGTAGAACACGATGGGAGATGTTTTTTGTGCTGGCACAGTTACTCCTTGCCAGACAGAGTGGAAAAGCTTTTTGCTAATATGTAGACGAGAAGAGAGGCTAAAGACGAAGGTACGGTGCTCTGCAGAGCTAAGCACAGCTCCCGGGCCTCTTTCGGCAGAAGACACACACTGCAGAGCACTGTGAGCGGCAGAATCGTCTTTGCGCGAAGAAGCAGCTTCTTCGTCTCCGGGAGCCGGAGAGAGCGGCAGCTTCGCAAAGGTGATGAAACAAGCTGTACAACACTGCGATTGTGTGCGCAGCTTGCCAACTGAGAGAAAACAGTACCTGACCACTCTCCTGCCTTGTCTATTCACATGAACATTCGATTGCAAGCTGTTTTGGACAACTTTCTTTCTCTTCTTGCAAAACACTCGGCAGACCTCCGTGCAGCCTCTAGAACGCGATGGGAGATGCTATTTGTGCTGGCACAGTTTCTCCTTGCCAGACAGAGTGGAAAAGCTTTTTGCTGAGATGTAGACGAGAAGAGAGGCTAAAGACGAAGGTACGGTGCTCTGCAGAGCTAAGCACCGCTCCCGGACCTCTTTCGGCAGAAGCCGCACACCGCAGAGCACTGTGAGCGGCAGAATCGTCTTTGCGCGAAGAAGCAGCTTCTTCGTCTCCGGGAGCCGGAGAGAGCGGCAGCTTCGCAAAGGTGATGAAACAAGCTGTACAACACTGCGATTGTGTGCGCAGCTTGCCAAGTGAGAGAAAACAGTACCTGACCACTCTCCTGCCTTTTCTATTCACATGAACATTCGATTGAAAGCTGTTTTGGACAACTTTCTTTCTCTTCTTGCAAAACACTCTGCAGACCTCCGTGCAGCTTCTAGAACACCATGGGAGATGTTTTCTGTGCTGGTAAAGTTTCTCCATTCCAGACAGAGTGGAAAAGCTTTTTGCTAAGATGTAGACGAGAAGAGAGGCTAAAGACGAAGGTACGGTGCTCTGCAGAGCTAAGCACAGCTCCCGGGCCTCTTTCGGCAGAAGACACACACTGCAGAACACTGTGAGCGGCAGAATCGTCTTTGCGCGAAGAAGCAGCTTCTTCGTCTCCGGGAGCCGGAGAGAGCGGCAGCTTCGCAAAGGTGATGAAACAAGCTGTACAACACTGCGATTGTGGGCGCAGTTTGCCAACTGAGAGAAAACAGTACCTGACCACTCTCCTGCCTTTTCTATTCACATGAACATTCGATTGCAAGCTGTTTTGGACAACTTTCTTTCTCTTCTTGCAAAACACTCGGCAGACCTCCGTGCAGCTTGTAGAACACGATGGGAGATGTTTTTTGTGCTGGCACAGTTTCTCCTTGCCAGGCACAGTGGAAAATATTTTAGCAGAGATGTAGACGAGAAGAGACCCAAAAGACGAAGGTACGGTGCTCTGCAGAGCTAAGCACCGCTCCCGGGCCTCTTTCGGCAGAAGACACACACTGCAGATCACTGTGAGCGGCAGAGTCGTCTTTGCGCGAAGAAGCAGCTTCTTTGTCTCCGGGAGCCGCAGGGAGCGGCAGCTTCGCAAAGGTGATTAAACAAGCTGTTCAACACTGCCATTGTGTGAGCAGCTTGCCAAGTGAGAGAAAACAGTACCTTACCACTCTCCTGCCTTTTCTATTCACATGAATATTCGATTGCAAGCTGTTTTGGACAACTTTCTTTCTCTTCTTGCAAAACATTCGGCAGACCTCCGTGCAGCCTCTAGAACACGATGGGAGATGTTTTCTGTGCTGGCAAAGTTTCTCCTTGCCAGACAGAGTGGAAAAGATTTTTGCTGAGATGTAGACGAGAAGAGAGGCTAAAGACGAAGGTACGGTGCTCTGCAGAGCTAAGCACCGCTCCCGGACCTCTTTCGGCAGAAGGCGCACACCGCAGAGCACTATGAGCGGCAGAATCGTCTTTGCGCGAAGAAGCAGCTTCTTCGTCTCCGGGAGCCGGAGAGAGCGGCAACTTCGCAAAGGTGATGAAACAAGCTTTAGAACACTGCGATTGTGTGCGCAGCATGACAACTGAGAGAAAACAGTACCTGACCACTCTCCTGCCTTTTCTATTCACATGAACATTCGATTGAAAGTTCTTTTGGACAACTTTCTTTCTCTTCTTGCAAAACACTCGGCACACCTCCGTGCAGCTTCTAGAACACGATGGGAGATGTTTTCTGTGCTGGCACAGTTTCTCCTTGCCAGACAGAGTGGAAAAGCTTTTTGCTAAGATGTAGACGAGAAGAGAGACTAAAGACGAAGGTACGGTGCTCTGCAGAGCTAAGCACAGCTCCCGGGCCTCTTTCGGCAGAAGGCGCACACCGCAGAGCACTGTGAGCGGCAGAATCGTCTTTGCGCGAAGAAGCAGCTTCTTCGTCTCCGGGAGCCGGAGAGAGCGGCAGCTTCGCAAAGGTGATGAAACAAGCTGTACAACACTGTGATTGTGTGCGCAGCTTGCCAAGTGACAGAAAACAGTACCTGACCACTCTCCTGCCTTTTCTATTCACATGAACATGCGATTGCAAGCTGTTTTGGACAACTTTCTTTCTCTTCTTGCAAAACACTCGGCAGACCTCCGTGCAGCCTCTAGAAGACGATGGGAGATGTTTTCTGTGCTGGCACAGTTTCTCCTTGCCAGACAGAGTGGAAAAGCTTTTTGCTGAGATGTAGACGAGAAGAGAGGCTAAAGACGAAGGTACGGTGCTCTGCAGAGCTAAGCACCGCTCCCGGACCTCTTTCGGCAGAAGGCGCACACCGCAGAGCACTGTGAGCGGCAGAATCGTCTTTGCGCGAAGAAGCAGCTTCTTCGTCTCCGGGAGCCGGAGAGAGCGGCAGCTTCGCAAAGGTGATGAAACAAGCTGTACAACACTGCGATTGTGTGCGCAGCTTGCCAACTGAGAGAAAACAGTACCTGACCACTCTCCTGCCTTTTCTATTCACATGAACATTCGATTGCAAGCTGTTTTGGACAACTTTCTTTCTCTTCTTGCAAAACATTCTGCAGACCTCCGTGCAGCTTCTAGAACACGATGGGAGATGTTTTCTGTGCTGGTAAAGTTTCTATTTGCCAGAGAGAGTGGAAAAGCTTTTTGCTAAGATGTAGACGAGAAGAGAGGTTAAAGACGAAGGTACGGTGCTCTGCAGAGCTAAGCACCGCTCCCGGGCCTCTTTCGGCAAAGCCGCAGACCGCAGAGCACTGTGAGCGGCAGAATCGTCTTTGCGCGAAGAAGCAGCTTCTTCGTCTCCGGGAGCCGGAGAGAGCGGCAGCTTCGCAAAGGTGATGAAACAAGCTGTACAACACTGCGATTGTGTGCGCAGCTTGCCAACTGAGAGAAAACAGTACCTGACCACTCTCCTGCCTTTTCTATTCAGATGAACATTCGATTGCAAGCTGTTTTGGACAACTTTCTTTCTCTTCTTGCAAAACACTCGGCAGACCTCCGTGCAGCCTCTAGAACACGATGGGAGATGTTTTTTGTGCTGGCACAGTTTCTCCTTGCCAGACAGAGTGGAAAAGCTTTTTGCTAAGCTGTAGACGAGAAGAGAGGCTAAAGACGAAGGTACGGTGCTCTGCAGAGCTAAGCACCGCTCCCGGGCCTCTTTCGGCAGAAGGCACACGCTGCAGAGCACTGTGAGCGGCAGAATCGTCTTTGCGCGAAGAAGCAACTTCTTCGTCTCCGGGAGCCGGAGAGAGCGGAATCTTCGCAAAGGTGATGAAACAAGCTTTAGAACACTGCGATTGTGTGCGCAGCTTGCCAACTGAGAGAAAACAGTACCTGACCACTCTCCTGCCTTTTCTATTCACATGAACATTCGATTGCAAGCTGTTTTGGACAACTTTCTTTCTCTTCTTGCAAAACACTCGGCAGACCTCCGTGCAGCCTCTAGAACACGATGGGAGATGTTTTTTGTGCTGGCACAGTTTCTCCTTGCCAGGCACAGTGGAAAAGGTTTTAGCTGAGATGTAGACGAGAAGAGAGCCAAAAGACGATGGTACGGTGCTCTGCAGAGCTAAGCACCGCTCCCGGACCTCTTTCGGCAGAAGGCGCACACCGCAGACCACTGTGAGCGGCAGAATCGTCTTTGCGCGAAGAAGCAGCTTCTTCGTCTCCGGGAGCCGGAGAGAGCGGCAGCTTTCCAAAGGTGATGAAACAAGCTCTACAACACTGCGATTGTGTGCGCAGCTTGCCAACTGAGAGAAAACAGTACCTGACCACTCTCCTGCCTTTTCTATTCACATGAACATTCGATTGCAAGCTGTTTTGGACAACTTTCTTTCTCTTCTTGCAAAACACTCGGCAGACCTCCGTGCAGCTTGTAGAACACGATGGGAGATGTTTTTTGGTGCTGGCACAGTTTCTCCTTGCCAGACAGAGTGGAAAAGCTTTTTGCTAAGATGTAGATGTGAAGAAATGCTAAAGACGAAGGTACGGTGCTCTGCAGAGCTAAGAACCGCTCCCGGGCGTCTTTCGGCAGAAGGCGCACACCGCAGAGCACTGTGAGCGGCAGAATCGTCTTTGCACGAATAAGCAGCTTCTTCGTCTCCGGGAGCCGGAGAGAGCGGCAACTCCGCAAAGGTGATGAAACAAGCTGTACAACACTGCGATTGTGTGCGCAGCTTGCCAAGTGAGAGAAAACAGTACCTGACCACTCTCCTGCCTTTTCTATTCACATGAACATTCGATTGCAAGCTGTTTTGGACAACTTTCTTTCTCTTCTTGCAAAACACTCGGCAGACCTCCGTGCAGCTTCTAGGACACGATGGGAGATGTTTTTTGTGCTGGCAAAGTTTCTCCTTGGCAGACAGAGTGGAAAAGCTTTTTGCTAAGATGTAGACGAGAAGAGAGGCTAAAGACGAAGGTACGGTGCTCTGCAGAGCTAAGAACCGCTCCCGGGCCTCTTTCGTCAGAAGACACACACTGCAGAGCACTGTGAGCGGCAGAGTCGTCTTTGCGCGAAGAAGCAGCTTCTTTGTCTCCGGGAGCCGGAGAGAGCGGCAGCTTCGCAAAGGTGATTAAACAAGCTGTTCAACACTGCCATTGTGTGCGCAGCTTGCCAAGTGAGAGAAAACAGTACCTGACCACTCTCCTGCCTTTTCTATTCACATGAAAATTCGATTGCAAGCTGTTTTGGACAACTTTCTTTCTCTTCTTGCAAAACACTCGGCAGACCTCCGTGCAGCCTCTAGAACACGATGGGAGATGTTTTTTGTGCTGGCACAGTTTCTCCTTGCCAGACAGAGTGGAAAAGGTTTTTGCTAAGATGTAGACGAGAAGAGAGGCTGAAGACGAAGGTACGGTGCTCTGCAGAGCTAAGCACCGCTCCCGGACCTCTTTCGGCAGAAGGCGCACACCGCAGAGCACTGTGAGCGGCAGAATCGTCTTTGCGCGAAGAAGCAGCTTCTTCGTCTCCGGGAGCCGGAGAGAGCGGCAGCTTCGCAAAGGTGATGAAACAAGCTCTACAACACTGCGATTGTGTGCGCAGCTTGCCAACTGAGAGAAAACAGTACCTGACCACTCTCCTGCCTTTTCTATTCACATGAACATTCGATTGCAAGCTGTTTTGGACAACTTTCTTTCTCTTCTTGCAAAACACTCGGCAGACCTCCGTGCAGCTTGTAAAACACGATGGGAGATGTTTTTTGTGCTGGCACAGTTTTTCCTTGCCAGACAGAGTGGAAAAGCTTTTTGCTAAGATGTATATATGAAGAGATGCTAAAGGCGAACGTACGGTGCTCTGCAGAGCTAAGAACCGCTCCCGGGCGTCTTTCGGCAGAAGGCGCACACCGCAGAGCACTGTGAGCGGCAGAATCGTCTTTGCGCGAAGAAGCAGCTTCTTCGTCTCCGGGAGCCGGAGAGAGCGGCAGCTTCGCAAAGGTGATGAAACAAGCTGTACAACACTGCGATTGTGTGCGCAGCTTGCCAAGTGACAGAAAAGAGTACCTGAATACTCTCCTGACTTTTCTATTCACATGAACATGCGATTGCAAGCTGATTTGGACAATTTTCTTTCTCTTCTTGCAAAACACTCGGCAGACCTCCGTGCAGCCTCTAGAACACGATGGGAGATGTTTTTTGTGCTGGCACAGTTTCTCCTTGCCAGACAGAGTGGAAAAGCTTTTTGCTAAGCTGTAGACGAGAAGAGAGGCTAAAGACGAAGTTACGGTGCTCTGCGTAGCTAAGCACCGCTCTCGGGCCTCTTTCGGCAGAAGACACACACCGCAGAGCACTGTGAGCGGCAGAATCGTCTTTGCGCGTAGAAGCAACTTCTTCGTCTCCGGGAGCCGGAGAGAGCGGCAACTTCGCAAAGGTGATGAAACAAGCTTTAGAACACTGCGATTGTGTGCGCAGCTTGCCAACTGAGAGAAAACAGTACCTGACCACTCTCCTGCCTTTTCTATTCACATGAACATTCGATTGCAAGCTGTTTTGGACAACTTTCTTTCTCTTCTTGCAAAACACTCGGCAGACCTCCGTGCACCTTCTAGAACACGATGGGAGATGTTTTCTGTGCTGGCACAGTTTCTCCTTGCCAGACAGAGTGGAAAAGCTTTTTGCTAATATGTAGACGAGAAGAGAGACTAAAGACAAAGGTACGGTGCTCTGCAGAGCTAAGCACAGCTCCCGGGCCTCTTTCGGCAGAAGGAGCACACCGCAGAGCACTGTGAGCGGCAGAATCGTCTTTGCGCGAAGAAGCAGCTTCTTCGTCTCCGGGAGCCGGAGAGAGCGGCAGCTTCGCAAAGGTGATGAAACAAGCTGTACAACACTGCGATTGTGTGCGCAGCTTGCCAAGTGACAGAAAACAGTACCTGACCACTCTCCTGCCTTTTCTATTCACATGAACATGCGATTGCAAGCTGTTTTGGACAACTTTCTTTCTCTTCTTGCAAAACACTCGGCAGACCTCCGTGCAGCCTCTAGAAGACGATGGGAGATGTTATTTGTGCTGGCACAGTTTCTCCTTGCCAGACAGAGTGGAAAAGCTTTTTGCTGAGATGTAGACGAGAAGAGAGGCTAAAGACGAAGGTACGGTGCTCTGCAGAGCTAAGCACCGCTCCCGGACCTCTTTCGGCAGAAGGCGCACACCGCAGAGCACTGTGAGCGGCAGAATCGTCTTTGGGCGAAGAAGCAGCTTCTTCGTCTCCGGGAGCCGGAGAGAGCGGCAGCTTCGCAAAGGTGATGATACAAGCTGTACAACACTGCGATTGTGTGCGCAGCTTGCCAAGTGAGAGAAAACAGTACCTGACCACTCTCCTGCCTTTTCTATTCACATGAACATTCGATTGCAAGCTGTTTTGGACAACTTTCTTTCTCTTCTTGCAAAACACTCGGCAGACCTCCGTGCAGCTTCTAGGACACGATGGGAGATGTTTTTTGTGCTGGCAAAGTTTCTCCTTGCCAGACAGAGTGGAAAAGCTTTTTGCTAAGATGTAGACGAGAAGAGAGGCTAAAGACGAAGGTACGGTGCTCTGCAGAGCTAAGAACCGCTCCCGGGCCTCTTTCGTCAGAAGACACACACTGCAGAGCACTGTGAGCGGCAGAGTCGTCTTTGCGCGAAGAAGCAGCTTCTTTGTCTCCGGGAGCCGGAGAGAGCGGCAGCTTCGCAAAGGTGATTAAACAAGCTGTTCAACACTGCCATTGTGTGCGCAGCTTGCCAAGTGAGAGAAAACAGTACCTGACCACTCTCCTGCCTTTTCTATTCACATGAACATTCGATTGCAAGCTGTTTTGGACAACTTTCTTTCTCTTCTTGCAAAACACTCGGCAGACCTCCGTGCAGCCTCTAGAACACGATGGGAGATGTTTTTTGTGCTGGCACAGTTTCTCCATTCCAGACAGAGTGGAAAAGGTTTTTGCTAAGATGTAGACGAGAAGAGAGGCTGAAGACGAAGGTACGGTGCTCTGCAGAGCTAAGCACCGCTCCCGGACCTCTTTCGGCAGAAGGCGCACACCGCAGAGCACTGTGAGCGGCAGAATCGTCTTTGCGCGAAGAAGCAGCTTCTTCGTCTCCGGGAGCCGGAGAGAGCGGCAGCTTCGCAAAGGTGATGAAACAAGCTCTACAACACTGCGATTGTGTGCGCAGCTTGCCAACTGAGAGAAAACAGTACCTGACCACTCTCCTGCCTTTTCTATTCACATGAACATTCGATTGCAAGCTGTTTTGGACAACTTTCTTTCTCTTCTTGCAAAACACTCGGCAGACCTCCGTGCAGCTTGTAGAACACGATGGGAGATGTTTTTTGTGCTGGCACAGTTTTTCCTTGCCAGACAGAGTGGAAAAGCTTTTTGCTAAGATGTATATATGAAGAGATGCTAAAGGCGAACGTACGGTGCTCTGCAGAGCTAAGAACCGCTCCCGGGCGTCTTTCGGCAGAAGGCGCACACCGCAGAGCACTGTGAGCGGCAGAATCGTCTTTGCGCGAAGAAGCAGCTTCTTCGTCTCCGGGAGCCGGAGAGAGCGGCAGCTTCGCAAAGGTGATGAAACAAGCTGCACAACACTGCGATTGTGTGCGCAGCTTGCCAAGTGACAGAAAACAGTACCTGAATACTCTCCTGACTTTTCTATTCACATGAACATGCGATTGCAAGCTGTTTTGGACAATTTTCTTTCTCTTCTTGCAAAACACTCGGCAGACCTCCGTGCAGCCTCTAGAACACGATGGGAGATGTTTTTTGTGCTGGCACAGTTTCTCCTTGCCAGACAGAGTGGAAAAGCTTTTTGCTAAGCTGTAGACGAGAAGAGAGGCTAAAGACGAAGGTACGGTGCTCTGCGGAGCTAAGCACCGCTCTCGGGCCTCTTTCGGCAGAAGACGCACACCGCAGAGCACTGTGAGCGGCAGAATCGTCTTTGCGCGTAGACGCAACTTCTTCGTCTCCGGGAGCCGGAGAGAGCGGCAACTTCGCAAAGGTGATGAAACAAGCTTTAGAACACTGCGATTGTGTGCGCAGCTTGCCAACTGAGAGAAAACAGTACCTGACCACTCTCCTGCCTTTTCTATTCACATGAACATTCGATTGCAAGCTGTTTTGGACAACTTTCTTTCTCTTCTTGCAAAACACTCGGCAGACCTCCGTGCACCTTCTAGAACACGATGGGAGATGTTTTCTGTGCTGGCACAGTTTCTCCTTGCCAGACAGAGTGGAAAAGCTTTTTGCTAATATGTAGACGAGAAGAGAGACTAAAGACAAAGGTACGGTGCTCTGCAGAGCTAAGCACAGCTCCCGGGCCTCTTTCGGCAGAAGGAGCACACCGCAGAGCACTGTGAGCGGCAGAATCGTCTTTGCGCGAAGAAGCAGCTTCTTCGTCTCCGGGAGCCGGAGAGAGCGGCAGCTTCGCAAAGGTGATGAAACAAGCTGTAGAACACTGCGATTGTGTGCGCAGCTTGCCAAGTGACAGAAAACAGTACCTGACCACTCTCCTGCCTTTTCTATTCACATGAACATGCGATTGCAAGCTGTTTTGGACAACTTTCTTTCTCTTCTTGCAAAACACTCGGCAGACCTCCGTGCAGCCTCTAGAACACGATGGGAGATGTTATTTGTGCTGGCACAGTTTCTCCTTGCCAGACAGAGTGGAAAAGCTTTTTGCTGAGATGTAGACGAGAAGAGAGGCTAAAGACGAAGGTACGGTGCTCTGCAGAGCTAAGCACCGCTCCCGGACCTCTTTCGGCAGAAGGCGCACACCGCAGAGCACTGTGAGCGGCAGAATCGTCTTTGCGCGAAGAAGCAGCTTCTTCGTCTCCGGGAGCCGGAGAGAGCGGCAGCTTCGCAAAGGTGATGATACAAGCTGTACAACACTGCGATTGTGTGCGCAGCTTGCCAAGTGAGAGAAAACAGTACCTGACCACTCTCCTGCCTTTTCTATTCACATGAACATTCGATTGCAAGCTGTTTTGGACAACTTTCTTTCTCTTCTTGCAAAACACTCGGCAGACCTCCGTGCAGCTTCTAGGACACGATGGGAGATGTTTTTTGTGCTGGCAAAGTTTCTCCTTGCCAGACAGAGTGGAAAAGCTTTTTGCTAAGATGTAGACGAGAAGAGAGGCTAAAGACGAAGGTACGGTGCTCTGCAGAGCTAAGAACCGCTCCCGGGCCTCTTTCGTCAGAAGACACACACTGCAGAGCACTGTGAGCGGCAGAGTCGTCTTTGCGCGAAGAAGCAGCTTCTTTGTCTCCGGGAGCCGGAGAGAGCGGCAGCTTCGCAAAGGTGATTAAACAAGCTGTTCAACACTGCCATTGTGTGCGCAGCTTGCCAAGTGAGAGAAAACAGTACCTGACCACTCTCCTGCCTTTTCTATTCACATGAACATTCGATTGCAAGCTGTTTTGGACAACTTTCTTTCTCTTCTTGCAAAACACTCGGCAGACCTCCGTGCAGCCTCTAGAACACGATGGGAGATGTTTTTTGTGCTGGCACAGTTTCTCCTTGCCAGACAGAGTGGAAAAGGTTTTTGCTAAGATGTAGACGAGAAGAGAGGCTGAAGACGAAGGTACGGTGCTCTGCAGAGCTAAGCACCGCTCCCGGACCTCTTTCGGCAGAAGGCGCACACCGCAGAGCACTGTGAGCGGCAGAATCGTCTTTGCGCGAAGAAGCAGCTTCTTCGTCTCCGGGAGCCGGAGAGAGCGGCAGCTTCGCAAAGGTGATGAAACAAGCTCTACAACACTGCGATTGTGTGCGCAGCTTGCCAACTGAGAGAAAACAGTACCTGACCACTCTCCTGCCTTTTCTATTCACATGAACATTCGATTGCAAGCTGTTTTGGACAACTTTCTTTCTCTTCTTGCAAAACACTCGGCAGACCTCCGTGCAGCTTGTAGAACACGATGGGAGATGTTTTTTGTGCTGGCACAGTTTTTCCTTGCCAGACAGAGTGGAAAAGCTTTTTGCTAAGATGTATACATGAAGAGATGGTAAAGGCGAACGTACGGTGCTCTGCAGAGCTAAGAACCGCTCCCGGGCGTCTTTCGGCAGAAGGCGCACACTGCAGAGCACTGTGAGCGGCAGAATCGTCTTTGCGCGAAGAAGCAGCTTCTTCGTCTCCGGGAGCCGGAGAGAGCGGCAGCTTCGCAAAGGTGATGAAACAAGCTGCACAACACTGCGATTGTGTGCGCAGCTTGCCAAGTGACAGAAAACAGTACCTGAATACTCTCCTGACTTTTCTATTCACATGAACATGCGATTGCAAGCTGTTTTGGACAATTTTCTTTCTCTTCTTGCAAAACACTCGGCAGACATCCGTGCAGCCTCTAGAACACGATGGGAGATGTTTTTTGTGCTGGCACAGTTTCTCCTTGCCAGACAGAGTGGAAAAGCTTTTTGCTAAGCTGTAGACGAGAAGAGAGGCTAAAGACGAAGGTACGGTGCTCTGCGGAGCTAAGCACCGCTCTCGGGCCTCTTTCAGCAGAAGGCGCACACCGCAGAGCACTGTGAGCGGCAGAATCGTCTTTGCGCGAAGAAGCAGCTTCTTCGTCTCCGGGAGCCGGAGAGAGCGGCAGCTTCGCAAAGGTGATGAAACAAGCTGTACAACACTGCGATTGTGTGCGCAGCTTGCCAAGTGACAGAAAACAGTACCTGACCACTCTCCTGCCTTTTCTATTCACATGAACATGCGATTGCAAGCTGTTTTGGACAACTTTCTTTCTCTTCTTGCAAAACACTCGGCAGACCTCCGTGCAGCCTCTAGAACACGATGGGAGATGTTTTCTGTGCTGGCACAGTTTCTCCTTGCCAGACAGAGTGGAAAAGCTTTTTGCTGAGATGTAGACGAGAAGAGAGGCTAAAGACGAAGGTACGGTGCTCTGCAGAGCTAAGCACCGCTCCCGGACCTCTTTCGGCAGAAGGCGCACACCGCAGAGCACTGTGAGCGGCAGAATCGTCTTTGCGCGAAGAAGCAGCTTCTTCGTCTCCGGGAGCCGGAGAGAGCGGCAGCTTCGCAAAGGTGATGATACAAGCTGTACAACACTGCGATTGTGTGCGCAGCTTGCCAACTGAGAGAAAACAGTACCTGACCACTCTCCTGCCTTTTCTATTCACATGAACATTCGATTGCAAGCTGTTTTGGACAACTTTGTTTCTCTTCTTGCAAAACACTCGGCAGACCTCCGTGCAGCTTCTAGAACAGGATGGGAGATGTTTTTTGTGCTGGCAAAGTTTCTCCCTGCCAGTCAGAGTGGAAAAGATTTTGCTAAGATGTAGACGAGAAGAGAGGCTAAAGACGAAGGTACGGTGCTCTGCAGAGCTAAGAACCGCTCCCGGGCCTCTTTCGGCAGAAGACACACACTGCAGAGCACTGTGAGCGGCAGAGTCTTCTTTGCGCGAAGAAGCAGCTTCTTTGTCTCCGGGAGCCGGAGAGAGCGGCAGCTTGGCAAAGGTGATTAAACAAGCTGTTCAACACTGCCATTGTGTGCGCAGCTTGCCAAGTGAGAGAAAACAGTACCTGACCACTCTCCTGCCTTTTCTATTCACATGAACATTCGATTGCAAGCTGTTTTGGACAACTTTCTTTCTCTTCTTGCAAAACACTCGGCAGACCTCCGTGCAGCCTCTAGAACACGATGGGAGATGTTTTTTATGCTGGCACAGTTTCTCCTTGCCAGACAGAGTGGAAAAGCTTTTTGCTAAGATGTAGACGAGAAGAGAGGCTAAAGACGACGTTACGGTGCTCTGCAGAGCTAAGCACCGCTCCCGGGCCTCTTTCGGCAGAAGACACACACCGCAGAGCACTGTGAGCGGCAGAATCGTCTTTGCGCGTAGAAGCAGCTTCTTCGTCTCCGGGAGCCGGAGAGAGCGGCAACTTCGCAAAGGTGATGAAACAAGCTTTAGAACACTGCGATTGTGTGCGCAGCTTGCCAACTGAGAGAAAACAGTACCTGACCACTCTCCTGCCTTTTCTATTCACATGAACATTCGATTGCAAGCTGTTTTGGACAACTTTCTTTCTCTTCTTGCAAAACACTCGGCAGACCTCCGTGCAGCCTATAGAACACGATGGGAGATGTTTTTTGTGCTGGCACAGTTTCTCCTTGCCAGACAGAGTGGAAAAGCTTTTTGCTAAGATGTAGACGAGAAGAGAGGCTAAAGACGAAGGTACGGTGCTCTGCAGAGCTAAGCACCGCTCCCGGACCTCTTTCGGCAGAAGGCGCACACCGCAGAGCACTGTGAGCGGCAGAATCGTCTTTGCGCGAAGAAGCAGCTTCTTCGTCTCCGGGAGCCGGAGAGAGCGGCAGCTTCGCAAAGGTGATGAAACAAGCTGTACAACACTGCGATTGTGTGCGCAGCTTGCCAACTGAGAGAAAACAGTACCTGACCACTCTCCTGCCTTTTCTATTCACATGAACATTCGATTGCAAGCTGTTTTGGACAACTTTCTTTCTCTTCTTGCAAAACACTCGGCAGACCTCCGTGCAGCCTCTAGAACACGATGGGAGATGTTTTTTGTGCTGGCACAGTTTCTCCTTGCCAGACAGAGTGGAAAAGCTTTTTGCTAAGCTGTAGACGAGAAGAGAGGCTGAAGACGAAGGTACGGTGCTCTGCAGAGCTAAGCACCGCTCCCGGGCCTCTTTCGGCAGAAGGCACACGCTGCAGAGCACTGTGAGCGGCAGAATCGTCTTTGCGCGAAGAAGCAACTTCTTCGTCTCCGGGAGCCGGAGAGAGCGGCAACTTCGCAAAGGTGATGAAACAAGCTTTAGAACACTGCGATTGTGTGCGCAGCTTGCCAAGTGAGAGAAAACAGTACCTGACCACTCTCCTGCCTTTTCTATTCACATGAACATTCGATTGCAAGCTGTTTTGGACAACTTTCTTTCTCTTCTTGCAAAACACTCGGCAGACCTCCGTGCAGCCTCTAGAACACGATGGGAGATGTTTTTTGTGCAGGCACAGTTTCTCCTTGCCAGGCACAGTGGAAAAGATTTTAGCTGAGATGTAGACGAGAAGAGACCCAAAAGACGATGGTACGGTGCTCTGCAGAGCTAAGCACCGCTCCCGGACCTCTTTCGGCAGAAGGCGCACACCGCAGAGCACTGTGAGCGGCAGAATTCTCTTTGCGCGAAGAAGCAGCTTCTTCGTCTCCGGGAGCCGGAGAGAGCGGCAGCTTCGCAAAGGTGATGAAACAAGCTGTACAACACTGCGATTGTGTGCGCAGCTTGCCAACTGAGAGAAAACAGTACCTGACCACTCTCCTGCCTTTTCTATTCACATGAACATTCGATTGCAAGCTGTTTTGGACAACTTTCTTTCTCTTCTTGCAAAACACTCGGCAGACCTCCGTGCAGCTTCTAGAACACAATGGGAGATGTTTTTTGTGCTGGCAAAGTTTCTCCTTGCCAGACAGAGTGGAAAAGCTTTTTGCTAAGATGTAGACGAGAAGAGAGGCTAAAGACGAAGGTACGGTGCTCTGCAGAGCTAAGAACCGCTCCCGGGCCTCTTTCGGCAGAAGACACACACTGCAGAGCACTGTGAGCGGCAGAGTCTTCTTTGCGCGAAGAAGCAGCTTCTTCGTCTCCGGGAGCCGGAGAGAGCGGCAGCTTCGCAAATGTGATGAAACAAGCTGTACAACACTGCGATTGTGTGCGCAACTTGCCAAGTGACAGAAAACAGCACCTGAATACTCTCCTGAATTTCTATTCACATGAATATGCGATTGCAAGCTGTTTTTGACAATTTTGTTTCTCTTCTTGCAAAACACTCGGCAGACCTCCGTGCAGCCTCTAGAACACGATGGGAGATGTTTTTTTTGCTGGCACAGTTTCTCCTTGCCAGACAGAGTGGAAAAGCTTTTTGCTGAGATGTAGACGAGAAGAGAGGCTAAAGACGAAGGTACGGTGCTCTGCAGAGCTAAGCACCGCTCCCGGACCTCTTTCGGCAGAAGGCGCACACCGCAGAGCACTGTGAGCGGCAGAATCGTCTTTGCGCGAAGAAGCAGCTTCTTCGTCTCCGGGAGCCGGAGAGAGCGGCAACTTCGCAAAGGTGATGAAAAAAGCTGTACAACACTGCGATTGTGTGCGCAGCTTGCCAACTGAGAGAAAACAGTACCTGACCACTCTCCTGCCTTTTCTATTCACATGAACATTCGATTGCAAGCTGTTTTGGACAACTTTCTTTCTCTTCTTACAAAACACTCTGCAGACCTCCGTGCAGCTTCTAGAACACGATGGGAGATGTTTTCTGTGCTGGCAAAGTTTCTCCTTGCCAGACAGAGTGGAAAAGCTTTTTGCTAAGATGTAGACGAGAAGAGAGGCTAAAGATGAAGGTACGGTGCTCTGCAGAGCTAAGCACAGCTCCCGGGCGTCTTTCGGCGGAAGGCGCACACCGCAGAGCACTGTGAGCGGCAGAATCGTCTTTGCGCGAAGAAGCAGCTTCTTCGTCTCCGGGAGCCGGAGAGAGCGGCAGCTTCGCAAAGGTGATGAAACAAGCTGTACAACACTGCGATTGTGTGCGCAGCTTGCCAACTGAGAGAAAACAGTACCTGACCACTCTCCTGCCTTTTCTATTCACATGAACATTCGATTTCAAGCTGTTTTGGACAACTTTCTTTCTCTTCTTGCAAAACACTCGGCAGACCTCCGTGCAGCCTCTAGAACACGATGGGAGATGTGTTCTGTGCTGGCACAGTTTCTCCTTGCCAGACAGAGTGAAAAAACTTTTTGCAAAGATGTAGACGAGAAGAGAGGCTAAAGACGAAGGTACGGTGCTCTGCAGAGCTAAGCACCGCTCCCGGGCCTCTTTCGGCAGAAGGCGCACACCGCAGAGCACTGTGAGCGGCAGAATCGTCTTTGCACGAAGAAGCAGCTTCTTCGTCTCCGGGAGCCGGAGAGAGCGGCAGCTTCGCAAAGGTGATGATACAAGCTCTACAACACTGCAATTGTGTGCGCAGCTTGCCAACTGAGAGAAAACAGTACCTGACCACTCTCCTGCCTTTTCTATTCACATGAACATTCGATTGCAAGCTGTTTTGGACAACTTTCTTTCTCTTCCTGCAAAACACTCGGCAGACCTCCGTGCAGCCTCTAGAAGACGATGGGAGATGTTTTTTGTGCTGGCACAGTTTCTCCTTGCCAGACAGAGTGGAAAAGCTTTTTGCTAAGATGTAGAGGAGAAGAGATGCTAAAAACGAAGGTACGGTGCTCTGCAGAGCTAAGCACAGCTCCCGGGCCTCTTTCGGCAGAAGGCGCACACCGCAGAGCACTGTGAGCGGCAGAATCGTCTTTGCGCGAAGAAGCAGCTTCTTCGTCTCCGGGAGCCGGAGAGAGCGGCAGCTTCGCAAAGGTGATGAAACAAGCTGTACAACACTGCGATTGTGTGCGCAGCTTGCCAAGTGAGAGAAAACAGTACCTGACCACTCTCCTGCCTTTTCTATTCACATGAACATTCGATTGCAAGCTGTTTTGGACAACTTTCTTTCTCTTCTTGCAAAAAACTCGGCAGACCTCCGTGCAGCCTCTAGAACACGATGGGAGATGTTTTCTGTGCTGGCGCAGTTTCTCCTTGCCAGACAGAGTGGAAAAGCTTTTTGCTGAAATGTAGACGAGAAGAGAGGCTAAAGACGAAGGTACGGTGCTCTGCAGAGCTAAGCACCGCTCCCGGACCTCTTTCGGCAGAAGGCGCACACCGCAGAGCACTGTGAGCGGCAGAATCGTCTTTGCGCGAAGAAGCAGCTTCTTCGTCTCCGGGAGCCGGAGAGAGCGGCAGCTTCGCAAAGGTGATGAAACAAGCTGTACAACACTGCGATTGTGTGCGCAGCTTGCCAACTGAGAGAAAACAGTACCTGACCACTCTCCTGCCTTTTCTATTCACATGAACATTCGATTGCAAGCTGTTTTGGACAACTTTCTTTCTCTTCTTGCAAAACACTCGGCAAACCTCCGTGCAGCCTCTAGAACACGATGGGAGATGTTTTCTGTGCTGGCAAAGTTTCTCCTTGCCAGACAGAGTGGAAAAGCTTTTTGCTAAGATGTAGACGAGAAGAGAGGCTAAAGACGAAGGTACGGTGCTCTGCAGAGCTAAGCACCGCTCCCGGACCTCTTTCGGCAGAAGGCGCACACCGCAGAGCACTGTGAGCGGCAGAATCGTCTTTGCGCGAAGAAGCAGCTTCTTCGTCTCCGGGAGCCGGAGAGAGCGGCAACTTCGCAAAGGTGATTAAACAAGCTGTACAACACTGCGATTGTGTGCGCAGCTTGCCAAGTGAGAGAAAACAGCACCTGACACTCTCCTGCCTTTTCTAATCGCATGAACATTCGATTGCAAGCTGTTTTGGACAACTTTCTTTCTCTTCTTGCAAAACACTCGGCAGACCTCCGTGCAGCCTCTAGAACACGATGGGAGATGTTTTCTGTGCTGGCACAGTTTCTCCTTGCCAGACAGAGTGGAAAAGCTTTTTGCTAAGATGTAGAGGAGAAGAGATGCTAAAAACGAAGGTACGGTGCTCTGCAGAGCTAAGCACAGCTCCCGGGCCTCTTTCGGCAGAAGGCGCACACCGCAGAGCACTGTGAGCGGCAGAATCGTCTTTGCGCGAAGAAGCAGCTTCTTCGTCTCCGGGAGCCGGAGAGAGCGGCAGCTTCGCAAAGGTGATGAAACAAGCTGTACAACACTGCGATTGTGTGCGCAGCTTGCCAAGTGAGAGAAAACAGTACCTGACCACTCTCCTGCCTTTTCTATTCACATGAACATTCGATTGCAAGCTGTTTTGGACAACTTTCTTTCTCTTCTTGCAAAAAACTCGGCAGACCTCCGTGCAGCCTCTAGAACACGATGGGAGATGTTTTCTGTGCTGGCGCAGTTTCTCCTTGCCAGACAGAGTGGAAAAGCTTTTTGCTGAAATGTAGACGAGAAGAGAGGCTAAAGACGAAGGTACGGTGCTCTGCAGAGCTAAGCACCGCTCCCGGACCTCTTTCGGCAGAAGGCGCACACCGCAGAGCACTGTGAGCGGCAGAATCGTCTTTGCGCGAAGAAGCAGCTTCTTCGTCTCCGGGAGCCGGAGAGAGCGGCAGCTTCGCAAAGGTGATGAAACAAGCTGTACAACACTGCGATTGTGTGCGCAGCTTGCCAACTGAGAGAAAACAGTACCTGACCACTCTCCTGCCTTTTCTATTCACATGAACATTCGATTGCAAGCTGTTTTGGACAACTTTCTTTCTCTTCTTGCAAAACACTCGGCAAACCTCCGTGCAGCCTCTAGAACACGATGGGAGATGTTTTCTGTGCTGGCAAAGTTTCTCCTTGCCAGACAGAGTGGAAAAGCTTTTTGCTAAGATGTAGACGAGAAGAGAGGCTAAAGACGAAGGTACGGTGCTCTGCAGAGCTAAGCACCGCTCCCGGACCTCTTTCGGCAGAAGGCGCACACCGCAGAGCACTGTGAGCGGCAGAATCGTCTTTGCGCGAAGAAGCAGCTTCTTCGTCTCCGGGAGCCGGAGAGAGCGGCAACTTCGCAAAGGTGATTAAACAAGCTGTACAACACTGCGATTGTGTGCGCAGCTTGCCAAGTGAGAGAAAACAGCACCTGACACTCTCCTGCCTTTTCTAATCGCATGAACATTCGATTGCAAGCTGTTTTGGACAACTTTCTTTCTCTTCTTGCAAAACACTCGGCAGACCTCCGTGCAGCCTCTAGAACACGATGGGAGATGTTTTCTGTGCTGGCACAGTTTCTCCTTGCCAGACAGAGTGGAAAAGCTTTTTGCTAAGATGTAGACGAGAAGAGAGGCTAAAGAAGCAGGTATGGTGCTCTGGAGAGCTAAGCACAGCTCCCGGGCCTCTTTCGGCAGAAGGCGCACACCGCAGAGCACTGTGAGCGGCAGAATCGTCTTTGCGCGAAGAAGCAGCTTCTTCGTCTCCGGGAGCCGGAGAGAGCGGCAGCTTCGCAAAGGTGATGAAACAAGCTGTACAACACTGCGATTATGGGCGCAGCTTGCCAACTGAGAGTAAACAGTACCTGACCACTCTCCTGCCTTTTCTATTCACATGAACATTCGAGCAAGCTCTTTTGGACAACTTTCTTTCTCTTCTTGCAAAACACTCGGCAGACCTCCGTGCAGCCTCTAGAACACGATGGGAGATGTTATTTGTGCTGGCAAAGTTTCTCCTTGCCAGACAGAGTGGAAAAGCTTTTTGCTGAGATGTAGACGAGAAGAGAGGCTAAAGACGAAGGTACGGTGCTCTGCAGAGCGAAGCACCGCTCCCGGACCTCTTTCGGCGGAAGGCGCACACCGCAGAGCACTGTGAGCGGCAGAATCGTCTTTGCGCGAAGAAGCAGCTTCTTCATCTCCGGGAGCCGGAGAGAGCGGCAGCTTCGCAAAGGTGATGAAACAAGCTGTACAACACTGCGATTGTGTGCGCAGCTTGCCAACTGAGAGAAAACAGTACCTGACCACTCTCCTGCCTTTTCTATTCACATGAACATTCGATTGCAAGCTGTTTTGGACAACTTTCTTTCTCTTCTTACAAAACTTTCTGCAGACCTCCGTGCAGCTTCTAGAACACGATGGGAGATGTTTTCTGTGCTGGCAAAGTTTCTCCTTGCCAGACAGAGTGGAAAAGCTTTTTGCTAAGATGTAGACGAGAAGAGAGGCTAAAGAAGCAGGTATGGTGCTCTGCAGAGCTAAGCACCGCTCCCGGGCCTCTTTCGGCAGAAGGCGCACACCGCAGAGCACTGTGAGCGGCAGAATCGTCTTTGCGCGAAGAAGCAGCTTCTTCGTCTCCGGGAGCCGGAGAGAGCGGCAGCTTCGCAAAGGTGATGAAACAAGCTGTACAACACTGCGATTATGGGCGCAGCTTGCCAACTGAGAGTAAACAGTACCTGACCACTCTCCTGCCTTTTCTATTCACATGAACATTCGATTGCAAGCTCTTTTGGACAACTTTCTTTCATTTCTTGCAAAACACTCGGCAGACCTCCGTGCAGCCTCTAGAACACGATGGGAGATGTTTTTTGTGCTGGCACAGTTTCTCCTTGCCAGACAGAGTGGAAAAGCTTTTTGCTGAGATGTAGACGAGAAGAGAGGCTAAAGACGAAGGTACGGTGCTCTGCAGAGCTAAGCACCGCTCCCGGACCTCTTTCGGCGGAAGGCGCACACCGCAGAGCACTGTGAGCGGCAGAATCGTCTTTGCGCGAAGAAGCAGCTTCTTCATCTCCGGGAGCCGGAGAGAGCGGCAGCTTCGCAAAGGTGATGAAACAAGCTGTACAACACTGCGATTGTGTGCGCAGCTTGCCAACTGAGAGAAAACAGTACCTGACCACTCTCCTGCCTTTTCTATTCACATGAACATTCGATTGCAAGCTGTTTTGGACAACTTTCTTTCTCTTCTTACAAAACTTTCTGCAGACCTCCGTGCAGCTTCTAGAACACGATGGGAGATGTTTTCTGTGCTGGCAAAGTTTCTCCTTGCCAGACAGAGTGGAAAAGCTTTTTGCTAAGATGTAGACGAGAAGAGAGGCTAAAGAAGCAGGTATGGTGCTCTGCAGAGCTAAGCACCGCTCCCGGGCCTCTTTCGGCAGAAGGCGCACACCGCAGAGCACTGTGAGCGGCAGAATCGTCTTTGCGCGAAGAAGCAGCTTCTTCGTCTCCGGGAGCCGGAGAGAGCGGCAGCTTCGCAAAGGTGATGAAACAAGCTGTACAACACTGCGATTATGGGCGCAGCTTGCCAACTGAGAGTAAACAGTACCTGACCACTCTCCTGCCTTTTCTATTCACATGAACATTCGATTGCAAGCTCTTTTGGACAACTTTCTTTCATTTCTTGCAAAACACTCGGCAGACCTCCGTGCAGCCTCTAGAACACGATGGGAGATGTTTTTTGTGCTGGCACAGTTTCTCCTTGCCAGACAGAGTGGAAAAGCTTTTTGCTGAGATGTAGACGAGAAGAGAGGCTAAAGACGAAGGTACGGTGCTCTGCAGAGCTAAGCACCGCTCCCGGACCTCTTTCGGCAGAAGCCGCACACCACAGAGCACTGTGAGCGGCAGAATCGTCTTTGCGCGAAGAAGCAGCTTCTTCGTCTCCGGGAGCCGGAGAGAGCGGCAGCTTCGCAAAGGTGATGAAACAAGCTGTACAACACTGCGATTGTGGGCGCAGCTTGCCAACTGAGAGAAAACAGTACCTGACCACTCTCCTGCCTTTTCTATTCACATGAACATTCGATTGCAAGCTGTTTTGGACAACTTTCTTTCTCTTCTTGCAAAACACTCGGCAGACCTCCGTGCAGCTTCTAGAACACGATGGGAGATGTTTTCTGTGCTGGCACAGTTTCTCCTTGCCAGACAGAGTGGAAAAGCTTTTTGCTAAGATGTAGACGAGAAGAGAGGCTAAAGATGAAGGTACGGTGCTCTGCAGAGCTAAGCACAGCTCCCGGGCGTCTTTCGGCGGAAGGCGCACACCGCAGAGCACTGTGAGCGGCAGAATCGTCTTTGCGCGAAGAAGCAGCTTCTTCGTCTCCGGGAGCCGGAGAGAGCGGCAGCTTCGCAAAGGTGATGAAACAAGCTGTACAACACTGCGATTGTGTGCGCAGCTTGCCAAGTGAGAGAAAACAGTACCTGACCACTCTCCTGCCTTTTCTATTCACATGAACATTCGATTGCAAGCTGTTTTGGACAACTTTCTTTCTCTTCTTGCAAAACACTCGGCAGACCTCCGTGCAGCCTCTAGAACATGATGGGAGATGTTTTCTGTGCTGGCACAGTTTCTCCTTGCCAGACAGAGTGGAAAAGCTTTTTGCAAAGATGTAGACGAGAAGAGAGGCTAAAGACGAAGGTACGGTGCTCTGCAGAGCTAAGCACCGCTCCCGGACCTCTTTCGGCAGAAGGCGCACACCGCAGAGCACTGTGAGCGGCAGAATCGTCTTTGCGCGAAGAAGCAGCTTCTTCGTCTCCGGGAGCCGGAGAGAGCGGCAGCTTCGCAAAGGTGATGAAACAAGCTGTACAACACTGCGATTGTGTGCGCAGCTTGCCAACTGAGAGAAAACAGTACCTGACCACTCTCCTGCCTTTTCTATTCACATGAACATTCGATTGCAAGCTGTTTTGGACAACTTTCTTTCTCTTCTTGCAAAACACTCGGCAGACCTCCGTGCAGCCTCTAGAAGGCGATGGGAGATGTTTTTTGTGCTCGCACAGTTTCTCTTTGCCAGAGAGAGTGGAAAAGCTTTTTGCTAAGATGTAGAGGAGAAGAGAGGCTAAAAACGAAGGTACGGTGCTCTGCAGAGCTAAGCACCGCTCCCGGACCTCTTTCGGCAGAAGGCGCACACCGCAGAGCACTGTGAGCGGCAGAATCGTCTTTGCGCGAAAACGCAGCTTCTTCGTCTCCGGGAGCCGGAGAGAGCGGCAGCTTCGCAAAGGTGATGAAACAAGCTGTACAACACTGCGATTGTGTGCGCAGCTTGCCAAGTGAGAGAAAACAGTACCTGACCACTCTCCTGCCTTTTCTATTCACATGAACATTCGATTGCAAGCTGTTTTGGACAACTTTCTTTCTCTTCTTGCAAAACACTTGGCAGACCTCCGTGCAGCCTCTAGAACACGATGGGAGATGTTTTCTGTGCTGGCACAGTTTCTCCTTTACCAGACAGAGTGGAAAAGATTTTTGCTAAGATGTAGACGAGAAGAGAGGCTAAAGACGAAGGTACGGTGCTCTGCAGAGCTAAGCACCGCTCCCGGACCTCTTTCGGCAGAAGGCGCACACCGCAGAGCACTGTGAGCGGCAGAATCGTCTTTGCGCGAAGAAGCAGCTTCTTCGTCTCCGGGAGCCGGAGAGAGCGGCAGCTTCGCAAAGGTGATGAAACAAGCTGTACAACACTGCGATTGTGTGCGCAGCTTGCCAACTGAGAGAAAACAGTACCTGACCACTCTCCTGCCTTTTCTATTCACATGAACATTCGATTGCAAGCTGTTTTGGACAACTTTATTTCTCTTCTTGCAAAACACTCGGCAAACCTCCGTGCAGCCTCTAGAACACGATGGGAGATGTTTTCTGTGCTGGCAAAGTTTCTCCTTGAGAGACAGAGTGGAAAAGCTTTTTGCTGAGATGTAGACGAGAAGAGAGGCTAAAGACGAAGGTACGGTGCTCTGCAGAGCTAAGCACCGCTCCCGGACCTCTTTCGGCAGAAGGCGCACACCGCAGAGCACTGTGAGCGGCAGAATCGTCTTTGCGCGAAGAAGCAGCTTCTTCGTCTCCGGGAGCCGGAGAGAGCGGCAGCTTCGCAAAGGTGATGAAACAAGCTGTACAACACTGCGATTATGGGCGCAGCTTGCCAACTGAGAGTAAACAGTACCTGACCACTCTCCTGCCTTTTCTATTCACATGAACATTCGATTGCAAGCTCTTTTGGACAACTTTCTTTCATTTCTTGCAAAACACTCGGCAGACCTCCGTGCAGCCTCTAGAACACGATGGGAGATGTTTTTTGTGCTGGCACAGTTTCTCCTTGCCAGACAGAGTGGAAAAGCTTTTTGCTGAGATGTAGACGAGAAGAGAGGCTAAAGACGAAGGTACGGTGCTCTGCAGAGCTAAGCACCGCTCCCGGACCTCTTTCGGCAGAAGCCGCACACCGCAGAGCACTGTGAGCGGCAGAATCGTCTTTGCGCGAAGAAGCAGCTTCTTCGTCTCCGGGAGCCGGAGAGAGCGGCAGCTTCGCAAAGGTGATGAAACAAGCTGTACAACACTGCGATTGTGTGCGCAGCTTGCCAACTGAGAGAAAACAGTACCTGACCACTCTCCTGCCTTTTCTATTCACATGAACATTCGATTGCAAGCTGTTTTGGACAACTTTCTTTCTCTTCTTGCAAAACACTCGGCAGACCTCCGTGCAGCCTCTAGAACACGATGGGAGATGTTATTTGTGCTGGCACAGTTTCTCCTTGCCAGACAGAGTGGAAAAGCTTTTTGCTAAGATGTAGACGAGAAGAGAGGCTAAAGACGAAGGTACGGTGCTCTGCAGAGCTAAGCACAGCTCCCTGCCTCTTTCGGAAGAAGACACATACTGCAGAACACTGTGAGCGGCAGAATCGTCTTTGCGCGAAGAAGCAGCTTCTTTGCCTCCGGGAGCCGGAGAGAGCGGCAGCTTCGCAAAGGTGATGAAACAAGCTGTACAACACTGCGATTGTGTGCGCAGCTTGCCAAGTGACAGAAAACAGTACCTGAATACTCTCCTGCCTTTTCTATTCACATGAACATGGGATTGCAAGCTGTTTTTGACAATTTTGTTTCTCTTCTTGCAAAACACTCGGCAGACCTCCGTGCAGCCTCTAGAACACGATGGGAGATGTTTTTTGTGCTGGCACAGTTTCTCCTTGCCAGACAGAGTGGAAAAGCTTTTTGCTGAGATGTAGACGAGAAGAGAGGCTAAAGACGAAGGCATGGTGCTCTGCAGAGCTAAGCACCGCTCCCGGACCTCTTTCGGCAGAAGGCGCACACCGCAGAGCACTGTGAGCGGCAGAATCGTCTTTGCGCGAAGAAGCAGCTTCTTCGTCTCCGGGAGCCGGAGAGAGCGGCAGCTTCGCAAAGGTGATGAAACAAGCTGTACAACACTGCGATTGTGTGCGCAGCTTGCCAACTGAGAGAAAACAGTACCTGACCACTCTCCTGCCTTTTCTATTCACATGAACATTCGATTGTAAGCTGTTTTGGACAACTTTTTTCTCTTCTTGCAAAACACTCGGCAGACCTCCGTGCATCCTCTAGAACACGATGGGAGATGTTATTTGTGCTGGCAAAGTTTCTCCTTGCCAGACAGAGTGGAAAAGCTTTTTGCTGAGATGTAGACGAGAAGAGAGGCTAAAGACGAAGGTACGGTGCTCTGCAGAGCGAAGCACCGCTCCCGGACCTCTTTCGGCGGAAGGCGCACACCGCAGAGCACTGTGAGCGGCAGAATCGTCTTTGCGCGAAGAAGCAGCTTCTTCGTCTCCGGGAGCCGGAGAGAGCGGCAGCTTCGCAAAGGTGATGAAACAAGCTGTACAACACTGCGATTGTGTGCGCAGCTTGCCAACTGAGAGAAAACAGTACCTGACCACTCTCCTGCCTTTTCTATTCACATGAACATTCGATTGCAAGCTGTTTTGGACAATTTTCTTTCTCTTCTTACAAAACTTTCTGCAGACCTCCGTGCAGCTTCTAGAACACGATGGGAGATGTTTTCTGTGCTGGCAAAGTTTCTCCTTGCCAGACAGAGTGGAAAAGCTTTTTGCTAAGATGTAGACGAGAAGAGAGGCTAAAGAAGCAGGTATGGTGCTCTGCAGAGCTAAGCACCGCTCCCGGGCCTCTTTCGGCAGAAGGCGCACACCGCAGAGCACTGTGAGCGGCAGAATCGTCTTTGCGCGAAGAAGCAGCTTCTTCGTCTCCGGGAGCCGGAGAGAGCGGCAGCTTCGCAAAGGTGATGAAACAAGCTGTACAACACTGCGATTGTGTGCGCAGCTTGCCAACTGAGAGAAAACAGTACCTGACCGTTCTCCAGTCTTTTCTATTCACATGAACATTCGATTGCAAGCTGTTTTGGACAACTTTCTTTCATTTCTTGCAAAACACTCGACAGACATCCGTGCAGCCTCTAGAACACGATGGGAGATGTTTTTTGTGCTGGCACAGTTTCTCCTTGCCAGACAGAGTGGAAAAGCTTTTTGCTGAGATGTAGACGAGAAGAGAGGCTAAAGACGAAGGTACGGTGCTCTGCAGAGCTAAGCACCGCTCCCGGACCTCTTTCGGCAGAAGGCGCACACCGCAGAGCACTGTGAGCGGCAGAATCGTCTTTGCGCGAAGAAGCAGCTTCTTCGTCTCCGGGAGCCGGAGAGAGCGGCAGCTTCGCAAAGGTGATGAAACAAGCTGTACAACACTGCGATTGTGTGCGCAGCTTGCCAAGTGAGAGAAAACGGTACCTGACCACTCTCCTGCCTTTTCTATTCACATGAACATTCGATTGCAAGCTGTTTTGGACAACTTTCTTTCTCTTCTTGCAAAACACTCGGCAGACCTCCGTGCAGCCTCTAGAACACGATGGGAGATGTTTTCTGTGCTGGCAAAGTTTCTCCTTGCCAGACAGAGTGGAAAAGCTTTTTGCTAAGATGTAGACGAGAAGAGAGGCTAAAGACGAAGGTACGGTGCTCTGCAGAGCTAAGCACCGCTCCCGGACCTCTTTCGGCAGAAGGCGCACACCGCAGAGCACTGTGAGCGGCAGAATCGTCTTTGCGCGAAGAAGCAGCTTCTTCGTCTCCGGGAGCCGGAGAGAGCGGCAGCTTCGCAAAGGTGATGAAACAAGCTGTACAACACTGCGATTGTGTGCGCAGCTTGCCAACTGAGAGAAAACAGTACCTGACCACTCTCCTGCCTTTTCTATTCACATGAACATTCGATTGCAAGCTGTTTTGGACAACTTTCTTACTCTTCTTACAAAACTTTCTGCAGACCTCCGTGCAGCTTCTAGAACACGATGGGAGATGTTTTTTGTGCTGGCAAAGTTTCTCCTTGCCAGACAGAGTGGAAAAGCTTTTTGCTAAGATGTAGACGAGAAGAGAGGCTAAAGAAGCAGGTATGGTGCTCTGCAGAGCTAAGCACCGCTCCCGGGCCTCTTTCGGCAGAAGGCGCACACCGCAGAGCACTGTGAGCGGCAGAATCGTCTTTGCGCGAAGAAGCAGCTTCTTCGTCTCCGGGAGCCGGAGAGAGCGGCAGCTTCGCAAAGGTGATGAAACAAGCTGTACAACACTGCGATTGTGTGCGCAGCTTGCCAACTGAGAGAAAACAGTACCTGACCACTCTCCTGCCTTTTCTATTCACATGAACATTCGATTGCAAGCTGTTTTGGACAACTTTCTTTCTCTTCTTGCAAAACACTCGGCAGACCTCCGTGCAGCCTCTAGAACACGATGGGAGATGTTTTCTGTGCTGGCACAATTTCTCCTTGCCAGACAGAGTGGAAAAGCTTTTTGCTAAGATGTAGAGGAGTAGAGAGGCTAAAGACGAAGGTACGGTGCTCTGCAGAGCTAAGCACCGCTCCCGGACCTCTTTCGGCAGAAGGCGCACACCGCAGAGCACTGTGAGCGGCAGAATCGTCTTTGCGCGAAGAAGCAGCTTCTTCGTCTCCGGGAGCCGGAGAGAGCGGCAGCTTCGCAAAGGTGATGAAACAAGCTGTACAACACTGCGATTGTGTGCGCAGCTTGCCAACTGAGAGAAAACAGTACCTGACCACTCTCCTGCCTTTTCTATTCACATGAACATTCGATTGCAAGCTGTTTTGGACAACTTTCTTTCTCTTCTTGCAAAACACTCGGCAGACCTCCGTGCAGCCTCTAGAACACGATGGGAGATGTTTTCTGTGCTGGCACAGTTTCTCCTTGCCAGACAGAGTGGAAAAGCTTTTTGCTGAGATGTAGACGAGAAGAGAGGCTAAAGACGAAGGTACAGTGCTCTGCAGAGCTAAGCACCGCTCCCGGACCTCTTTCGGCAGAAGGCGCACACCGCAGAGCACTGTGAGCGGCAGAATCCTCTTTGCGCGAAGAAGCAGCTTCTTCGTCTCCGGGAGCCGGAGAGAGCGGCAGCTTCGCAAAGGTGATGAAACAAGCTGTACAACACTGCGATTGTGTGCGCAGCTTGCCAACTGAGAGAAAACAGTACCTGACCACTCTCCTGCCTTTTCTATTCACATGAACATTCGATTGGAAGCTGTTTTGGACAACTTTCTTTCTCTTCTTGCAAAACACTCGGCAAACCTCCGTGCAGCCTCTAGAACACGATGGGAGATGTTTTCTGTGCTGGCACAGTTTCTCCTTGCCAGACAGAGTGGAAAAGCTTTTTGCTGAGATGTAGACGAGAAGAGAGGCTAAAGACGAAGGTACGGTGCTCTGCAGAGCTAAGCACTGCTCCCGGACCTCTTTCGGCAGAAGGCGCACACCGCAGAGCACTGTGAGCGGCAGAATCGTCTTTGCGCGAAGAAGCAGCTTCTTCGTCTCCGGGAGCCGGAGAGAGCGGCAGCTTCGCAAAGGTGATGAAACAAGCTGTACAACACTGCGATTGTGTGCGCAGCTTGCCAACTGAGAGAAAACAGTACCTGACCACTCTCCTGCCTTTTCTAATCGCATGAACATTCGATTGCAAGCTGTTTTGGACAACTTTCTTTCTCTTCTTGCAAAACACTCGGCAGACCTCCGTGCAGCCTCTAGAACACGATGGGAGATGTTTTCTGTGCTGGCACAGTTTCTCCTTGCCAGACAGAGTGGAAAAGCTTTTTGCTAAGATGTAGACTAGAAGAGAGGCTAAAGAAGCAGGTATGGTGCTCTGCAGAGCTAAGCACAGCTCCCGGGCCTCTTTCGGCAGAAGGCGCACACCGCAGAGCACTGTGAGCGGCAGAATCGTCTTTGCGCGAAGAAGCAGCTTCTTCATCTCCGGGAGCCGGAGAGAGCGGCAGCTTCGCAAAGGTGATGAAACAAGCTGTACAACACTGCGATTGTGTGCGCAGCTTGCCAACTGAGAGAAAACAGTACCTGACCACTCTCCTGCCTTTTCTATTCACATGAACATTCGATTACAAGCTGTTTTGGACAACTTTCTTTCTCTTCTTGCAAAACACTCGGCAAACCTCCGTGCAGCCTCTAGAACACGATGGGAGATGTTTTCTGTGCTGGCAAAGATTCTCCTTGCCAGACAGAGTGGAAAAGCTTTTTGCTGAGATGTAGACGAGAAGAGAGGCTAAAGACGAAGGTACGGTGCTCTGCAGAGCTAAGCACCGCTCCCGGACCTCTTTCGGCAGAAGCCGCACACCGCAGAGCACTGTGAGCGGCAGCATCGTCTTTGCGCGAAGAAGCAGCTTCGTCGTCTCCGGGAGCCGGAGAGAGCGGCAGCTTCGCAAAGGTGATGAAACAAGCTGTACAACACTGCGATTGTGTGCGCAGCTTGCCAACTGAGAGAAAACAGTACCTGACACTCT
Organism: Melozone crissalis; assembly: GCF_028551555.1. Taxonomy (NCBI): domain Eukaryota; kingdom Metazoa; phylum Chordata; class Aves; order Passeriformes; family Passerellidae; genus Melozone; species Melozone crissalis. The sequence goes on from NW_026536005.1 coordinate 400,190, forward strand.
CCTGCCTTTTCTATTCACATGAACATTCGATTGCAAGCTGTTTTGGACAACTTTCTTTCTCTTCTTGCAAAACACTCGGCAGACCTCCGTGCAGCCTCTAGAACACGATGGGAGATGTTTTCTGTGCTGGCAAAGTTTCTCCTTGCCAGACAGAGTGGAAAAGCTTTTTGCTAAGATGTAGACGAGAAGAGAGGCTAAAGACGAAGGTACGGTGCTCTGCAGAGCTAAGCACAGCTCCCGGGCGTCTTTCGGCGGAAGGCGCACACCGCAGAGCACTGTGAGCGGCAGAATCGTCTTTGCGCGAAGAAGCAGCTTCTTCGTCTCCGGGAGCCGGAGAGAGCGGCAGCTTCGCAAAGGTGATGAAACAAGCTGTACAACACTGCGATTGTGTGCGCAGCTTGCCAACTGAGAGAAAACAGTGCCTGACCACTCTCCTGCCTTTTCAATTCACATGAACATTCGATTGCAAGCTGTTTTGGACAACTTTCTTTCTCTTCTTGCAAAACACTCGGCAGACCTCCGTGCAGCCTCTAGAACACGATGGGAAATGTTTTCTGTGCTGGCACAGTTTCTCCTTGCCAGACAGAGTGGAAAAGCTTTTTGCTGAGATGTAGACGAGAAGAGAGGCTAAAGACGAAGGTACGGTGCTCTGCAGAGCTAAGCACCGCTCCCGGACCTCTTTCGGCAGAAGGCGCACACCGCAGAGCACTGTGAGCGGCAGAATCGTCTTTGCGCGAAGAAGCAGCTTCTTCGTCTCCGGGAGCCGGAGAGAGCGGCAGCTTCGCAAAGGTGATGAAACAAGCTGTACAACACTGCGATTGTGTGCGCAGCTTGCCAACTGAGAGAAAACAGTACCTGAAACTCTCCTGCCTTTTCTATTCACATGAACATTCGATTGCAAGCTGTTTTGGACAACTTTCTTTCATTTCTTGCAAAACACTCGGCAGACCTCCGTGCAGCCTCTAGAACACGATGGGAGATGTTTTTTGTGCTGGCACAGTTTCTCCTTGCCAGACAGAGTGGAAAAGCTTTTTACTGAAATGTAGACGAGAAGAGAGGCTAAAGACGAAGGTACGGTGCTCTGCAGAGCTAAGATCTGCTCCCGGGCCTCTTTCGGCAGAAGGCGCACACCGCAGAGTACTGTGAGCGGCAGAATCGTCTTTGCGCGAAGAAGCAGCTTCTTCGTCTCCGGGAGCCGGAGAGAGCGGCAACTTCGCAAAGGTGATGAAACAAGCTGTACAACACTGCGATTGTGTGCGCAGCTTGCCAACTGAGAGAAAACAGTACCTGACCACTCTCCTGCCTTTTCTATTCACATGAACATTCGATTGCAAGCTGTTTTGGACAACTTTCTTTCTCTTCTTGCAAAACACTCGGCAGACCTCTGTGCAGCTTCTAGAACACGATGGGAGATGTTTTCTGTGCTGGCACAGTTTCTCCTTGCCAGACAGAGTGGAAAAGCTTTTTGCTAAGATGTAGACGAGAGCAGACGCTAAAGACGAAGGTACGGTGCTCTGCAGAGCTAAGCACCGCTCCCGGACCTCTTTCGGCAGAAGGCGCACACCGCAGAGCACTGTGAGTGGCAGAATCGTCTTTGCGCGAAGAAGCAGCTTCTTCATCTCCGGGAGCCGGAGAGAGCGGCAGCTTCGCAAAGGTGATGAAACAAGCTGTACAACACTGCGATTGTGTGCGCAGCTTGCCAACTGAGAGAAAACAGTACCTGACCACTCTCCTGCCTTTTCTATTCACATGAACATTCGATGGCAAGCTGTTTTGGACAACTTTCTTTCTCTTCTTGCAAAACACTCGGCAGACCTCCGTGCAGCCTCTAGAACACGATGGGAGATGTTTTCTGTGCTGGCACAGTTTCTCCTTGCCAGACTGTGTGGAAAAGCTTTTTGCTGAAATATAGACGAGAAGAGAGGATAAAGACGAAGGTACGGTGCTCTGCAGAGCTAAGCACCGCTCCCGGACCTCTTTCGGCAGAAGGCGCACACTGCAGAGCACTGTGAGCGGCAGAATCGTCTTTGCGCGAAGAAGCAGCTTCTTCGTCTCCGGGAGCCGGAGAGAGCGGCAGCTTCGCAAAGGTGATGAAACAAGCTGTACAACACTGCGATTGTGTGCGCAGCTTGCCAACTGAGAGAAAAAAGTACCTGACACTCTCCTGCCTTTTCTATTCACATGAACATTCGATTGCAAGCTGTTTTGGACAACTTTCTTTCTCTTCTTGCAAAACACTCGGCAGACCTCCGTGCAGCCTCTAGAACACGATGGGAGATGTTTTCTCTGCTGGCACAGTTTCTCCTTGCCAGACAGAGTGGAAAAGCTTTTTGCTGAGATGTAGACGAGAAGAGAGGCTAAAGACGAAGGTACGGTGCTCTGCAGAGCTAAGCACCGCTCCCGGACCTCTTTCGGCAGAAGGCGCACACCGCAGAGCACTGTGAGCGGCAGAATCCTCTTTGCGTGAAGAAGCAGCTTCTTCGTCTCCGGGAGCCGGAGAGAGCGGCAACTTCGCAAAGGTGATGAAACAAGCTGTACAACACTGCAATTGTGTGCGCAGCTTGCCAACTGAGAGAAAACAGTACCTGACCACTCTCCTGCCTTTTCTATTCACATGAACATTCGATTGCAAGCTGTTTTGGACAACTTTCTTTCTCTTCTTGCAAAACACTCGGCAGACCTCCGTGCAGCCTCTAGAACACGATGGGAGATGTTTTTTGTGCTGGCACAGTTTCTCCTTGCCAGACAGAGTGGAAAAGATTTTTGCTAAGATGTAGAGGAGAAGAGAGGATAAAAACGAAGGTACGGTGCTCTGCAGAGCTAAGCACCGCTCCCGGGTCTCTTTCGGCAGAAGACGCACACTGCAGAGCACTGTGAGCGGCAGAATCCTCTTTGCGCGAAAACGCAGCTTTTTCGTCTCCGGGAGCCGGAGAGAGCGGCAACTTCGCAAAGGTGATGAAACAAGCTGTACAACACTGCGATTGTGTGCGCAGCTTGCCAACTGAGAGAAAACAGTACCTGACACTCTCCTGCCTTTTCTATTCACATGAACATTCGATTGCAAGCTGTTTTGGACAACTTTCTTTCTCTTCTTGCAAAACACTCGGCAGACCTCCGTGCAGCCTCTAGAACACGATGGGAGATGTTTTCTCTGCTGGCAAAGTTTCTCCTTGCCAGACAGAGTGGAAAAGCTTTTTGCTAAGATGTAGACGAGAAGAGAGGCTAAAGACGAAGGTACGGTGCTCTGCAGAGCTAAGCACAGCTCCCGGGCGTCTTTCGGCGGAAGGCGCACACCGCAGAGCACTGTGAGCGGCAGAATCGTCTTTGCGCGAAGAAGCAGCTTCTTCGTCTCCGGGAGCCGGAGAGAGCGGCAGCTTCGCAAAGGTGATGAAACAAGCTGTACAACACTGCGATTGTGTGCGCAGCTTGCCAACTGAGAGAAAACAGTGCCTGACCACTCTCCTGCCTTTTCAATTCACATGAACATTCGATTGCAAGCTGTTTTGGACAACTTTCTTTCTCTTCTTGCAAAACACTCGGCAGACCTCCGTGCAGCCTCTAGAACACGATGGGAAATGTTTTCTGTGCTGGCACAGTTTCTCCTTGCCAGACAGAGTGGAAAAGCTTTTTGCTGAGATGTAGACGAGAAGAGAGGCTAAAGACGAAGGTACGGTGCTCTGCAGAGCTAAGCACCGCTCCCGGACCTCTTTCGGCAGAAGGCGCACACCGCAGAGCACTGTGAGCGGCAGAATCGTCTTTGCGCGAAGAAGCAGCTTCTTCGTCTCCGGGAGCCGGAGAGAGCGGCAGCTTCGCAAAGGTGATGAAACAAGCTGTACAACACTGCGATTGTGTGCGCAGCTTGCCAACTGAGAGAAAACAGTACCTGAAACTCTCCTGCCTTTTCTATTCACATGAACATTCGATTGCAAGCTGTTTTGGACAACTTTCTTTCATTTCTTGCAAAACACTCGGCAGACCTCCGTGCAGCCTCTAGAACACGATGGGAGATGTTTTTTGTGCTGGCACAGTTTCTCCTTGCCAGACAGAGTGGAAAAGCTTTTTACTGAAATGTAGACGAGAAGAGAGGCTAAAGACGAAGGTACGGTGCTCTGCAGAGCTAAGATCTGCTCCCGGGCCTCTTTCGGCAGAAGGCGCACACCGCAGAGTACTGTGAGCGGCAGAATCGTCTTTGCGCGAAGAAGCAGCTTCTTCGTCTCCGGGAGCCGGAGAGAGCGGCAACTTCGCAAAGGTGATGAAACAAGCTGTACAACACTGCGATTGTGTGCGCAGCTTGCCAACTGAGAGAAAACAGTACCTGACCACTCTCCTGCCTTTTCTATTCACATGAACATTCGATTGCAAGCTGTTTTGGACAACTTTCTTTCTCTTCTTGCAAAACACTCGGCAGACCTCTGTGCAGCTTCTAGAACACGATGGGAGATGTTTTCTGTGCTGGCACAGTTTCTCCTTGCCAGACAGAGTGGAAAAGCTTTTTGCTAAGATGTAGACGAGAGCAGACGCTAAAGACGAAGGTACGGTGCTCTGCAGAGCTAAGCACCGCTCCCGGACCTCTTTCGGCAGAAGGCGCACACCGCAGAGCACTGTGAGTGGCAGAATCGTCTTTGCGCGAAGAAGCAGCTTCTTCATCTCCGGGAGCCGGAGAGAGCGGCAGCTTCGCAAAGGTGATGAAACAAGCTGTACAACACTGCGATTGTGTGCGCAGCTTGCCAACTGAGAGAAAACAGTACCTGACCACTCTCCTGCCTTTTCTATTCACATGAACATTCGATGGCAAGCTGTTTTGGACAACTTTCTTTCTCTTCTTGCAAAACACTCGGCAGACCTCCGTGCAGCCTCTAGAACACGATGGGAGATGTTTTCTGTGCTGGCACAGTTTCTCCTTGCCAGACTGTGTGGAAAAGCTTTTTGCTGAAATATAGACGAGAAGAGAGGATAAAGACGAAGGTACGGTGCTCTGCAGAGCTAAGCACCGCTCCCGGACCTCTTTCGGCAGAAGGCGCACACTGCAGAGCACTGTGAGCGGCAGAATCGTCTTTGCGCGAAGAAGCAGCTTCTTCGTCTCCGGGAGCCGGAGAGAGCGGCAGCTTCGCAAAGGTGATGAAACAAGCTGTACAACACTGCGATTGTGTGCGCAGCTTGCCAACTGAGAGAAAAAAGTACCTGACACTCTCCTGCCTTTTCTATTCACATGAACATTCGATTGCAAGCTGTTTTGGACAACTTTCTTTCTCTTCTTGCAAAACACTCGGCAGACCTCCGTGCAGCCTCTAGAACACGATGGGAGATGTTTTCTCTGCTGGCACAGTTTCTCCTTGCCAGACAGAGTGGAAAAGCTTTTTGCTGAGATGTAGACGAGAAGAGAGGCTAAAGACGAAGGTACGGTGCTCTGCAGAGCTAAGCACCGCTCCCGGACCTCTTTCGGCAGAAGGCGCACACCGCAGAGCACTGTGAGCGGCAGAATCCTCTTTGCGTGAAGAAGCAGCTTCTTCGTCTCCGGGAGCCGGAGAGAGCGGCAACTTCGCAAAGGTGATGAAACAAGCTGTACAACACTGCAATTGTGTGCGCAGCTTGCCAACTGAGAGAAAACAGTACCTGACCACTCTCCTGCCTTTTCTATTCACATGAACATTCGATTGCAAGCTGTTTTGGACAACTTTCTTTCTCTTCTTGCAAAACACTCGGCAGACCTCCGTGCAGCCTCTAGAACACGATGGGAGATGTTTTTTGTGCTGGCACAGTTTCTCCTTGCCAGACAGAGTGGAAAAGATTTTTGCTAAGATGTAGAGGAGAAGAGAGGATAAAAACGAAGGTACGGTGCTCTGCAGAGCTAAGCACCGCTCCCGGGTCTCTTTCGGCAGAAGACGCACACTGCAGAGCACTGTGAGCGGCAGAATCCTCTTTGCGCGAAAACGCAGCTTTTTCGTCTCCGGGAGCCGGAGAGAGCGGCAACTTCGCAAAGGTGATGAAACAAGCTGTACAACACTGCGATTGTGTGCGCAGCTTGCCAACTGAGAGAAAACAGTACCTGACACTCTCCTGCCTTTTCTATTCACATGAACATTCGATTGCAAGCTGTTTTGGACAACTTTCTTTCTCTTCTTGCAAAACACTCGGCAGACCTCCGTGCAGCCTCTAGAACACGATGGGAGATGTTTTCTCTGCTGGCAAAGTTTCTCCTTGCCAGACAGAGTGGAAAAGCTTTTTGCTAAGATGTAGACGAGAAGAGAGGCTAAAGACGAAGGTACGGTGCTCTGCAGAGCTAAGCACAGCTCCCGGGCGTCTTTCGGCGGAAGGCGCACACCGCAGAGCACTGTGAGCGGCAGAATCGTCTTTGCGCGAAGAAGCAGCTTCTTCGTCTCCGGGAGCCGGAGAGAGCGGCAGCTTCGCAAAGGTGATGAAACAAGCTGTACAACACTGCGATTGTGTGCGCAGCTTGCCAACTGAGAGAAAACAGTGCCTGACCACTCTCCTGCCTTTTCAATTCACATGAACATTCGATTGCAAGCTGTTTTGGACAACTTTCTTTCTCTTCTTGCAAAACACTCGGCAAACCTCCGTGCAGCCTCTAGAACACGATGGGAAATGTTTTCTTTGCTGGCACAGTTTCTCCTTGCCAGACAGAGTGGAAAAGCTTTTTGCTGAGATGTAGACGAGAAGAGAGGCTAAAGACGAAGGTACGGTGCTCTGCAGAGCTAAGCACCGCTCCCGGACCTCTTTCGGCAGAAGGCGCACACCGCAGAGCACTGTGAGCGGCAGAATCGTCTTTGCGCGAAGAAGCAGCTTCTTCGTCTCCGGGAGCCGGAGAGAGCGGCAGCTTCGCAAAGGTGATGAAACAAGCTGTACAACACTGCGATTGTGTGCGCAGCTTGCCAACTGAGAGAAAACAGTACCTGACACTCTCCTGCCTTTTCTATTCACATGAACATTCGATTGCAAGCTGTTTTGGACAACTTTCTTTCATTTCTTGCAAAACACTCGACAGACATCCGTGCAGCCTCTAGAAAACGATGGGAGATGTTTTTTGTGCTGGCACAGTTTCTCCTTGCCAGACAGAGTGGAAAAGCTTTTTGCTGAGATGTAGACGAGAAGAGAGGCTAAAGACGAAGGTACGGTGCTCTGCAGAGCTAAGCACCGCTCCCGGACCTCTTTCGGCAGAAGGCGCACACCGCAGAGCACTGTGAGCGGCAGAATCGTCTTTGCGCGAAGAAGCAGCTTCTTCGTCTCCGGGAGCCGGAGAGAGCGGCAGCTTCGCAAAGGTGATGAAACAAGCTGTACAACACTGCGATTGTGTGCGCAGCTTGCCAAGTGAGAGAAAACGGTACCTGACCACTCTCCTGCCTTTTCTATTCACATGAACATTCGATTGCAAGCTGTTTTGGACAACTTTCTTTCTCTTCTTGCAAAACACTCGGCAGACCTCCGTGCAGCCTCTAGAACACGATGGGAGATGTTTTCTGTGCTGGCAAAGTTTCTCCTTGCCAGACAGAGTGGAAAAGCTTTTTGCTAAGATGTAGACGAGAAGAGAGGCTAAAGACGAAGGTACGGTGCTCTGCAGAGCTAAGCACCGCTCCCGGACCTCTTTCGGCAGAAGGCGCACACCGCAGAGCACTGTGAGCGGCAGAATCGTCTTTGCGCGAAGAAGCAGCTTCTTCGTCTCCGGGAGCCGGAGAGAGCGGCAGCTTCGCAAAGGTGATGAAACAAGCTGTACAACACTGCGATTGTGTGCGCAGCTTGCCAACTGAGAGAAAACAGTACCTGACCACTCTCCTGCCTTTTCTATTCACATGAACATTCGATTGCAAGCTGTTTTGGACAACTTTCTTACTCTTCTTACAAAACTTTCTGCAGACCTCCGTGCAGCTTCTAGAACACGATGGGAGATGTTTTTTGTGCTGGCAAAGTTTCTCCTTGCCAGACAGAGTGGAAAAGCTTTTTGCTAAGATGTAGACGAGAAGAGAGGCTAAAGAAGCAGGTATGGTGCTCTGCAGAGCTAAGCACCGCTCCCGGGCCTCTTTCGGCAGAAGGCGCACACCGCAGAGCACTGTGAGCGGCAGAATCGTCTTTGCGCGAAGAAGCAGCTTCTTCGTCTCCGGGAGCCGGAGAGAGCGGCAGCTTCGCAAAGGTGATGAAACAAGCTGTACAACACTGCGATTGTGTGCGCAGCTTGCCAACTGAGAGAAAACAGTACCTGACCACTCTCCTGCCTTTTCTATTCACATGAACATTCGATTGCAAGCTGTTTTGGACAACTTTCTTTCTCTTCTTGCAAAACACTCGGCAGACCTCCGTGCAGCCTCTAGAACACGATGGGAGATGTTTTCTGTGCTGGCACAATTTCTCCTTGCCAGACAGAGTGGAAAAGCTTTTTGCTAAGATGTAGAGGAGTAGAGAGGCTAAAGACGAAGGTACGGTGCTCTGCAGAGCTAAGCACCGCTCCCGGACCTCTTTCGGCAGAAGGCGCACACCGCAGAGCACTGTGAGCGGCAGAATCGTCTTTGCGCGAAGAAGCAGCTTCTTCGTCTCCGGGAGCCGGAGAGAGCGGCAGCTTCGCAAAGGTGATGAAACAAGCTGTACAACACTGCGATTGTGTGCGCAGCTTGCCAACTGAGAGAAAACAGTACCTGACCACTCTCCTGCCTTTTCTATTCACATGAACATTCGATTGCAAGCTGTTTTGGACAACTTTCTTTCTCTTCTTGCAAAACACTCGGCAGACCTCCGTGCAGCCTCTAGAACACGATGGGAGATGTTTTCTGTGCTGGCACAGTTTCTCCTTGCCAGACAGAGTGGAAAAGCTTTTTGCTGAGATGTAGACGAGAAGAGAGGCTAAAGACGAAGGTACGGTGCTCTGCAGAGCTAAGCACCGCTCCCGGACCTCTTTCGGCAGAAGGCGCACACCGCAGAGCACTGTGAGCGGCAGAATCCTCTTTGCGCGAAGAAGCAGATTCTTCGTCTCCGGGAGCCGGAGAGAGCGGCAGCTTCGCAAAGGTGATGAAACAAGCTGTACAACACTGCGATTGTGTGCGCAGCTTGCCAACTGAGAGAAAACAGTACCTGACCACTCTCCTGCCTTTTCTAATCGCATGAACATTCGATTGCAAGCTGTTTTGGACAACTTTCTTTCTCTTCTTGCAAAACACTCGGCAGACCTCCGTGCAGCCTCTAGAACACGATGGGAGATGTTTTCTGTGCTGGCACAGTTTCTCCTTGCCAGACAGAGTGGAAAAGCTTTTTGCTAAGATGTAGACTAGAAGAGAGGCTAAAGAAGCAGGTATGGTGCTCTGCAGAGCTAAGCACAGCTCCCGGGCCTCTTTCGGCAGAAGGCGCACACCGCAGAGCACTGTGAGCGGCAGAATCGTCTTTGCGCGAAGAAGCAGCTTCTTCATCTCCGGGAGCCGGAGAGAGCGGCAGCTTCGCAAAGGTGATGAAACAAGCTGTACAACACTGCGATTGTGTGCGCAGCTTGCCAACTGAGAGAAAACAGTACCTGACCACTCTCCTGCCTTTTCTATTCACATGAACATTCGATTACAAGCTGTTTTGGACAACTTTCTTTCTCTTCTTGCAAAACACTCGGCAGACGTCCGTGCAGCCTCTAGAACACGATGGGAGATGTTTTCTGTGCTGGCAAAGATTCTCCTTGCCAGACAGAGTGGAAAAGCTTTTTGCTGAGATGTAGACGAGAAGAGAGGCTAAAGACGAAGGTACGGTGCTCTGCAGAGCTAAGCACCGCTCCCGGACCTCTTTCGGCAGAAGCCGCACACCGCAGAGCACTGTGAGCGGCAGCATCGTCTTTGCGCGAAGAAGCAGCTTCGTCGTCTCCGGGAGCCGGAGAGAGCGGCAGCTTCGCAAAGGTGATGAAACAAGCTGTACAACACTGCGATTGTGTGCGCAGCTTGCCAACTGAGAGAAAACAGTACCTGACACTCTCCTGCCTTTTCTATTCACATGAACATTCGATTGCAAGCTGTTTTGGACAACTTTCTTTCTCTTCTTGCAAAACACTCGGCAGACCTCCGTGCAGCCTCTAGAACACGATGGGAGATGTTTTCTGTGCTGGCAAAGTTTCTCCTTGCCAGACAGAGTGGAAAAGCTTTTTGCTAAGATGTAGACGAGAAGAGAGGCTAAAGACGAAGGTACGGTGCTCTGCAGAGCTAAGCACAGCTCCCGGGCGTCTTTCGGCGGAAGGCGCACACCGCAGAGCACTGTGAGCGGCAGAATCGTCTTTGCGCGAAGAAGCAGCTTCTTCGTCTCCGGGAGCCGGAGAGAGCGGCAGCTTCGCAAAGGTGATGAAACAAGCTGTACAACACTGCGATTGTGTGCGCAGCTTGCCAACTGAGAGAAAACAGTGCCTGACCACTCTCCTGCCTTTTCAATTCACATGAACATTCGATTGCAAGCTGTTTTGGACAACTTTCTTTCTCTTCTTGCAAAACACTCGGCAGACTTCCGTGCAGCCTCTAGAACACGATGGGAAATGTTTTCTGTGCTGGCACAGTTTCTCCTTGCCAGACAGAGTGGAAAAGCTTTTTGCTGAGATGTAGACGAGAAGAGAGGCTAAAGACGAAGGTACGGTGCTCTGCAGAGCTAAGCACCGCTCCCGGACCTCTTTCGGCAGAAGGCGCACACCGCAGAGCACTGTGAGCGGCAGAATCGTCTTTGCGCGAAGAAGCAGCTTCTTCGTCTCCGGGAGCCGGAGAGAGCGGCAGCTTCGCAAAGGTGATGAAACAAGCTGTACAACACTGCGATTGTGTGCGCAGCTTGCCAACTGAGAGAAAACAGTACCTGAAACTCTCCTGCCTTTTCTATTCACATGAACATTCGATTGCAAGCTGTTTTGGACAACTTTCTTTCATTTCTTGCAAAACACTCGGCAGACCTCCGTGCAGCCTCTAGAACACGATGGGAGATGTTTTTTGTGCTGGCACAGTTTCTCCTTGCCAGACAGAGTGGAAAAGCTTTTTACTGAAATGTAGACGAGAAGAGAGGCTAAAGACGAAGGTACGGTGCTCTGCAGAGCTAAGATCTGCTCCCGGGCCTCTTTCGGCAGAAGGCGCACACCGCAGAGTACTGTGAGCGGCAGAATCGTCTTTGCGCGAAGAAGCAGCTTCTTCGTCTCCGGGAGCCGGAGAGAGCGGCAACTTCGCAAAGGTGATGAAACAAGCTGTACAACACTGCGATTGTGTGCGCAGCTTGCCAACTGAGAGAAAACAGTACCTGACCACTCTCCTGCCTTTTCTATTCACATGAACATTCGATTGCAAGCTGTTTTGGACAACTTTCTTTCTCTTCTTGCAAAACACTCGGCAGACCTCTGTGCAGCTTCTAGAACACGATGGGAGATGTTTTCTGTGCTGGCACAGTTTCTCCTTGCCAGACAGAGTGGAAAAGCTTTTTGCTAAGATGTAGACGAGAGCAGACGCTAAAGACGAAGGTACGGTGCTCTGCAGAGCTAAGCACCGCTCCCGGACCTCTTTCGGCAGAAGGCGCACACCGCAGAGCACTGTGAGTGGCAGAATCGTCTTTGCGCGAAGAAGCAGCTTCTTCATCTCCGGGAGCCGGAGAGAGCGGCAGCTTCGCAAAGGTGATGAAACAAGCTGTACAACACTGCGATTGTGTGCGCAGCTTGCCAACTGAGAGAAAACAGTACCTGACCACTCTCCTGCCTTTTCTATTCACATGAACATTCGATGGCAAGCTGTTTTGGACAACTTTCTTTCTCTTCTTGCAAAACACTCGGCAGACCTCCGTGCAGCCTCTAGAACACGATGGGAGATGTTTTCTGTGCTGGCACAGTTTCTCCTTGCCAGACTGTGTGGAAAAGCTTTTTGCTGAAATATAGACGAGAAGAGAGGATAAAGACGAAGGTACGGTGCTCTGCAGAGCTAAGCACCGCTCCCGGACCTCTTTCGGCAGAAGGCGCACACTGCAGAGCACTGTGAGCGGCAGAATCGTCTTTGCGCGAAGAAGCAGCTTCTTCGTCTCCGGGAGCCGGAGAGAGCGGCAGCTTCGCAAAGGTGATGAAACAAGCTGTACAACACTGCGATTGTGTGCGCAGCTTGCCAACTGAGAGAAAAAAGTACCTGACACTCTCCTGCCTTTTCTATTCACATGAACATTCGATTGCAAGCTGTTTTGGACAACTTTCTTTCTCTTCTTGCAAAACACTCGGCAGACCTCCGTGCAGCCTCTAGAACACGATGGGAGATGTTTTCTCTGCTGGCACAGTTTCTCCTTGCCAGACAGAGTGGAAAAGCTTTTTGCTGAGATGTAGACGAGAAGAGAGGCTAAAGACGAAGGTACGGTGCTCTGCAGAGCTAAGCACCGCTCCCGGACCTCTTTCGGCAGAAGGCGCACACCGCAGAGCACTGTGAGCGGCAGAATCGTCTTTGCGCGAAGAAGCAGCTTCTTCGTCTCCGGGAGCCGGAGAGAGCGGCAGCTTCGCAAAGGTGATGAAACAAGCTGTACAACACTGCGATTGTGTGCGCAGCTTGCCAACTGAGAGAAAACAGTACCTGACCACTCTCCTGCCTTTTCTATTCACATGAACATTCGATTGCAAGCTGTTTTGGACAACTTTCTTTCTCTTCTTGCAAAACATTACGCAAACCTCCGTGCAGCCTCTAGAACACGATGGGAGATGTTTTCTGTGCTGGCACAGTTTCTCCTTGCCAGACAGAGTGGAAAAGCTTTTTGCTGAGATGTAGACGAGAAGAGAGGCTAAAGACGAAGGTACGGTGCTCTGCAGAGCTAAGCACCGCTCCCGGACCTCTTTCGGCAGAAGGCGCACACCGCAGAGCACTGTGAGCGGCAGAATCGTCTTTGCGCGAAGAAGCAGCTTCTTCGTCTCCGGGAGCCGGAGAGAGCGGCAGCTTCGCAAAGGTGATGAAACAAGCTGTACAACACTGCGATTGTGTGCGCAGCTTGCCAAGTGAGAGAAAACAGTACCTGACACTCTCCTGCCTTTTCTATTCACATGAACATTCGATTGCAAGCTGTTTTGGACAACTTTCTTTCTCTTCTTGCAAAACACTCGGCAGACCTCCGTGCAGCCTCTAGAACACGATGGGAGATGTTTTCTCTGCTGGCACAGTTTCTCCTTGCCAGACAGAGTGGAAAAGCTTTTTGCTGAGATGTAGACGAGAAGAGAGGCTAAAGACGAAGGTACGGTGCTCTGCAGAGCTAAGCACCGCTCCCGGACCTCTTTCGGCAGAAGGCGCACACCGCAGAGCACTGTGAGCGGCAGAATCCTCTTTGCGTGAAGAAGCAGCTTCTTCGTCTCCGGGAGCCGGAGAGAGCGGCAACTTCGCAAAGGTGATGAAACAAGCTGTACAACACTGCAATTGTGTGCGCAGCTTGCCAACTGAGAGAAAACAGTACCTGACCACTCTCCTGCCTTTTCTATTCACATGAACATTCGATTGCAAGCTGTTTTGGACAACTTTCTTTCTCTTCTTGCAAAACACTCGGCAGACCTCCGTGCAGCCTCTAGAACACGATGGGAGATGTTTTTTGTGCTGGCACAGTTTCTCCTTGCCAGACAGAGTGGAAAAGATTTTTGCTAAGATGTAGAGGAGAAGAGAGGATAAAAACGAAGGTACGGTGCTCTGCAGAGCTAAGCACCGCTCCCGGGTCTCTTTCGGCAGAAGACGCACACTGCAGAGCACTGTGAGCGGCAGAATCCTCTTTGCGCGAAAACGCAGCTTTTTCGTCTCCGGGAGCCGGAGAGAGCGGCAGCTTCGCAAAGGTGATGAAACAAGCTGTACAACACTGCGATTGTGTGCGCAGCTTGCCAACTGAGAGAAAACAGTACCTGACCACTCTCCTGCCTTTTCTATTCACATGAACATTCGATTGGAAGCTTTTTTGGACAACTTTCTTTCTCTTCTTGCAAAACACTCGGCAGACCTCCGTGCATCCTCTAGAACACGATGGGAGATGTTTTCTGTGCTGGCAAAGTTTCTCCTTGCCAGACAGAGTGGAAAAGCTTTTTGCTAAGATGTAGACGAGAAGAGAGGCTAAAGACGAAGGTACGGTGCTCTGCAGAGCTAAGCACAGCTCCCGGGCGTCTTTCGGCGGAAGGCGCACACCGCAGAGCACTGTGAGCGGCAGAATCGTCTTTGCGCGAAGAAGCAGCTTCTTCGTCTCCGGGAGCCGGAGAGAGCGGCAGCTTCGCAAAGGTGATGAAACAAGCTGTACAACACTGCGATTGTGTGCGCAGCTTGCCAACTGAGAGAAAACAGTGCCTGACCACTCTCCTGCCTTTTCAATTCACATGAACATTCGATTGCAAGCTGTTTTGGACAACTTTCTTTCTCTTCTTGCAAAACACTCGGCAGACCTCCGTGCAGCCTCTAGAACACGATGGGAGATGTTTTTTGTGCTGGCACAGTTTCTCCTTGCCAGACAGAGTGGAAAAGCTTTTTGCTAAGATGTAGACGAGAAGAGAGTCTAAAGACGAAGGTACGGTGCTCTGCAGAGCTAAGCACCGCTCCCGGACCTCTTTCGGCAGAAGGCGCACACCGCAGAGCACTGTGAGCGGCAGAATCGTCTTTGCGCGAAGAAGCAGCTTCTTCGTCTCCGGGAGCCGGAGAGAGCGGCAGCTTCGCAAAGGTGATGAAACAAGCTGTACAACACTGCGATTGTGTGCGCAGCTTGCCAACTGAGAGAAAACAGTACCTGACCACTCTCCTGCCTTTTCTATTCACATGAACATTCGATTGCAAGCTGTTTTGGACAACTTTCTTTCTCTTCTTGCAAAACATTACGCAAACCTCCGTGCAGCCTCTAGAACACGATGGGAGATGTTTTCTGTGCTGGCACAGTTTCTCCTTGCCAGACAGAGTGGAAAAGCTTTTTGCTGAGATGTAGACGAGAAGAGAGGCTAAAGACGAAGGTACGGTGCTCTGCAGAGCTAAGCACCGCTCCCGGACCTCTTTCGGCAGAAGGCGCACACCGCAGAGCACTGTGAGCGGCAGAATCGTCTTTGCGCGAAGAAGCAGCTTCTTCGTCTCCGGGAGCCGGAGAGAGCGGCAGCTTCGCAAAGGTGATGAAACAAGCTGTACAACACTGCGATTGTGTGCGCAGCTTGCCAAGTGAGAGAAAACAGTACCTGACACTCTCCTGCCTTTTCTATTCACATGAACATTCGATTGCAAGCTGTTTTGGACAACTTTCTTTCTCTTCTTGCAAAACACTCGGCAGACCTCCGTGCAGCCTCTAGAACACGATGGGAGATGTTTTCTGTGCTGGCACAGTTTCTCCTTGCCAGACAGAGTGGAAAAGCTTTTTGCTGAGATGTAGACGAGAAGAGAGGCTAAAGACGAAGGTACGGTGCTCTGCAGAGCTAAGCACCGCTCCCGGGCCTCTTTCGGCAGAAGGCGCACACCGCAGAGCACTGTGAGCGGCAGAATCCTCTTTGCGTGAAGAAGCAGCTTCTTCGTCTCCGGGAGCCGGAGAGAGCGGCAACTTCGCAAAGGTGATGAAACAAGCTGTACAACACTGCAATTGTGTGCGCAGCTTGCCAACTGAGAGAAAACAGTACCTGACCACTCTCCTGCCTTTTCTATTCACATGAACATTCGATTGCAAGCTGTTTTGGACAACTTTCTTTCTCTTCTTGCAAAACACTCGGCAGACCTCCGTGCAGCCTCTAGAACACGATGGGAGATGTTTTTTGTGCTGGCACAGTTTCTCCTTGCCAGACAGAGTGGAAAAGATTTTTGCTAAGATGTAGAGGAGAAGAGAGGATAAAAACGAAGGTACGGTGCTCTGCAGAGCTAAGCACCCCTCCCGGGTCTCTTTCGGCAGAAGACGCACACTGCAGAGCACTGTGAGCGGCAGAATCCTCTTTGCGCGAAAACGCAGCTTTTTCGTCTCCGGGAGCCGGAGAGAGCGGCAACTTCGCAAAGGTGATGAAACAAGCTGTACAACACTGCGATTGTGTGCGCAGCTTGCCAACTGAGAGAAAACAGTACCTGACCACTCTCCTGCCTTTTCTATTCACATGAACATTCGATTGGAAGCTGTTTTGGACAACTTTCTTTCTCTTCTTGCAAAACACTCGGCAGACCTCCGTGCAGCCTCTAGAACACGATGGGAGATGTTTTCTGTGCTGGCAAAGTTTCTCCTTGCCAGACAGAGTGGAAAAGCTTTTTGCTAAGATGTAGACGAGAAGAGAGGCTAAAGACGAAGGTACGGTGCTCTGCAGAGCTAAGCACAGCTCCCGGGCGTCTTTCGGCGGAAGGCGCACACCGCAGAGCACTGTGAGCGGCAGAATCGTCTTTGCGCGAAGAAGCAGCTTCTTCGTCTCCGGGAGCCGGAGAGAGCGGCAGCTTCGCAAAGGTGATGAAACAAGCTGTACAACACTGCGATTGTGTGCGCAGCTTGCCAACTGAGAGAAAACAGTGCCTGACCACTCTCCTGCCTTTTCAATTCACATGAACATTCGATGGCAAGCTGTTTTGGACAACTTTCTTTCTCTTCTTGCAAAACACTCGGCAGACCTCCGTGCAGCCTCTAGAACACGATGGGAGATGTTTTCTGTGCTGGCACAGTTTCTCCTTGCCAGACAGAGTGGAAAAGCTTTTTGCTAAGATGTAGACGAGAAGAGAGGCTAAAGACGAAGGTACGGTGCTCTGCAGAGCTAAGCACCGCTCCCGGACCTCTTTCGGCAGAAGGCGCACACCGCAGAGCACTGTGAGCGGCAGAATCGTCTTTGCGCGAAGAAGCAGCTTCTTCGTCTCCGGGAGCCGGAGAGAGCGGCAACTTCGCAAAGGTGATGAAACAAGCTGTACAACACTGCGATTGTGTGCGCAGCTTGCCAACTGAGAGAAAACAGTACCTGACCACTCTCCTGCCTTTTCTATTCACATGAACATTCGATTGGAAGCTGTTTTGGACAACTTTCTTTCTCTTCTTGCAAAACACTCGGCAGACCTCCGTGCAGCCTCTAGAACACGATGGGAGATGTTTTCTGTGCTGG
Source organism: Melozone crissalis (assembly GCF_028551555.1). NCBI lineage: Eukaryota > Metazoa > Chordata > Aves > Passeriformes > Passerellidae > Melozone > Melozone crissalis. The sequence continues at coordinate 417,195 of NW_026536005.1, forward strand.
CACAGTTTCTCCTTGCCAGACAGAGTGGAAAAGCTTTTTGCTAAGATGTAGACGAGAAGAGAGGCTAAAGACGAAGGTACGGTGCTCTGCAGAGCTAAGCACCGCTCCCGGACCTCTTTCGGCAGAAGGCGCACACCGCAGAGCACTGTGAGCGGCAGAATCGTCTTTGCGCGAAGAAGCAGCTTCTTCGTCTCCGGGAGCCGGAGAGAGCGGCAGCTTCGCAAAGGTGATGAAACAAGCTGTACAACACTGCGATTGTGTGCGCAGCTTGCCAACTGAGAGAAAACAGTACCTGACCACTCTCCTGCCTTTTCTATTCACATGAACATTCGATTGGAAGCTGTTTTGGACAACTTTCTTTCTCTTCTTGCAAAACATTACGCAAACCTCCGTGCAGCCTCTAGAACACGATGGGAGATGTTTTCTGTGCTGGCACAGTTTCTCCTTGCCAGACAGAGTGGAAAAGCTTTTTGCTGAGATGTAGACGAGAAGAGAGGCTAAAGACGAAGGTACGGTGCTCTGCAGAGCTAAGCACCGCTCCCGGACCTCTTTCGGCAGAAGGCGCACACCGCAGAGCACTGTGAGCGGCAGAATCGTCTTTGCGCGAAGAAGCAGCTTCTTCGTCTCCGGGAGCCGGAGAGAGCGGCAGCTTCGCAAAGGTGATGAAACAAGCTGTACAACACTGCGATTGTGTGCGCAGCTTGCCAACTGAGAGAAAACAGTACCTGACACTCTCCTGCCTTTTCTATTCACATGAACATTCGATTGCAAGCTGTTTTGGACAACTTTCTTTCATTTCTTGCAAAACACTCGGCAGACCTCCGTGCAGCCTCTAGAACACGATGGGAGATGTTTTCTGTGCTGGCACAGTTTCTCCTTGCCAGACAGAGTGGAAAAGCTTTTTGCTGAAATGTAGACGAGAAGAGAGGCTATAGACGAAGGTACGGTGCTCTGCAGAGCTAAGCACCGCTCCCGGACCTCTTTCGGCAGAAGGCGCACACCGCAGAGCACTGTGAGCGGCAGAATCCTCTTTGCGTGAAGAAGCAGCTTCTTCGTCTCCGGGAGCCGGAGAGTGCGGCAACTTCGCAAAGGTGATGAAACAAGCTGTACAACACTGCGATTGTGTGCGCAGCTTGCCAACTGAGAGAAAACAGTACCTGACCACTCTCCTGCCTTTTCTATTCACATGAACATTCGATTGCAAGCTGTTTTGGACAACTTTCTTTCTCTTCTTGCAAAACACTCGGCAGACCTCCGTGCAGCCTCTAGAACACGATGGGAGATGTTTTTTGTGCTGGCACAGTTTCTCCTTGCCAGACAGAGTGGAAAAGATTTTTGCTAAGATGTAGAGGAGAAGAGAGGATAAAAACGAAGGTACGGTGCTCTGCAGAGCTAAGCACAGCTCCCGGACCTCTTTCGGCAGAAGGCGCACACCGCAGAGCACTGTGAGCGGCAGAATCGTCTTTGCGCGAAGAAGCAGCTTCTTCGTCTCCGGGAGCCGGAGAGAGCGGCAGCTTCGCAAAGGTGATGAAACAAGCTGTACAACACTGCGATTGTGTGCGCAGCTTGCCAACTGAGAGAAAACAGTACCTGACCACTCTCCTGCCTTTTATATTCACATGAACATTCGATTGCAAGCTCTTTTGGACAACTTTCTTTCATTTCTTGCAAAACACTCGGCAGACCTCCGTGCAGCCTCTAGAACACGATGGGAGATGTTTTCTGTGCTGGCACAGTTTCTCCTTGCCAGACAGAGTGGAAAAGCTTTTTGCTAAGATGTAGACGAGAAGAGAGGCTAAAGAAGCAGGTATGGTGCTCTGGAGAGCTAAGCACAGCTCCCGAGCCTCTTTCGGCAGAAGGCGCACACCGCAGAGCACTGTGAGCGGCAGAATCCTCTTTGCGCGAAGAAGCAGCTTCTTCGTCTCCGGGAGCCGGAGAGAGCGGCAACTTCGCAAAAGTGATGAAACAAGCTGTACAACACTGCGATTGTGTGCGCAGCTTGCCAACTGAGAGAAAACAGTACCTGACCACTCTCCTGCCTTTTCTATTCACATGAACATTCGATTGCAAGCTGTTTTGGACAACTTTCTTTCTCTTCTTGCAAAACACTCGGCAGACCTCCGTGCAGCCTCTAGAACACGATGGGAGATGTTTTCTGTGCTGGCACAGTTTCTCCTTGCCTGACAGAGTGGAAAAGCTTTTTGCTGAGATGTAGACGAGAAGAGAGGCTAAAGACGAAGGTACGGTGCTCTGCAGAGCTACGCACCGCTCCCGGACCTCTTTCGGCAGAAGGCGCACACCGCAGAGCACTGTGAGCGGCAGAATCCTCTTTGCGTGAAGAAGCAGCTTCTTCGTCTCCGGGAGCCGGAGAGAGCGGCAACTTCGCAAAGGTGATGAAACAAGCTGTACAACACTGCGATTGTGTGCGCAGCTTGCCAACTGAGAGAAAACAGTACCTGACCACTCTCCTGCCTTTTCTATTCACATGAACATTCGATTGCAAGCTGTTTTGGACAACTTTCTTTCTCTTCTTGCAAAACACTCGGCAGACCTCCGTGCAGCCTCTAGAACACGATGGGAGATGTTTTCTGTGCTGGCACAGTTTCTCCTTGCCTGACAGAATGGAAAAGCTTTTTGCTGAGATGTAGAGGAGAAGAGAGGCTAAAGACGAAGGTACGGTGCTCTGCAGACCTAAGCACCGCTCCCGGACCTCTTTCGGCAGAAGCCGCACACCGCAGAGCACTGTGAGCGGCAGAATCCTCGTTGCGCGAAGAAGCAGCTTCTTCGTCTCCGGGAGCCGGAGAGAGCGGCAGCTTCGCAAAGGTGATGAAACAAGCTGTACAACACTGCGATTGTGTGCGCAGATTGCCAACTGAGAGAAAACAGTACCTGACCACTCTCCTGCCTTTTCTATTCACATGAACATTCGATTGCAAGCTGTTTTGGACAACTTTCTTTCTCTTCTTGCAAAACACTCGGCAGACCTCCGTGCAGCCTCTAGAACACGATGGGAGATGTTTTCTGTGCTGGCACAGTTTCTCCTTGCCAGACAGAGTGGAAAAGCTTTTTGCTAATATGTAGACGAGAAAATAAGCTAAAGACGAAGGCACGGTGCTCTGCAGAGCTAAGCACCGCTCCCGGACCTCTTTCGGCAGAAGGCGCACACCGCAGAGCACTGTGAGCGGCAGAATCGTCTTTGCGCGAAGAAGCAGCTTCTTCGTCTCCGGGAGCCGGAGAGAGCGGCAGCTTCGCAAAGGTGATGAAACAAGCTGTACAACACTGCGATTGTGTGCGCAGCTTGCCAACTGAGAGAAAACAGTACCTGACCACTCTCCTGCCTTTTCTATTCACATGAACATTCGATTGCAAGCTGTTTTGGACAACTTTCTTTCTCTTCTTGCAAAACACTCGGCAGACCTCCGTGCAGCCTCTAGAACACGATGGGAGATGTTTTCTGTGCTGGCACAGTTTCTCCTTGCCAGACAGAGTGGAAAAGCTTTTTGCTAAGATGTAGACGAGAAGATAAGCTAAAGACGAAGGTACGGTGCTCTGCAGAGCTAAGCACCGCTCCCGGGCGTCTTTCGGCAGAAGGCGCACACCGCAGAGCACTGTGAGCGGCAGAATCCTCTTTGCGCGAAGAAGCAGCTTCTTCGTCTCCGGGAGCCGGAGAGAGCGGCAGCTTCGCAAAGGTGATGAAACAAGCTGTACAACACTGCGATTGTGGGCGCAGCTTGCCAACTGAGAGAAAACAGTACCTGACCACTCTCCTGCCTTTTCTATTCACATGAACATTCGATTGCAAGCTGTTTTGGACAACTTTCTTTCTCTTCTTGCAAAACACTCGGCAAACCTCCGTGCAGCCTCTAGAACACGATGGGAGATGTTTTATGTGCTGGCAAATTTTCTCCTTGCCAGACAGAGTGGAAAAGCTTTTTGCTGAGATGTAGACGAGAAGAGAGGCTAAAGACGAAGGTACGGTGCTCTGCAGAGCTAAGCACCGCTCCCGGACCTCTTTCGGCAGAAGGCGCACACCGCAGAGCACTGTGAGCGGCAGAATCGTCTTTGCGCGAAGAAGCAGCTTCTTCGTCTCCGGGAGCCGGAGAGAGCGGCAACTTCGCAAAGGTGATGAAACAAGCTGTACAACACTGCGATTGTGTGCGCAGCATGCCAAGTGAGAGAAAACAGTACCTGACACTCTCCTGCCTTTTCTAATCGCATGAACATTCGATTGCAAGCTGTTTTGGACAACTTTCTTTCTCTTCTTGCAAAACACTCGGCAGACCTCCGTGCAGCCTCTAGAACACGATGGGAGATGTTTTCTCTGCTGGCACAGTTTCTCCTTGCCAGACAGAGTGGAAAAGCTTTTTGCTAAGATGTAGACGAGAAGAGAGGCTAAAGAAGCAGGTATGGTGCTCTGGAGAGCTAAGCACAGCTCCCGGGCCTCTTTCGGCAGAAGGCGCACACCGCAGAGCACTGTGAGCGGCAGAATCCTCTTTGCGCGAAGAAGCAGCTTCTTCGTCTCCGGGAGCCGGAGAGAGCGGCAGCTTCGCAAAGGTGATGAAACAAGCTGTACAACACTGCATTTGTGTGCGCAGCTTGCCAAGTGAGAGAAAACAGTACCTGACCACTCTCCTGCCTTTTCTATTCACATGAACATTCGATTGCAAGCTGTGTTGGACAACTTTCTTTCATTTCTTGCAAAACACTCGGCAGACCTCCGTGCAGCCTCTAGAACACGATGGGAGATGTTTTTTGTGCTGGCAAAGTTTCTCCTTGCCAGACAGAGTGGAAAAGCTTTTTGCTGAGATGGAGACGAGAAGAGAGGCTAAAGACGAAGGTACGGTGCTCTGCAGAGCTAAGCACCGCTCCCGGACCTCTTTCGGCAGAAGGCGCACACCGCAGAGCACTGTGAGCGGCAGCATCGCCTTTGCGCGAAGAAGCAGCTTCTTCGTCTCCGGGAGCCGGAGAGAGCGGCAGCTTCGCAAAGGTGATGAAACAAGCTGTACAACACTGCGATTGTGTGCGCAGCTTGCCAACTGAGAGAAAACAGTACCTGACCACTCTCCTGCCTTTTCTATTCACATGAACATTCGATTGCAAGCTGTTTTGGACAACTTTCTTTCATTTTTTCCAAAACACTCGGCAGACCTCCGTGCAGCCTCTAGAACACGATGGGAGATGTTTTTTGTGCTGTCACAGTTTCTCCTTGCCAGACAGAGTGGAAAAGCTTTTTGCAAAGATGTAGACGAGAAGAGAGGCTAAAAACGAAGGTACGGTGCTCTGCAGAGCTAAGCACCGCTCCCGGACCTCTTTCGGCAGAAGGCGCACACCGCAGAGCACTGTGAGCGGCAGAATCGTCTTTGCGCGAAAATGCAGCTTCTTCGTCTCCGGGAGCCGGAGAGAGCGGCAGCTTCGCAAAGGTGATGAAACAAGCTGTACAACACTGCGATTGTGTGCGCAGCTTGCCAAGTGAGAGAAAACAGTACCTGACACTCTCCTGTCTTTTCTAATCGCATGAACATTCGATTGCAAGCTGTTTTGGACAACTTTCTTTCTCTTCTTGCAAAACAATCGGCAGACCTCCGTGCAGCCTCTAGAACACGATGGGAGATGTTTTCTGTGCTGGCATAGTTTCTCCTTGCCAGACAGAGTGGAAAAGCTTTTTGCTAAGATGTAGACGAGAAGAGAGGCTAAAGAAGCAGGTATGGTGCTCTGCAGAGCTAAGCACAGCTCCCGGGCCTCTTTCGGCAGAAGGCGCACACCGCAGCGCACTGTGAGCGGCAGAATCGTCTTTGCGCGAAGAAGCAGCTTCTTCGTCTCCGGGAGCCGGAGAGAGCGGCAGCTTCGCAAAGGTGATGAAACAAGCTGTACAACACTGTGATTGTGTGCGCAGCTTGCCAACTGAGAGAAAACAGTACCTGACCACTCTCCTGCCTTTTCTATTCACATGAACTTTCGATTGCAAGCTGTTTTGGACAACTTTCTTTCATTTCTTGCAAAACACTCGGCAGACCTCCGTGCAGCCTCTAGAACACGATGGGAGATGTTTTCTGTGCTGGCACAGTTTCTCCTTGCCAGACAGAGTGGAAAAGCTTTTTGCTGAGATGTAGACGAGAAGAGAGGCTAAAGACGAAGGTACGGTGCTCTGCAGAGCTAAGCACCGCTCCCGGACCTCTTTCGGCAGAAGGCGCACACCGCAGAGCACTGTGAGCGGCAGAATCGTCTTTGCGCGAAGAAGCAGCTTCTTCGTCTCCGGGAGCCGGAGAGAGCGGCAACTTCGCAAAGGTGATGAAACAAGCTGTACAACACTGCGATTGTGTGCGCAGCTTGCCAACTGAGAGAAAACAGTACCTGACCACTCTCCTGCCTTTTCTATTCACATGAACATTCGATTGCAAGCTGTTTTGGACAACTTTCTTTCTCTTCTTGCAAAACACTCGGCAGACCTCCGTGCAGCTTCTAGAACACGATGGGAGATGTTTTCTGTGCTGGCACAGTTTCTCCTTGCCAGACAGAGTGGAAAAGCTTTTTGCTAAGATGTAGACGAGAGCAGACGCTAAAGACGAAGGTACGGTGCTCTGCAGAGCTAAGCACCGCTCCCGGGCCTCTTTCGGCAGAAGGCGCACACCGCAGAGCACTGTGAGTGGCAGAATCGTCTTTGCGCGAAGAAGCAGCTTCTTCATCTCCGGGAGCCGGAGAGAGCGGCAGCTTCGCAAAGGTGATGAAACAAGCTGTACAACACTGCGATTGTGTGCGCAGCTTGCCAACTGAGAGAAAACAGTACCTGACCACTCTCCTGCCTTTTCTATTCACATGAACATTCGATGGCAAGCTGTTTTGGACAACTTTCTTTCTCTTCTTGCAAAACACTCGGCAGACCTCCGTGCAGCCTCTAGAACACGATGGGAGATGTTTTCTGTGCTGGCACAGTTTCTCCTTGCCAGACAGTGTGGAAAAGCTTTTTGCTGAAATATAGACGAGAAGAGAGGATAAAGACGAAGGTACGGTGCTCTGCAGAGCTAAGCACCGCTCCCGGACCTCTTTCGGCAGAAGGCGCACACCGCAGAGCACTGTGAGCGGCAGAATCGTCTTTGCGCGAAGAAGCAGCTTCTTCGTCTCCGGGAGCCGGAGAGAGCGGCAGCTTCGCAAAGGTGATGAAACAAGCTGTACAACACTGCGATTGTGTGCGCAGCTTGCCAAGTGAGAGAAAACAGTACCTGACACTCTCCTGCCTTTTCTATTCACATGAACATTCGATTGCAAGCTGTTTTGGACAACTTTCTTTCTCTTCTTGCAAAACACTCGGCAGACCTCCGTGCAGCCTCTAGAACACGATGGGAGATGTTTTCTCTGCTGGCACAGTTTCTCCTTGCCAGACAGAGTGGAAAAGCTTTTTGCTGAGATGTAGACGAGAAGAGAGGCTAAAGACGAAGGTACGGTGCTCTGCAGAGCTAAGCACCGCTCCCGGACCTCTTTCGGCAGAAGGCGCACACCGCAGAGCACTGTGAGCGGCAGAATCCTCTTTGCGTGAAGAAGCAGCTTCTTCGTCTCCGGGAGCCGGAGAGAGCGGCAACTTCGCAAAGGTGATGAAACAAGCTGTACAACACTGCAATTGTGTGCGCAGCTTGCCAACTGAGAGAAAACATTACCTGACCACTCTCCTGCCTTTTCTATTCACATGAACATTCGATTGCAAGCTGTTTTGGACAACTTTCTTTCTCTTCTTGCAAAACACTCGGCAGACCTCCGTGCAGCCTCTAGAACACGATGGGAGATGTTTTTTGTGCTGGCACAGTTTCTCCTTGCCAGACAGAGTGGAAAAGATTTTTGCTAAGATGTAGAGGAGAAGAGAGGATAAAAACGAAGGTACGGTGCTCTGCAGAGCTAAGCACCGCTCCCGGGTCTCTTTCGGCAGAAGACGCACACTGCAGAGCACTGTGAGCGGCAGAATCCTCCTTGCGCGAAAACGCAGCTTTTTCGTCTCCGGGAGCCGGAGAGAGCGGCAGCTTCGCAAAGGTGATGAAACAAGCTGTACAACACTGCGATTGTGTGCGCAGCTTGCCAACTGAGAGAAAACAGTACCTGACCACTCTCCTGCCTTTTCTATTCACATGAACATTCGATTGGAAGCTGTTTTGGACAACTTTCTTTCTCTTCTTGCAAAACACTCGGCAGACCTCCGTGCATCCTCTAGAACACGATGGGAGATGTTTTCTGTGCTGGCAAAGTTTCTCCTTGCCAGACAGAGTGGAAAAGCTTTTTGCTAAGATGTAGACGAGAAGAGAGGCTAAAGACGAAGGTACGGTGCTCTGCAGAGCTAAGCACAGCTCCCGGGCGTCTTTCGGCGGAAGGCGCACACCGCAGAGCACTGTGAGCGGCAGAATCGTCTTTGCGCGAAGAAGCAGCTTCTTCGTCTCCGGGAGCCGGAGAGAGCGGCAGCTTCGCAAAGGTGATGAAACAAGCTGTACAACACTGCGATTGTGTGCGCAGCTTGCCAACTGAGAGAAAACAGTACCTGACACTCTCCTGCCTTTTCTATTCACATGAACATTCGATTGCAAGCTGTTTTGGACAACTTTCTTTCTCTTCTTGCAAAACATTCGGCAGACCTCCGTGCAGCCTCTAGAACACGATGGGAGATGTTTTCTCTGCTGGCACAGTTTCTCCTTGCCAGACAGAGTGGAAAAGCTTTTTGCTGAGATGTAGACGAGAAGAGAGGCTAAAGACGAAGGTACGGTGCTCTGCAGAGCTAAGCACCGCTCCCGGACCTCTTTCGGCAGAAGGCGCACACCGCAGAGCACTGTGAGCGGCAGAATCCTCTTTGCGTGAAGAAGCAGCTTCTTCGTCTCCGGGAGCCGGAGAGAGCGGCAACTTCGCAAAGGTGATGAAACAAGCTGTACAACACTGCAATTGTGTGCGCAGCTTGCCAACTGAGAGAAAACAGTACCTGACCACTCTCCTGCCTTTTCTATTCACATGAACATTCGATTGCAAGCTGTTTTGGACAACTTTCTTTCTCTTCTTGCAAAACACTCGGCAGACCTCCGTGCAGCCTCTAGAACACGATGGGAGATGTTTTTTGTGCTGGCACAGTTTCTCCTTGCCAGACAGAGTGGAAAAGATTTTTGCTAAGATGTAGAGGAGAAGAGAGGATAAAAACGAAGGTACGGTGCTCTGCAGAGCTAAGCACCGCTCCCGGGTCTCTTTCGGCAGAAGAGGCACACTGCAGAGCACTGTGAGCGGCAGAATCCTCTTTGCGCGAAAACGCAGCTTTTTCGTCTCCGGGAGCCGGAGAGAGCGGCAACTTCGCAAAGGTGATGAAACAAGCTGTACAACACTGCGATTGTGGGCGCAGCTTGCCAACTGAGAGAAAACAGTACCTGACCACTCTCCTGCCTTTTCTATTCACATGAACATTCGATTGGAAGCTGTTTTGGACAACTTTCTTTCTCTTCTTGCAAAACACTCGGCAGACCTCCGTGCAGCCTCTAGAACACGATGGGAGATGTTTTCTGTGCTGGCACAGTTTCTCCTTGCCAGACAGAGTGGAAAAGCTTTTTGCTAAGATGTAGACGAGAAGAGAGTCTAAAGACGAAGGTACGGTGCTCTGCAGAGCTAAGCACAGCTCCCGGGCGTCTTTCGGCGGAAGGCGCACACCGCAGAGCACTGTGAGCGGCAGAATCGTCTTTGCGCGAAGAAGCAGCTTCTTCGTCTCCGGGAGCCGGAGAGAGCGGCAGCTTCGCAAAGGTGATGAAACAAGCTGTACAACACTGCGATTGTGTGCGCAGCTTGCCAACTGAGAGAAAACAGTGCCTGACCACTCTCCTGCCTTTTCAATTCACATGAACATTCGATTGCAAGCTGTTTTGGACAACTTTCTTTCTCTTCTTGCAAAACACTCGGCAGACCTCCGTGCAGCCTCTAGAACACGATGGGAGATGTTTTCTGTGCTGGCACAGTTTCTCCTTGCCAGACAGAGTGGAAAAGCTTTTTGCTAAGATGTAGACGAGAAGAGAGGCTAAAGACGAAGGTACGGTGCTCTGCAGAGCTAAGCACCGCTCCCGGACCTCTTTCGGCAGAAGGCGCACACCGCAGAGCACTGTGAGCGGCAGAATCGTCTTTGCGCGAAGAAGCAGCTTCTTCGTCTCCGGGAACCGGAGAGAGCGGCAGCTTCGCAAAGGTGATGAAACAAGCTGTACAACACTGCGATTGTGTGCGCAGCTTGCCAACTGAGAGAAAACAGTACCTGACCACTCTCCTGCCTTTTCTATTCACATGAACATTCGATTGCAAGCTGTTTTGGACAACTTTCTTTCTCTTCTTGCAAAACATTACGCAAATCTCCGTGCAGCCTCTAGAACACGATGGGAGATGTTTTCTGTGCTGGCACAGTTTCTCCTTGCCAGACAGAGTGGAAAAGCTTTTTGCTGAGATGTAGACGAGAAGAGAGGCTAAAGACGAAGGTACGGTGCTCTGCAGAGCTACGCACCGCTCCCGGACCTCTTTCGGCAGAAGGCGCACACCGCAGAGCACTGTGAGCGGCAGAATCCTCTTTGCGTGAAGAAGCAGCTTCTTCGTCTCCGGGAGCCGGAGAGAGCGGCAACTTCGCAAAGGTGATGAAACAAGCTGTACAACACTGCGATTGTGTGCGCAGCTTGCCAACTGAGAGAAAACAGTACCTGACCACTCTCCTGCCTTTTCTATTCACATGAACATTCGATTGCAAGCTGTTTTGGACAACTTTCTTTCTCTTCTTGCAAAACACTCGGCAGACCTCCGTGCAGCCTCTAGAACACGATGGGAGATGTTTTCTGTGCTGGCACAGTTTCTCCTTGCCTGACAGAGTGGAAAAGCTTTTTGCTGAGATGTAGAGGAGAAGAGAGGCTAAAGACGAAGGTACGGTGCTCTGCAGAGCTAAGCACCGCTCCCGGACCTCTTTCGGCAGAAGCCGCACACCGCAGAGCACTGTGAGCGGCAGAATCGTCTTTGCGCGAAGAAGCAGCTTCTTCGTCTCCGGGAGCCGGAGAGAGCGGCAGCTTCGCAAAGGTGATGAAACAAGCTGTACAACACTGCGATTGTGTGCGCAGATTGCCAACTGAGAGAAAACAGTACCTGACCACTCTCCTGCCTTTTCTATTCACATGAACATTCGATTGCAAGCTGTTTTGGACAACTTTCTTTCTCTTCTTGCAAAACACTCGGCAGACCTCCGTGCAGCCTCTAGAACACGATGGGAGATGTTTTCTGTGCTGGCACAGTTTCTCCTTGCCAGACAGAGTGGAAAAGCTTTTTGCTGAGATGTAGACGAGAAGAGAGGCTAAAGACGAAGGTACGGTGCTCTGCAGAGCTAAGCACCGCTCCCGGACCTCTTTCGGCAGAAGCCGCACACCGCAGAGCACTGTGAGCGGCAGCATCGTCTTTGCGCGAAGAAGCAGCTTCTTCGTCTCCGGGAGCCGGAGAGAGCGGCAACTTCGCAAAGGTGATGAAACAAGCTGTACAACACTGCGATTGTGTGCGCAGCTTGCCAACTGAGAGAAAACAGTACCTGACCACTCTCCTGCCTTTTCTATTCACATGAACGTTCGATTGGAAGCTGTTTTGGACAACTTTCTTTCTCTTCTTGCAAAACACTCGGCAGACCTCCGTGCAGCCTCTAGAACACGATGGGAGATGTTTTCTGTGCTGGCACAGTTTCTCCTTGCCAGACAGAGTGGAAAAGCTTTTTGCTGAGATGTAGACGAGAAGAGAGGCTAAAGACGAAGGTACGGTGCTCTGCAGAGCTAAGCACCGCTCCCGGACCTCTTTCGGCAGAAGGCGCACACCGCAGAGCACTGTGAGCGGCAGCATCGTCTTTGCGCGAAGAAGCAGCTTCTTCGTCTCCGGGAGCCGGAGAGAGCGGCAACTTCGCAAAGGTGATGAAACAAGCTGTACAACACTGCGATTGTGTGCGCAGCTTGCCAACTGAGAGAAAACAGTACCTGACACTCTCCTGCATTTCTATTCACATGAACATTCGATTGCAAGCTGTTTTGGACAACTTTCTTTCTCTTCTTGCAAAACACTCGGCAGACCTCCGTGCAGCCTCTAGAACACGATGGGAGATGTTTTCTGTGCTGGCACAGTTTCTCCTTGCCAGACAGAGTGGAAAAGCTTTTTGCTAAGATGTAGACGAGAAGAGAGGCTAAAGAAGCAGGTATGGTGCTCTGGAGAGCTAAGCACAGCTCCCGGGCCTCTTTCGGCAGAAGGCGCACACCGCAGAGCACTGTGAGCGGCAGAATCCTCTTTGCGCGAAGAAGCAGCTTCTTCGTCTCCGGGAGCCGGAGAGAGCGGCAGCTTCGCAAAGGTGATGAAACAAGCTGTACAACACTGCGATTGTGTGCGCAGCTTGCCAACTGAGAGAAAACAGTACCTGACCACTCTCCTGCCTTTTCTATTCACATGAACATTCGATTGCAAGCTGTTTTGGACAACTTTCTTTCATTTTTTGCAAAACACTCGGCAGACCTCCGTGCAGCCTCTAGAACACGATGGGAGATGTTTTTTGTGCTGTCACAGTTTCTCCTTGCCAGACAGAGTGGAAAAGCTTTTTGCAAAGATGTAGACGAGAAGAGAGGCTAAAAACGAAGGTACGGTGCTCTGCAGAGCTAAGCACAGTTCCCGGACCTCTTTCGGCAGAAGGCGCACACCGCAGAGCACTGTGAGCGGCAGAATCGTCTTTGCGCGAAGAAGCAGCTTCTTCGTCTCCGGGAGCCGGAGAGAGCGGCAGCTTCGCAAAGGTGATGAAACAAGCTGTACAACACTGCGATTGTGTGCGCAGCTTGCCAAGTGAGAGAAAACAGTACCTGACACTCTCCTGCCTTTTCTATTCACATGAACATTCGATTGCAAGCTGTTTTGGACAACTTTCTTTCTCTTCTTGCAAAACACTCGGCAGACCTCCGTGCAGCCTCTAGAACACGATGGGAGATGTTTTCTCTGCTGGCACAGTTTCTCCTTGCCAGACAGAGTGGAAAAGCTTTTTGCTGAGATGTAGACGAGAAGAGAGGCTAAAGACGAAGGTACGGTGCTCTGCAGAGCTAAGCACCGCTCCCGGACCTCTTTCGGCAGAAGGCGCACACCGCAGAGCACTGTGAGCGGCAGAATCCTCTTTGCGTGAAGAAGCAGCTTCTTCGTCTCCGGGAGCCGGAGAGAGCGGCAACTTCGCAAAGGTGATGAAACAAGCTGTACAACACTGCAATTGTGTGCGCAGCTTGCCAACTGAGAGAAAACATTACCTGACCACTCTCCTGCCTTTTCTATTCACATGAACATTCGATTGCAAGCTGTTTTGGACAACTTTCTTTCTCTTCTTGCAAAACACTCGGCAGACCTCCGTGCAGCCTCTAGAACACGATGGGAGATGTTTTTTGTGCTGGCACAGTTTCTCCTTGCCAGACAGAGTGGAAAAGATTTTTGCTAAGATGTAGAGGAGAAGAGAGGATAAAAACGAAGGTACGGTGCTCTGCAGAGCTAAGCACCGCTCCCGGGTCTCTTTCGGCAGAAGACGCACACTGCAGAGCACTGTGAGCGGCAGAATCCTCCTTGCGCGAAAACGCAGCTTTTTCGTCTCCGGGAGCCGGAGAGAGCGGCAGCTTCGCAAAGGTGATGAAACAAGCTGTACAACACTGCGATTGTGTGCGCAGCTTGCCAACTGAGAGAAAACAGTACCTGACCACTCTCCTGCCTTTTCTATTCACATGAACATTCGATTGGAAGCTGTTTTGGACAACTTTCTTTCTCTTCTTGCAAAACACTCGGCAGACCTCCGTGCATCCTCTAGAACACGATGGGAGATGTTTTCTGTGCTGGCAAAGTTTCTCCTTGCCAGACAGAGTGGAAAAGCTTTTTGCTAAGATGTAGACGAGAAGAGAGGCTAAAGACGAAGGTACGGTGCTCTGCAGAGCTAAGCACAGCTCCCGGGCGTCTTTCGGCGGAAGGCGCACACCGCAGAGCACTGTGAGCGGCAGAATCGTCTTTGCGCGAAGAAGCAGCTTCTTCGTCTCCGGGAGCCGGAGAGAGCGGCAGCTTCGCAAAGGTGATGAAACAAGCTGTACAACACTGCGATTGTGTGCGCAGCTTGCCAACTGAGAGAAAACAGTACCTGACCACTCTCCTGCCTTTTCTATTCACATGAACTTTCGATTGCAAGCTGTTTTGGACAACTTTCTTTCATTTCTTGCAAAACACTCGGCAGACCTCCGTGCAGCCTCTAGAACACGATGGGAGATGTTTTCTGTGCTGGCACAGTTTCTCCTTGCCAGACAGAGTGGAAAAGCTTTTTGCTGAGATGTAGACGAGAAGAGAGGCTAAAGACGAAGGTACGGTGCTCTGCAGAGCTAAGCACCGCTCCCGGACCTCTTTCGGCAGAAGGCGCACACCGCAGAGCACTGTGAGCGGCAGAATCGTCTTTGCGCGAAGAAGCAGCTTCTTCGTCTCCGGGAGCCGGAGAGAGCGGCAACTTCGCAAAGGTGATGAAACAAGCTGTACAACACTGCGATTGTGTGCGCAGCTTGCCAACTGAGAGAAAACAGTACCTGACCACTCTCCTGCCTTTTCTATTCACATGAACATTCGATTGCAAGCTGTTTTGGACAACTTTCTTTCTCTTCTTGCAAAACACTCGGCAGACCTCCGTGCAGCTTCTAGAACACGATGGGAGATGTTTTCTGTGCTGGCACAGTTTCTCCTTGCCAGACAGAGTGGAAAAGCTTTTTGCTAAGATGTAGACGAGAGCAGACGCTAAAGACGAAGGTACGGTGCTCTGCAGAGCTAAGCACCGCTCCCGGGCCTCTTTCGGCAGAAGGCGCACACCGCAGAGCACTGTGAGTGGCAGAATCGTCTTTGCGCGAAGAAGCAGCTTCTTCATCTCCGGGAGCCGGAGAGAGCGGCAGCTTCGCAAAGGTGATGAAACAAGCTGTACAACACTGCGATTGTGTGCGCAGCTTGCCAACTGAGAGAAAACAGTACCTGACCACTCTCCTGCCTTTTCTATTCACATGAACATTCGATGGCAAGCTGTTTTGGACAACTTTCTTTCTCTTCTTGCAAAACACTCGGCAGACCTCCGTGCAGCCTCTAGAACACGATGGGAGATGTTTTCTGTGCTGGCACAGTTTCTCCTTGCCAGACAGTGTGGAAAAGCTTTTTGCTGAAATATAGACGAGAAGAGAGGATAAAGACGAAGGTACGGTGCTCTGCAGAGCTAAGCACCGCTCCCGGACCTCTTTCGGCAGAAGGCGCACACCGCAGAGCACTGTGAGCGGCAGAATCGTCTTTGCGCGAAGAAGCAGCTTCTTCGTCTCCGGGAGCCGGAGAGAGCGGCAGCTTCGCAAAGGTGATGAAACAAGCTGTACAACACTGCGATTGTGTGCGCAGCTTGCCAAGTGAGAGAAAACAGTACCTGACACTCTCCTGCCTTTTCTATTCACATGAACATTCGATTGCAAGCTGTTTTGGACAACTTTCTTTCTCTTCTTGCAAAACACTCGGCAGACCTCCGTGCAGCCTCTAGAACACGATGGGAGATGTTTTCTCTGCTGGCACAGTTTCTCCTTGCCAGACAGAGTGGAAAAGCTTTTTGCTGAGATGTAGACGAGAAGAGAGGCTAAAGACGAAGGTACGGTGCTCTGCAGAGCTAAGCACCGCTCCCGGACCTCTTTCGGCAGAAGGCGCACACCGCAGAGCACTGTGAGCGGCAGAATCCTCTTTGCGTGAAGAAGCAGCTTCTTCGTCTCCGGGAGCCGGAGAGAGCGGCAACTTCGCAAAGGTGATGAAACAAGCTGTACAACACTGCAATTGTGTGCGCAGCTTGCCAACTGAGAGAAAACATTACCTGACCACTCTCCTGCCTTTTCTATTCACATGAACATTCGATTGCAAGCTGTTTTGGACAACTTTCTTTCTCTTCTTGCAAAACACTCGGCAGACCTCCGTGCAGCCTCTAGAACACGATGGGAGATGTTTTTTGTGCTGGCACAGTTTCTCCTTGCCAGACAGAGTGGAAAAGATTTTTGCTAAGATGTAGAGGAGAAGAGAGGATAAAAACGAAGGTACGGTGCTCTGCAGAGCTAAGCACCGCTCCCGGGTCTCTTTCGGCAGAAGACGCACACTGCAGAGCACTGTGAGCGGCAGAATCCTCCTTGCGCGAAAACGCAGCTTTTTCGTCTCCGGGAGCCGGAGAGAGCGGCAGCTTCGCAAAGGTGATGAAACAAGCTGTACAACACTGCGATTGTGTGCGCAGCTTGCCAACTGAGAGAAAACAGTACCTGACCACTCTCCTGCCTTTTCTATTCACATGAACATTCGATTGGAAGCTGTTTTGGACAACTTTCTTTCTCTTCTTGCAAAACACTCGGCAGACCTCCGTGCATCCTCTAGAACACGATGGGAGATGTTTTCTGTGCTGGCAAAGTTTCTCCTTGCCAGACAGAGTGGAAAAGCTTTTTGCTAAGATGTAGACGAGAAGAGAGGCTAAAGACGAAGGTACGGTGCTCTGCAGAGCTAAGCACAGCTCCCGGGCGTCTTTCGGCGGAAGGCGCACACCGCAGAGCACTGTGAGCGGCAGAATCGTCTTTGCGCGAAGAAGCAGCTTCTTCGTCTCCGGGAGCCGGAGAGAGCGGCAGCTTCGCAAAGGTGATGAAACAAGCTGTACAACACTGCGATTGTGTGCGCAGCTTGCCAACTGAGAGAAAACAGTACCTGACACTCTCCTGCCTTTTCTATTCACATGAACATTCGATTGCAAGCTGTTTTGGACAACTTTCTTTCTCTTCTTGCAAAACATTCGGCAGACCTCCGTGCAGCCTCTAGAACACGATGGGAGATGTTTTCTCTGCTGGCACAGTTTCTCCTTGCCAGACAGAGTGGAAAAGCTTTTTGCTGAGATGTAGACGAGAAGAGAGTCTAAAGACGAAGGTACGGTGCTCTGCAGAGCTAAGCACCGCTCCCGGACCTCTTTCGGCAGAAGGCGCACACCGCAGAGCACTGTGAGCGGCAGCATCGTCTTTGCGCGAAGAAGCAGCTTCTTCGTCTCCGGGAGCCGGAGAGAGCGGCAACTTCGCAAAGGTGATGAAACAAGCTGTACAACACTGCGATTGTGTGCGCAGCTTGCCAACTGAGAGAAAACAGTACCTGACACTCTCCTGCATTTCTATTCACATGAACATTCGATTGCAAGCTGTTTTGGACAACTTTCTTTCATTTCTTGCAAAACACTCGGCAGACCTCCGTGCAGCCTCTAGAACACGATGGGAGATGTTTTTTGTGCTGGCACAGTTTCTCCTTGCCAGACAGAGTGGAAAAGCTTTTTGCTGAAATGTAGACGAGAAGAGAGGCTAAAGACGAAGGTACGGTGCTCTGCAGAGCTAAGATCTGCTCCCGGGCCTCTTTCGGCAGAAGGCGCACACCGCAGAGCACTGTGAGCGGCAGAATCGTCTTTGCGCGAAGAAGCAGCTTCTTCGTCTCCGGGAGCCGGAGAGAGCGGCAACTTCGCAAAGGTGATGAAACAAGCTGTACAACACTGCGATTGTGTGCGCAGCTTGCCAACTGAGAGAAAACAGTACCTGACCACTCTCCTGCCTTTTCTATTCACATGAACATTCGATTGCAAGCTGTTTTGGACAACTTTCTTTCTCTTCTTGCAAAACACTCGGAAGATCTCCGTGCAGCCTCTAGAAGACGATGGGAGATGTTTTTGTGCTGGCACAGTTTCTCTTTGCCAGAGAGAGTGGAAAAGCTTTTTGCTAAGATGTAGAGGAGAAGAGAGGCTAAAAACGAAGGTACGGTGCTCTGCAGAGCGAAGCACCGCTCCCGGACCTCTTTCGGCAGAAGGCGCACACCGCAGAGCACTGTGAGCGGCAGAATCCTCGTTGCGCGAAGAAGCAGCTTCTTCGTCTCCGGGAGCCGGAGAGAGCGGCAGCTTCGCAAAGGTGATGAAACAAGCTGTACAACACTGCGATTGTGTGCGCAGATTGCCAACTGAGAGAAAACAGTACCTGACCACTCTCCTGCCTTTTCTATTCACATGAACATTCGATTGCAAGCTGTTTTGGACAACTTTCTTTCTCTTCTTGCAAAACACTCGGCAGACCTCCGTGCAGCCTCTAGAACACGATGGGAGATGTTTTCTGTGCTGGCACAGTTTCTCCTTGCCAGACAGAGTGGAAAAGCTTTTTGCTAATATGTAGACGAGAAAATAAGCTAAAGACGAAGGTACGGTGCTCTGCAGAGCTAAGCACCGCTCCCGGACCTCTTTCGGCAGAAGGCGCACACCGCAGAGCACTGTGAGCGGCAGAATCGTCTTTGCGCGAAGAAGCAGCTTCTTCGTCTCCGGGAGCCGGAGAGAGCGGCAGCTTCGCAAAGGTGATGAAACAAGCTGTACAACACTGCGATTGTGTGCGCAGCTTGCCAACTGAGAGAAAACAGTACCTGACCACTCTCCTGCCTTTTCTATTCACATGAACATTCGATTGCAAGCTGTTTTGGACAACTTTCTTTCTCTTCTTGCAAAACACTCGGCAGACCTCCGTGCAGCCTCTAGAACACGATGGGAGATGTTTTCTGTGCTGGCACAGTTTCTCCTTGCCAGACAGAGTGGAAAAGCTTTTTGCTAAGATGTAGACGAGAAGATAAGCTAAAGACGAAGGTACGGTGCTCTGCAGAGCTAAGCACCGCTCCCGGGCGTCTTTCGGCAGAAGGCGCACACCGCAGAGCACTGTGAGCGGCAGAATCCTCTTTGCGCGAAGAAGCAGCTTCTTCGTCTCCGGGAGCCGGAGAGAGCGGCAGCTTCGCAAAGGTGATGAAACAAGCTGTACAACACTGCGATTGTGTGCGCAGCTTGCCAACTGAGAGAAAACAGTACCTGACCACTCTCCTGCCTTTTCTATTCACATGAACATTCGATTGCAAGCTGTTTTGGACAACTTTCTTTCTCTTCTTGCAAAACACTCGGCAAACCTCCGTGCAGCCTCTAGAACACGATGGGAGATGTTTTCTGTGCTGGCAAATTTTCTCCTTGCCAGACAGAGTGGAAAAGCTTTTTGCTGAGATGTAGACGAGAAGAGAGGCTAAAGACGAAGGTACGGTGCTCTGCAGAGCTAAGCACCGCTCCCGGACCTCTTTCGGCAGAAGGCGCACACCGCAGAGCACTGTGAGCGGCAGAATCGTCTTTGCGCGAAGAAGCAGCTTCTTCGTCTCCGGGAGCCGGAGAGAGCGGCAACTTCGCAAAGGTGATGAAACAAGCTGTACAACACTGCGATTGTGTGCGCAGCATGCCAAGTGAGAGAAAACAGTACCTGACACTCTCCTGCCTTTTCTAATCGCATGAACATTCGATTGCAAGCTGTTTTGGACAACTTTCTTTCTCTTCTTGCAAAACACTCGGCAGACCTCCGTGCAGCCTCTAGAACACGATGGGAGATGTTTTCTCTGCTGGCACAGTTTCTCCTTGCCAGACAGAGTGGAAAAGCTTTTTGCTAAGATGTAGACGAGAAGAGAGGCTAAAGAAGCAGGTATGGTGCTCTGGAGAGCTAAGCACAGCTCCCGGGCCTCTTTCGGCAGAAGGCGCACACCGCAGAGCACTGTGAGCGGCAGAATCCTCTTTGCGCGAAGAAGCAGCTTCTTCGTCTCCGGGAGCCGGAGAGAGCGGCAGCTTCGCAAAGGTGATGAAACAAGCTGTACAACACTGCATTTGTGTGCGCAGCTTGCCAAGTGAGAGAAAACAGTACCTGACCACTCTCCTGCCTTTTCTATTCACATGAACTTTCGATTGCAAGCTGTTTTGGACAACTTTCTTTCATTTCTTGCAAAACACTCGGCAGACCTCCGTGCAGCCTCTAGAACACGATGGGAGATGTTTTCTGTGCTGGCACAGTTTCTCCTTGCCAGACAGAGTGGAAAAGCTTTTTGCTGAGATGTAGACGAGAAGAGAGGCTAAAGACGAAGGTACGGTGCTCTGCAGAGCTAAGCACCGCTCCCGGACCTCTTTCGGCAGAAGGCGCACACCGCAGAGCACTGTGAGCGGCAGAATCGTCTTTGCGCGAAGAAGCAGCTTCTTCGTCTCCGGGAGCCGGAGAGAGCGGCAACTTCGCAAAGGTGATGAAACAAGCTGTACAACACTGCGATTGTGTGCGCAGCTTGCCAACTGAGAGAAAACAGTACCTGACCACTCTCCTGCCTTTTCTATTCACATGAACATTCGATTGCAAGCTGTTTTGGACAACTTTCTTTCTCTTCTTGCAAAACACTCGGCAGACCTCCGTGCAGCTTCTAGAACACGATGGGAGATGTTTTCTGTGCTGGCACAGTTTCTCCTTGCCAGACAGAGTGGAAAAGCTTTTTGCTAAGATGTAGACGAGAGCAGACGCTAAAGACGAAGGTACGGTGCTCTGCAGAGCTAAGCACCGCTCCCGGGCCTCTTTCGGCAGAAGGCGCACACCGCAGAGCACTGTGAGTGGCAGAATCGTCTTTGCGCGAAGAAGCAGCTTCTTCATCTCCGGGAGCCGGAGAGAGCGGCAGCTTCGCAAAGGTGATGAAACAAGCTGTACAACACTGCGATTGTGTGCGCAGCTTGCCAACTGAGAGAAAACAGTACCTGACCACTCTCCTGCCTTTTCTATTCACATGAACATTCGATGGCAAGCTGTTTTGGACAACTTTCTTTCTCTTCTTGCAAAACACTCGGCAGACCTCCGTGCAGCCTCTAGAACACGATGGGAGATGTTTTCTGTGCTGGCACAGTTTCTCCTTGCCAGACAGTGTGGAAAAGCTTTTTGCTGAAATATAGACGAGAAGAGAGGATAAAGACGAAGGTACGGTGCTCTGCAGAGCTAAGCACCGCTCCCGGACCTCTTTCGGCAGAAGGCGCACACCGCAGAGCACTGTGAGCGGCAGAATCGTCTTTGCGCGAAGAAGCAGCTTCTTCGTCTCCGGGAGCCGGAGAGAGCGGCAGCTTCGCAAAGGTGATGAAACAAGCTGTACAACACTGCGATTGTGTGCGCAGCTTGCCAAGTGAGAGAAAACAGTACCTGACACTCTCCTGCCTTTTCTATTCACATGAACATTCGATTGCAAGCTGTTTTGGACAACTTTCTTTCTCTTCTTGCAAAACACTCGGCAGACCTCCGTGCAGCCTCTAGAACACGATGGGAGATGTTTTCTCTGCTGGCACAGTTTCTCCTTGCCAGACAGAGTGGAAAAGCTTTTTGCTGAGATGTAGACGAGAAGAGAGGCTAAAGACGAAGGTACGGTGCTCTGCAGAGCTAAGCACCGCTCCCGGACCTCTTTCGGCAGAAGGCGCACACCGCAGAGCACTGTGAGCGGCAGAATCCTCTTTGCGTGAAGAAGCAGCTTCTTCGTCTCCGGGAGCCGGAGAGAGCGGCAACTTCGCAAAGGTGATGAAACAAGCTGTACAACACTGCAATTGTGTGCGCAGCTTGCCAACTGAGAGAAAACATTACCTGACCACTCTCCTGCCTTTTCTATTCACATGAACATTCGATTGCAAGCTCTTTTGGACAACTTTCTTTCTCTTCTTGCAAAACACTCGGCAGACCTCCGTGCAGCCTCTAGAACACGATGGGAGATGTTTTCTGTGCTGGCACAGTTTCTCCTTGCCAGACAGAGTGGAAAAGCTTTTTGCTAAGATGTAGACGAGAAGAGAGGCTAAAGACGAAGGTACGGTGCTCTGCAGAGCTAAGCACCGCTCCCGGACCTCTTTCGGCAGAAGGCGCACACCGCAGAGCACTGTGAGCGGCAGAATCGTCTTTGCGCGAAGAAGCAGCTTCTTCGTCTCCGGGAGCCGGAGAGAGCGGCAGCTTCGCAAAGGTGATGAAACAAGCTGTACAACACTGCGATTGTGTGCGCAGCTTGCCAACTGAGAGAAAACAGTACCTGACCACTCTCCTGCCTTTTCTATTCACATGAACATTCGATTGGAAGCTGTTTTGGACAACTTTCTTTCTCTTCTTGCAAAACATTATGCAAACGTCCGTGCAGCCTCTAGAACACGATGGGAGATGTTTTCTGTGCTGGCACAGTTTCTCCTTGCCAGACAGAGTGGAAAAGCTTTTTGCTGAGATGTAGAGGAGAAGAGAGGCTAAAGACGAAGGTACGGTGCTCTGCAGAGCTAAGCACCGCTCCCGGACCTCTTTCGGCAGAAGGCGCACACCGCAGAGCACTGTGAGCGGCAGAATCGTCTTTGCGCGAAGAAGCAGCTTCTTCGTCTCCGGGAGCCGGAGAGAGCGGCAGCTTCGCAAAGGTGATGAAACAAGCTGTACAACACTGCGATTGTGTGCGCAGCTTGCCAACTGAGAGAAAACAGTACCTGACCACTCTCCTGCCTTTTCTATTCACATGAACATTCGATTGGAAGCTGTTTTGGACAACTTTCTTTCTCTTCTTGCAAAACACTCGGCAGACCTCCGTGCAGCCTCTAGAACACGATGGGAGATGTTTTCTGTGCTGGCACAGTTTCTCCTTTCCTGACAGAGTGGAAAAGCTTTTTGCTGAGATGTAGAGGAGAAGAGAGGCTAAAGACGAAGGTACGGTGCTCTGCAGAGCTAAGCACCGCTCCCGGACCTCTTTCGGCAGAAGGCGCACACCGCAGAGCACTGTGAGCGGCAGAATCGTCTTTGCGCGAAGAAGCAGCTTCTTCGTCTCCGGGAGCCGGAGAGAGCGGCAGCTTCGCAAAGGTGATGAAACAAGCTGTACAACACTGCGATTGTGTGCGCAGATTGCCAACTGAGAGAAAACAGTACCTGACCACTCTCCTGCCTTTTCTATTCACATGAACATTCGATTGCAAGCTGTTTTGGACAACTTTCTTTCTCTTCTTGCAAAACACTCGGCAGACCTCCGTGCAGCCTCTAGAACACGATGGGAGATGTTTTCTGTGCTGGCACAGTTTCTCCTTGCCAGACAGAGTGGAAAAGCTTTTTGCTAATATGTAGACGAGAAGATAAGCTAAAGACGAAGGTACGGTGCTCTGCAGAGCTAAGCACCGCTCCCGGACCTCTTTCGGCAGAAGGCGCACACCGCAGAGCACTGTGAGCGGCAGAATCGTCTTTGCGCGAAGAAGCAGCTTCTTCGTCTCCGGGAGCCGGAGAGAGCGACAGCTTCGCAAAGGTGATGAAACAAGCTGTACAACACTGCGATTGTGTGCGCAGCTTGCCAACTGAGAGAAAACAGTACCTGACCACTCTCCTGCCTTTTCTATTCACATGAACGTTCGATTGGAAGCTGTTTTGGACAACTTTCTTTCTCTTCTTGCAAAACATTACGCAAACCTCCGTGCAGCCTCTAGAACACGATGGGAGATGTTTTCTGTGCTGGCACAGTTTCTCCTTGCCAGACAGAGTGGAAAAGCTTTTTGCTGAGATGTAGACGAGAAGAGAGGCTAAAGACGAAGGTACGGTGCTCTGCAGAGCTAAGCACCGCTCCCGGACCTCTTTCGGCAGAAGGCGCACACCGCAGAGCACTGTGAGCGGCAGCATCGTCTTTGCGCGAAGAAGCAGCTTCTTCGTCTCCGGGAGCCGGAGAGAGCGGCAACTTCGCAAAGGTGATGAAACAAGCTGTACAACACTGCGATTGTGTGCGCAGCTTGCCAACTGAGAGAAAACAGTACCTGACACTCTCCTGCATTTCTATTCACATGAACATTCGATTGCAAGCTGTTTTGGACAACTTTCTTTCATTTCTTGCAAAACACTCGGCAGACCTCCGTGCAGCCTCTAGAACACGATGGGAGATGTTTTTTGTGCTGGCACAGTTTCTCCTTGCCAGACAGAGTGGAAAAGCTTTTTGCTGAAATGTAGACGAGAAGAGAGGCTAAAGACGAAGGTACGGTGCTCTGCAGAGCTAAGATCTGCTCCCGGGCCTCTTTCGGCAGAAGGCGCACACCGCAGAGCACTGTGAGCGGCAGAATCGTCTTTGCGCGAAGAAGCAGCTTCTTCGTCTCCGGGAGCCGGAGAGAGCGGCAACTTCGCAAAGGTGATGAAACAAGCTGTACAACACTGCGATTGTGTGCGCAGCTTGCCAACTGAGAGAAAACAGTACCTGACCACTCTCCTGCCTTTTCTATTCACATGAACATTCGATTGCAAGCTGTTTTGGACAACTTTCTTTCTCTTCTTGCAAAACACTCGGAAGATCTCCGTGCAGCCTCTAGAAGACGATGGGAGATGTTTTTTGTACTGGCACAGTTTCTCTTTGCCAGAGAGAGTGGAAAAGCTTTTTGCTAAGATGTAGAGGAGAAGAGAGGCTAAAAACGAAGGTACGGTGCTCTGCAGAGCGAAGCACCGCTCCCGGACCTCTTTTGGCAGAAGGCGCACACCGCAGAGCACTGTGAGCGGCAGTATCGTCTTTGCGCGAAAATGCAGCTTCTTCGTCTCCGGGAGCCAGAGAGAGCGGCAGCTTCGCAAAGGTGATGAAGCAAGATGTACAACACTGCGATTGTGTGCGCAGCTTGCCAAGTGAGAGAAAACAGTACCTGACCACTCTCCTGCCTTTTCTATTCACATGAACATTCGATTGCAAGCTGTTTTGGACAACTTTGTTTCTCTTCTTGCAAAACACTCGGCAGACCTCCGTGCAGCCTCTAGAACACGATGGGAGATGTTTTCTGTGCTGGCACAGTTTCTCCTTGCCAGACAGAGTGGAAAAGCTTTTTGCTAAGATGTAGACGAGAAGAGAGGCTAACGACGAAGGTACGGTGCTCTGCAGAGCTAAGCACCGCTCCCGGACCTCTTTCGGCAGAAGGCGCACACCGCAGAGCACTGTGAGCGGCAGAATCGTCTTTGCGCGAAGAAGCAGCTTCTTCGTCTCCGGGAGCCGGAGAGAGCGGCAGCTTCGCAAAGGTGATGAAACAAGCTGTACAACACTGCGATTGTGTGCGCAGCTTGCCAACTGAGAGAAAACAGTACCTGACCACTCTCCTGCCTTTTATATTCACATGAACATTCGATTGCAAGCTCTTTTGGACAACTTTCTTTCATTTCTTGCAAAACACTCGGCAGACCTCCGTGCAGCCTCTAGAACACGATGGGAGATGTTTTCTGTGCTGGCACAGTTTCTCCTTGCCAGACAGAGTGGAAAAGCTTTTTGCTAAGATGTAGACGAGAAGAGAGGCTAAAGAAGCAGGTATGGTGTTCTGGAGAGCTAAGCACAGCTCCCGAGCCTCTTTCGGCAGAAGGCGCACACCGCAGAGCACTGTGAGCGGCAGAATCCTCGTTGCGCGAAGAAGCAGCTTCTTCGTCTCCGGGAGCCGGAGAGAGCGGCAGCTTCGCAAAGGTGATGAAACAAGCTGTACAACACTGCGATTGTGTGCGCAGATTGCCAACTGAGAGAAAACAGTACCTGACCACTCTCCTGCCTTTTCTATTCACATGAACATTCGATTGCAAGCTGTTTTGGACAACTTTCTTTCTCTTCTTGCAAAACACTCGGCAGACCTCCGTGCAGCCTCTAGAACACGATGGGAGATGTTTTCTGTGCTGGCACAGTTTCTCCTTGCCAGACAGAGTGGAAAAGCTTTTTGCTAATATGTAGACGAGAAGATAAGCTAAAGACGAAGGTACGGTGCTCTGCAGAGCTAAGCACCGCTCCCGGACCTCTTTCGGCAGAAGGCGCACACCGCAGAGCACTGTGAGCGGCAGAATCGTCTTTGCGCGAAGAAGCAGCTTCTTCGTCTCCGGGAGCCGGAGAGAGCGGCAGCTTCGCAAAGGTGATGAAACAAGCTGTACAACACTGCGATTGTGTGCGCAGCTTGCCAACTGAGAGAAAACAGTACCTGACCACTCTCCTGCCTTTTCTATTCACATGAACATTCGATTGCAAGCTGTTTTGGACAACTTTCTTTCTCTTCTTGCAAAACACTCGGCAGACCTCCGTGCAGCCTCTAGAACACGATGGGAGATGTTTTCTGTGCTGGCACAGTTTCTCCTTGCCAGACAGAGTGGAAAAGCTTTTTGCTAAGATGTAGACGAGAAGATAAGCTAAAGACGAAGGTACGGTGCTCTGCAGAGCTAAGCACCGCTCCCGGGCGTCTTTCGGCAGAAGTCACACACCGCAGAGCACTGTGAGCGGCAGAATCGTCTTTGCGCGAAGAAGCAGCTTCTTCGTCTCCGGGAGCCGGAGAGAGCGGCAGCTTCGCAAAGGTGATGAAACAAGCTGTACAACACTGCGATTGTGTGCGCAGCTTGCCAACTGAGAGAAAACAGTACCTGACCACTCTCCTGCCTTTTCTATTCACATGAACATTCGATTGCAAGCTGTTTTGGACAACTTTCTTTCTCTTCTTGCAAAACACTCGGCAAACCTCCGTGCAGCCTCTAGAACACGATGGGAGATGTTTTCTGTGCTGGCAAATTTTCTCCTTGCCAGACAGAGTGGAAAAGCTTTTTGCTGAGATGTAGACGAGAAGAGAGGCTAAAGACGAAGGTACGGTGCTCTGCAGAGCTAAGCACCGCTCCCGGACCTCTTTCGGCAGAAGGCGCACACCGCAGAGCACTGTGAGCGGCAGAATCGTCTTTGCGCGAAGAAGCAGCTTCTTCGTCTCCGGGAGCCGGAGAGAGCGGCAACTTCGCAAAGGTGATGAAACAAGCTGTACAACACTGCGATTGTGTGCGCAGCATGCCAAGTGAGAGAAAACAGTACCTGACACTCTCCTGCCTTTTCTAATCGCATGAACATTCGATTGCAAGCTGTTTTGGACAACTTTCTTTCTCTTCTTGCAAAACACTCGGCAGACCTCCGTGCAGCCTCTAGAACACGATGGGAGATGTTTTCTCTGCTGGCACAGTTTCTCCTTGCCGGACAGAGTGGAAAAGCTTTTTGCTAAGATGTAGACGAGAAGAGAGGCTAAAGAAGCAGGTATGGTGCTCTGGAGAGCTAAGCACAGCTCCCGGGCCTCTTTCGGCAGAAGGCGCACACCGCAGAGCACTGTGAGCAGCAGAATCCTCTTTGCGCGAAGAAGCAGCTTCTTCGTCTCCGGGAGCCGGAGAGAGCGGCAGCTTCGCAGAGGTGATGAAACAAGCTGTACAACACTGCATTTGTGTGCGCAGCTTGCCAACTGAGAGAAAACAGTACCTGACCACTCTCCTGCCTTTTCTATTCACATGAACATTCGATTGCAAGCTGTGTTGGACAACTTTCTTTCATTTCTTGCAAAACACTCGGCAGACCTCCGTGCAGCCTCTAGAACACGATGGGAGATGTTTTTTGTGCTGGCAAAGTTTCTCCTTGCCAGACAGAGTGGAAAAGCTTTTTGCTGAGATGGAGACGAGAAGAGAGGCTAAAGACGAAGGTACGGTGCTCTGCAGAGCTAAGCACCGCTCCCGGACCTCTTTCGGCAGAAGGCGCACACTGCAGAGCACTGTGAGCGGCAGAATCGTCTTTGCGCGAAGAAGCAGCTTCTTCGTTGTCGGGGGATGGGTAGATATAAGTCCAATTGTGTCAGGAACCCACGTCTTAAAAAGGAACCCACTAGGCCGCGGCAAAATATCCAAATATGGATAACATTGTAAACAGACCAGTGAAGAGATTTCTGATTTTATTTCCAGCACGTCAGTCTCATAATACAAGAAGGAGACATGACAGCTCACTGATCCACCCCAAAAATGTCTCCCCCAGGAGGGCTCATACAGCAATACATAAAATCATCTCAATCTAGAGTTCAGCCAATCACACACAGAAAACACATATTGACAAGCATTCTATCCAATCTCATAAAGTATACGTAATCGTAGCTAAAACAAAGACTGGTTCATAAGAGACAATGAACAGAGCTCTATTCATGCTAACCTTCTAAAGATATACATTAAATAACCTTATTGCCATCCTAAAACCAATTCTACAGAGACCTATTGTTATTTGTCACGTCTACTGCTTGGGAAACTTTTCTGCTTGCATGGGAAACTTTTCTGCTTGCATTTACAATGCTATCAGAACTTCAGTCTGAGGCCTATACCTTTTTAACCATTTTCTAAAAACACTCTAACCTTATGGATTCCAACATTCGTCTGCGGGAAGCGGAGAGAGCGGCAACTTCGCAAAGGTGATGAAACAAGCTGTACAACACTGCGATTGTGTGCGCAGCTTGCCAACTGAGAGAAAACAGTACCTGACCACTCTCCTGCCTTTTCTATTCACATGAACATTCGATTGCAAGCTGTTTTGGACAACTTTCTTTCTCTTCTTGCAAAACACTCGGCAGACCTCCGTGCAGCCTCTAGAACACGATGGGAGATGTTTTCTGTGCTGGCACAGTTTCTCCTTGCCAGACAGAGTGGAAAAGCTTTTTGCTGAGATGTAGACGAGAAGAGAGGCTAAAGACGAAGGTACGGTGCTCTGCAGAGCTAAGCACCGCTCCCGGACCTCTTTCGGCAGAAGGCGCACACCGCAGAGCACTGTGAGCGGCAGAATCGTCTTTGCGCGAAGAAGCAGCTTATTCGTCTCCTTGAGCCGGAGAGAGCGGCAGCTTCGCAAAGGTGATGAAACAAGCTGTACAACACTGCGATTGTGGGCGCAGCTTGCCAACTGAGAGAAAACAGTACCTGACCACTCTCCTGCCTTTTCTATTCACATGAACATTCGATTGCAAGCTGTTTTGGACAACTTTCTTTCTCTTCTTGCAAAACACTCGGCAGACCTCCGTGCAGCCTCTAGAACACGATGGGAGATGTTTTCTGTGCTGGCACAGTTTCTCCTTGCCAGACAGAGTGGAAAAGCTTTTTGCTGAAATGTAGACGAGAAGAGAGGCTAAAGACGAAGGTACGGTGCTCTGCAGAGCTAAGCACCGCTCCCGGACCTCTTTCGGCAGAAGGCGCACACCGCAGAGCACTGTGAGCGGCAGAATCCTCTTTGCGCGAAGAAGCAGCTTCTTCGTCTCCGGGAGCCGGAGAGAGCGGCAGCTTCGCAAGGGTGATGAAACAAGCTGTACAACACTGCGATTGTGTGCGCAGCTTGCCAAGTGAGAGAAAACAGTACCTGACCACTCTCCTGCCTTTTCTATTCACATGAACATTCGATTGGAAGCTGTTTTGGACAACTTTCTTTCTCTTCTTGCAAAACACTCGGCAAACGTCCGTGCAGCCTCTAGAACACGATGGGAGATGTTTTCTGTGCTGGCACAGTTTCTCCTTGCCAGACAGAGTGGAAAAGCTTTTTGCTGAGATGTAGACGAGAAGAGAGGCTAAAGACGAAGGTACGGTGCTCTGCAGAGCTAAGCACCGCTCCCGGACCTCTTTCGGCAGAAGGCGCACACCGCAGAGCACTGTGAGCGGCAGAATCGTCTTTGCGCGAAGAAG
Source organism: Melozone crissalis (assembly GCF_028551555.1). NCBI lineage: Eukaryota > Metazoa > Chordata > Aves > Passeriformes > Passerellidae > Melozone > Melozone crissalis. The sequence continues at coordinate 446,534 of NW_026536005.1, forward strand.
CAGCTTCTTCGTCTCCGGGAGCCGGAGAGAGCGGCAGCTTCGCAAAGGTGATGAAACAAGCTGTACAACACTGCGATTGTGTGCGCAGCTTGCCAACTGAGAGAAAACAGTACCTGACACTCTCCTGCCTTTTCTAATCGCATGAACATTCGATTGCAAGCTGTTTTGGACAACTTTCTTTCTCTTCTTGCAAAACACTCGGCAGACCTCCGTGCAGCCTCTAGAACACGTTGGGAGATGTTTTCTGTGCTGGCAAAGTTTCTCCTTGCCAGACAGAGTGGAAAAGCTTTTTGCTAAGATGTAGACGAGAAGAGAGGCTAAAGAAGCAGGTACGGTGCTCTGCAGAGCTAAGCACCGCTCCCGGACCTCTTTCGGCAGAAGGCGCACACTGCAGAGCACTGTGAGCGGCAGAATCGTCTTTGCGCGAAGAAGCAGCTTCTTCGTTGTCGGGGGATGGGTAGATATAAGTCCAATTGTGTCAGGAACCCACGTCTTAAAAAGGAACCCACTAGGCCGCGGCAAAATATCCAAATATGGATAACATTGTAAACAGACCAGTGAAGAGATTTCTGATTTTATTTCCAGCACGTCAGTCTCATAATACAAGAAGGAGACATGACAGCTCACTGATCCACCCCAAAAATGTCTCCCCCAGGAGGGCTCATACAGCAATACATAAAATCATCTCAATCTAGAGTTCAGCCAATCACACACAGAAAACACATATTGACAAGCATTCTATCCAATCTCATAAAGTATACGTAATCGTAGCTAAAACAAAGACTGGTTCATAAGAGACAATGAACAGAGCTCTATTCATGCTAACCTTCTAAAGATATACATTAAATAACCTTATTGCCATCCTAAAACCAATTCTACAGAGACCTATTGTTATTTGTCAGGTCTATTGCTTGGGAAACTTTTCTGCTTGCATGGGAAACTTTTCTGCTTGCATTTGCAATGCTAACAGAACTTCAGTCTGAGGCCTATACCTTTTTTAACCATTTTCTAAAAACCCTCTAACCTTATGGATTCCAACATTCGTCTCCGGGAAGCGGAGAGAGCGGCAACTTCGCAAAGGTGATGAAACAAGCTTTACAACACTGCGATTGTGTGCGCAGCTTGCCAACTGAGAGAAAACAGTACCTGACCACTCTCCTGCCTTTTCTATTCACATGAACATTCGATTGCAAGCTGTTTTGGACAACTTTCTTTCTCTTCTTGCAAAACACTCAGCAGACCTCCGTGCAGCCTCTAGAACACGATGGGAGATGTTTTCTGTGCTGGCACAGTTTCTCCTTGCCAGACAGAGTGGAAAAGCTTTTTGCTGAGATGTAGACGAGAAGAGAGGCTAAAGACGAAGGTACGGTGCTCTGCAGAGCTAAGCACCGCTCCCGGACCTCTTTCGGCAGAAGGCGCACACCGCAGAGCACTGTGAGCGGCAGAATCGTCTTTGCGCGAAGAAGCAGCTTCTTCGTCTCCGGGAGCCGGAGAGAGCGGCAGCTTCGCAAAGGTGATGAAACAAGCTGTACAACACTGCGATTGTGTGCGCAGCTTGCCAACTGAGAGAAAACAGTACCTGACCACTCTCCTGCCTTTTCTATTCACATGAACATTCGATTGCAAGCTGTTTTGGACAACTTTCTTTCTCTTCTTGCAAAACACTCGGCAGACCTCCGTGCAGCCTCTAGAACACGATGGGAGATGTTTTCTGTGCTGGCACAGTTTCTCCTTGCCAGACAGAGTGGAAAAGCTTTTTGCTAAGATGTAGACGAGAAGAGAGGCTAAAGACGAAGGTACGGTGCTCTGCAGAGCTAAGCACCGCTCCCGGGCGTCATTCGGCAGAAGGCGCGCACCGCAGAGCACTGTGAGCGGCAGCATCGTCTTTGCGCGAAGAAGCAGCTTCTTCGTCTCCGGGAGCCGGAGAGAGCGGCAGCTTCGCAAAGGTGATGAAACAAGCTGTACAACACTGCGATTGTGTGCGCAGCTTGCCAACTGAGAGAAAACAGTACCTGACACTCTCCTGCCTTTTCTAATCGCATGAACATTCGATTGCAAGCTGTTTTGGACAACTTTATTTCTCTTCTTGCAAAACACTCGGCAGACCTCCGTGCAGCCTCTAGAACACGATGGGAGATGTTTTTTGTGCTGGCACAGTTTCTCCTTGCCAGACAGTGTGGAAAAGCTTTTTGCTGAGATGTAGACGAGAAGAGAGGCTAAAGAAGCAGGTATGGTGCTCTGCAGAGCTAAGCACAGATCCCGGGCGCCTTTCGGCAGAAGGCGCACACCGCAGAGCACTGTGAGCGGCAGAATCGTCTTTGCGCGAAGAAGCAGCTTCTTCGTCTCCGGGAGCCGGAGAGAGCGGCAGCTTAGCAAAGGTGATGAAACAAGCTGTACAACACTGCCATTGTGTGCGCAGCTTGCCAACTGAGAGAAAACAGTACCTGACACTCTCCTGCCTTTTCTAATCGCATGAACATTCGATTGCAAGCTGTTTTGGACAACTTTCTTTCTCTTCTTGCAAAACACTCGGCAGACCTCCGTGCAGCCTCTAGAACACGATGGGAGATGTTTTTTGTGCTGGCACAGTTTCTCCTTGCCAGACAGGGTGGAAAAGCTTTTTGCTAAGATGTAGACGAGAAGAGAGGCTAAAGAAGCAGGTATGGTGCACTGCAGAGCTAAGCACAGCTCCCGGGCCTCTTTCGGCAGAAGGCGCACACCGCAGAGCACTGTGAGCGGCAGAATCGTCTTTGCGCGAAGAAGCAGCTTCTTCGTCTCCGGGAGCCGGAGAGAGCGGCAGCTTCGCAAAGGTGATGAAACAAGCTGTACAACACTGCGATTGTGTGCGCAGCTTGCCAACTGAGAGAAAACAGTACCTGACCACTCTCCTGCCTTTTCTATTCACATGAACATTCGATTGCAAGCTGTTTTGGACAACTTTCTTTCATTTCTTGCAAAACACTCGGCAGACCTCCGTGCAGCCTCTAGAACACGATGGGAGATATTTTTTGTGCTGGCACAGTTTCTCCTTGCCAGATAGAGTGGAAAAGATTTTTGCTGAAATGTAGACGAGAAGAGAGGCTAAAGACGAAGGTACGGTGCTCTGCAGAGCTAAGCACAGCTCCCGGACCTCTTTCGGAAGAAGTCGCACACCGCAGAGCACTGTGAGCGGCAGAATCGTCTTTGCGCGAAGAAGCAGCTTCTTCGTCTCCGGGAGCCGGAGAGAGCGGCAGCTTCGCAAAGGTGATGAAACAAGCTGTACAACACTGCGATTGTGTGCGCAGCTTGCCAACTGAGAGAAAACAGTACCTGACACTCTCCTGCCTTTTCTAATCGCATGAACATTCGATTGCAAGCTGTTTTGGACAACTTTCTTTCTCTTCTTGCAAAACACTCGGCAGACCTCCGTGCAGCCTCTAGAACACGTTGGGAGATGTTTTCTGTGCTGGCACAGTTTCTCCTTGCCAGACAGAGTGGAAAAGCTTTTTGCTAAGATGTAGACGAGAAGAGAGGCTAAAGAAGCAGGTACGGTGCTCTGCAGAGCTAAGCACCGCTCCCGGACCTCTTTCGGCAGAAGGCGCACACTGCAGAGCACTGTGAGCGGCAGAATCGTCTTTGCGCGAAGAAGCAGCTTCTTCGTTGTCGGGGGATGGGTAGATATAAGTCCAATTGTGTCAGGAACCCACGTCTTAAAAAGGAACCCACTAGGCCGCGGCAAAATATCCAAATATGGATAACATTGTAAACAGACCAGTGAAGAGATTTCTGATTTTATTTCCAGCACGTCAGTCTCATAATACAAGAAGGAGACATGACAGCTCACTGATCCACCCCAAAAATGTCTCCCCCAGGAGGGCTCATACAGCAATACATAAAATCATCTCAATCTAGAGTTCAGCCAATCACACACAGAAAACACATATTGACAAGCATTCTATCCAATCTCATAAAGTATACGTAATCGTAGCTAAAACAAAGACTGGTTCATAAGAGACAATGAACAGAGCTCTATTCATGCTAACCTTCTAAAGATATACATTAAATAAACTTATTGCCATCCTAAAACCAATTCTACAGAGACCTATTGTTATTTGTCAGGTCTATTGCTTGGGAAACTTTTCTGCTTGCATGGGAAACTTTTCTGCTTGCATTTGCAATGCTAACAGAACTTCAGTCTGAGGCCTATACCTTTTTTAACCATTTTCTAAAAACCCTCTAACCTTATGGATTCCAACATTCGTCTCCGGGAAGCGGAGAGAGCGGCAACTTCGCAAAGGTGATGAAACAAGCTTTACAACACTGCGATTGTGTGCGCAGCTTGCCAACTGAGAGAAAACAGTACCTGACCAGTCTCCTGCCTTTTCTATTCACATGAACATTCGATTGCAAGCTGTTTTGGACAACTTTCTTTCTCTTCTTGCAAAACACTCGGCAGACCTCCGTGCAGCCTCTAGAACACGATGGGAGATGTTTTCTGTGCTGGCACAGTTTCTCCTTGCCAGACAGAGTGGAAAAGCTTTTTGCTGAGATGTAGACGAGAAGAGAGGCTAAAGACGAAGGTACGGTGCTCTGCAGAGCTAAGCACCGCTCCCGGACCTCTTTCGGCAGAAGGCGCACACCGCAGAGCACTGTGAGCGGCAGAATCGTCTTTGCGCGAAGAAGCAGCTTCTTCGTCTCTGGGAGCCGGAGAGAGCGGCAGCTTCGCAAAGGTGATGAAACAAGCTGTACAACACTGCGATTGTGTGCGCAGCTTGCCAACTGAGAGAAAACAGTACCTGACCACTCTCCTGCCTTTTCTATTCACATGAACATTCGATTGCAAGCTGTTTTGGACAACTTTCTTTCTCTTCTTGCAAAACACTCGGCAGACCTCCGTGCAGCCTCTAGAACATGATGGGAGATGTTTTCTGTGCTGGCACAGTTTCTCCTTGCCAGACAGAGTGGAAAAGCTTTTTGCTAAGATGTAGACGAGAAGAGAGGCTAAAGACGAAGGTACGGTGCTCTGCAGAGCTAAGCACCGCTCCCGGACCTCTTTCGGCAGAAGGCGCACACCGCAGAGCACTGTGAGCGGCAGCATCGTCTTTGCGCGAAGAAGCAGCTTCTTCGTCTCCGGGAGCCGGAGAGAGCGGCAGCTTCGCAAAGGTGATGAAACAAGCTGTACAACACTGCGATTGTGTGCGCAGCTTGCCAACTGAGAGAAAACAGTACCTGACACTCTCCTGCCTTTTCTAATCGCATGAACATTCGATTGCAAGCTGTTTTGGACAACGTTATTTCTCTTCTTGCAAAACACTCGGCAGACCTCCGTGCAGCCTCTAGAACACGATGGGAGATGTTTTCTGTGCTGGCACAGTTTCTCCTTGCCAGACAGAGTGGAAAAGCTTTTTGCTGAGATGAAGACGAGAAGAGAGGCTAAAGAAGCAGGTATGGTGCTCTGCAGAGCTAAGCACAGATCCCGGGCGTCTTTCGGCAGAAGGCGCACACCGCAGAGCACTGTGAGCGGCAGAATCGTCTTTGCGCGAAGAAGCAGCTTCTTCGTCTCCGGGAGCCGGAGAGAGCGGCAGCTTCGCAAAGGTGATGAAACAAGCTGTACAACACTGCGATTGTGTGCGCAGCTTGCCAACTGAGAGAAAACAGTACCTGACACTCTCCTGCCTTTTCTAATCGCATGAACATTCGATTGCAAGCTGTTTTGGACAACTTTCTTTCTCTTCTTGCAAAACACTCGGCAGACCTCCGTGCAGCCTCTAGAACACGATGGGAGATGTTTTTTGTGCTGGCACAGTTTCTCCTTGCCAGACAGGGTGGAAAAGCTTTTTGCTAAGATGTAGACGAGAAGAGAGGCTAAAGAAGCAGGTATGGTGCACTGCAGAGCTAAGCACAGCTCCCGGGCCTCTTTCGGCAGAAGGCGCACACCGCAGAGCACTGTGAGCGGCAGAATCGTCTTTGCGCGAAGAAGCAGCTTCTTCGTCTCCGGGAGCCGGAGAGAGCGGCAGCTTCGCAAAGGTGATGAAACAAGCTGTACAACACTGCGATTGTGGGCGCAGCTTGCCAAGTGAGAGAAAACAGTACCTGACCACTCTCCTGCCTTTTCTATTCACATGAACATTCGATTGCAAGCTGTTTTGGACAACTTTCTTTCTCTTCTTGCAAAACACTCGGCAGACCTCCGTGCAGCCTCTAGAACACGATGGGAGATGTTTTCTGTGCTGGCAAAGTTTCTCCTTGCCAGACAGAGTGGAAAAGCTTTTTGCTAAGATGTAGACGAGAAGAGAGGCTAAAGACGAAGGTACGGTGCTCTGCAGAGCTAAGCACCGCTCCCGGACCTCTTTCGGCAGAAGGCGCACACCGCAGAGCACTGTGAGCGGCAGAATCGTCTTTGCGCGAAGAAGCAGCTTCTTCGTCTCCGGGAGCCGGAGAGAGCGGCAGCTTCGCAAAGGTGATGAAACAAGCTGTACAACACTGCGATTGTGGGCGCAGCTTGCCAACTGAGAGAAAACAGTACCTGACCACTCTCCTGCCTTTTCTATTCACATGAACATTCGATTGCAAGCTGTTTTGGAGAACTTTCTTTCTCTTATTGCAAAACACTCGGCAGACCTCCGTGCAGCCTCTAGAACACGATGGGAGATGTTTTTTGTGCAGGCACAGTTTCTCCTTGCCAGACAGAGTGGAAAAGTTTTTTGCTAAGATGTAGAGGAGAAGAGAGGATAAAAACGAAGGTACCGTGCTCTGCAGAGCTAAGCACCGCTCCCGGGCCTCTTTCGGCAGAAGACGCACACCGCAGAGCACTGTGAGCGGGAGAATCCTCTTTGCGCGAAAACGCAGCTTCTTCGTCTCCGGGAGCCGGAGAGAGCGGCAACTTCGCAAAGGTGATGAAACAAGCTGTACAACACTGCGATTGTGTGCGCAGCTTGCCAACTGAGAGAAAACAGTACCTGACCACTCTTCTGCCTTTTCTATTCACATGAACATTCGATTGGAAGCTGTTTTGGACAACTTTCTTTCTCTTCTTGCAAAACACTCGGCAGACCTCCGTGCAGCCTCTAGAACACGATGGGAGATGTTTTCTGTGCTGGCACAGTTTCTCCTTGCCAGACAGAGTGGAAAAGCTTTTTGCTGAGATGTAGACGAGAAGAGAGGCTACAGAGGAAGGTACGGTGCTCTGCAGAGCTTAGCACCGCTCCCGGACCTCTTTCGGCAGAAGGCGCACACCGCAGAGCACTGTGAGCGGCAGAATCGTCTTTGCGCGAAGAAGCAGCTTCTTCGTCTCCGGGAGCCGGAGAGAGCGGCAGCTTCGCAAAGGTGATGAAACAAGCTGTACAACACTGCGATTGTGGGCGCAGCTTGCCAACTGAGAGAAAACAGTACCTGACCACTCTCCTGCCTCTTCTATTCACATGAACATTCGATTGCAAGCTGTTTTGGACAACTTTCTTTCTCTTCTTGCAAAACACTCGGCAGACCTCCGTGCAGCCTCTAGAACACGATGGGAGATGTTTTCTGTGCTGGCAAAGTTTCTCCTTGCCAGACAGAGTGGAAAAGCTTTTTGCTAAGATGTAGACGAGAAGAGAGGCTAAAGACGAAGGTACGGTGCTCTGCAGAGCTAAGCACCGCTCCCGGACCTCTTTCGGCAGAAGGCGCACACCGCAGAGCAGTGTGAGCGGCAGAATCGTCTTTGCGCGAAGAAGCAGCTTCTTCGTCTCCGGGAGCCGGAGAGAGCGGCAGCTTCGCAAAGGTGATGAAACAAGCTGTACAACACTGCGATTGTGTGCGCAGCTTGCCAAGTGAGAGAAAACAGTACCTGACCACTCTCCTGCCTTTTCTATTCACATGAACATTCGATTGCAATCTGTTTTGGACAACTTTCTTTCTCTTATTGCAAAACACTCGGAAGACCTCCGTGCAGCCTCTAGAACACGATGGGAGATGTTTTTTGTGCTGGCACAGTTTCTCCTTGCCAGACAGAGTGGAAAAGCTTTTTACTAAGATGTATAGGAGAAGAGAGGCTAAAAACGAAGGTACGGTGCTCTGCAGAGCTAAGCACCGCTCCCGGGCCTCTTTCGGCAGAAGACGCACACTGCAGAGCACTCTGAGCGGCAGAATCCTCTTTGCGCGAAAACGCAGCTTCTTCGTCTCCGGGAGCCGGAGAGAGCGGCAGCTTCGCAAAGGTGATGAAACAAGCTGTACAACACTGCGATTGTGTGCGCAGCTTGCCAAGTGAGAGAAAACAGTACCTGACCACTCTCCTGCCTTTTCTATTCACATGAACATTCGATTGCAAGCTGTTTTGGAGAACTTTCTTTCTCTTCTTGCAAAACACTCGGCAGACCTCCGTGCAGCCTCTAGAACACGATGGGAGATGTTTTCTGTGCTGGCACAGTTTCTCCTTGCCAGACAGAGTGGAAAAGCTTTTTGCTAAGATGTAGACGAGAAGAGACGCTAAAGACGAAGGTACGGTGCTCTGCGGAGCTAAGCACCGCTCCCGGACCTCTTTCGGCAGAAGGCGCACACCGCAGAGCACTGTGAGCGGCAGAATCCTCGTTGCGCGAAGAAGCAGCTTCTTCGTCTCCGGGAGCCGGAGAGAGCGGCAGCTTCGCAAAGGTGATGAAACAAGCTGTACAACACTGCGATTGTGTGCGCAGCTTGCCAACTGAGAGAAAACAGTACCTGACCACTCTCCTGCCTTTTCTATTCACATGAACATTCGATTGCAAGCTGTTTTGGACAACTTTCTTTCTCTTCTTGCAAAACACTCGGCAGACCTCCGTGCAGCCTCTAGAACACGATGGGAGATGTTTTCTGTGCTGGCACAGTTTCTCCTTGCCAGACAGAGTGGAAAAGCTTTTTGCTAAGATGTAGACGAGAAGAGAGGCTAAAGACGAAGGTACGGTGCTCTGCAGAGCTAAGCACAGCTCCCGGGCCTCTTTCGGCAGAAGGCGCACACCGCAGAGCACTGTGAGCGGCAGAATCGTCTTTGCGCGAAGAAGCAGCTTCTTCGTCTCCGGGAGCCGGAGAGAGCGGCAACTTCGCAAAGGTGATGAAACAAGCTGTACAAGACTGCGATTGTGTGCGCAGCTTGCCAACTGAGAGAAAACAGTACATGACCACTCTCCTGCCTTTTCTATTCACATGAACATTCGATTGCAAGCTGTTTTGGACAACTTTCTTTCTCTTCTTGCAAAACACTCGGCAGACCTCCGTGCAGCCTCTAGAACACGATGGGAGATGTTTTCTGTGCTGGCAAAGTTTCTCCTTGCCAGACAGAGTGGAAAAGCTTTTTGCTAAGATGTAGACGAGAAGAGAGGCTAAAGACGAAGTTACGGTGCTCTGCAGAGCTAAGCACCGCTCCCGGACCTCTTTCGGCAGAAGGCGCACACCGCAGAGCACTGTGAGCGGCAGCATCGTCTTTGCGCGAAGAAGCAGCTTCTTCGTCTCCGGGAGCCGGAGAGAGCGGCAGCTTCGCAAAGGTGATGAAACAAGCTGTACAACACTGCGATTGTGTGCGCAGCTTGCCAACTGAGAGAAAACAGTACCTGACACTCTCCTGCCTTTTCTAATCGCATGAACATTCGTTTGCAAGCTGTTTTGGACAACTTTCTTTCTCTTCTTGCAAAACACTCGGCAGACCTCCGTGCAGCCTCTAGAACACGATGGGAGATGTTTTTTGTGCTGGCACAGTTTCTCCTTGCCAGACAGAGTGGAAAAGCTTATTGCTGAAATGTAGACGAGAAGAGAGGCTAAAGACGAAGGTACGGTGCTCTGCAGAGCTAAGCCCAGCTCCCGGACCTCTTTCGGAAGAAGTTGCACACCGCAGAGCACTGTGAGCGGCAGAATCGTCTTTGCGCGAAGAAGCAGCTTCTTCGTCTCCGGGAGCCGGAGAGAGCGGCAGCTTCGCAAAGGTGATGAAACAAGCTGTACAACACTGCGATTGTGGGCGCAGCTTGCCAACTGAGAGAAAACAGTACCTGACCACTCTCCTGCCTCTTCTATTCACATGAACATTCGATTGCAAGCTGTTTTGGACAACTTTCTTTCTCTTCTTGCAAAACACTCGGCAGACCTCCGTGCAGCCTCTAGAACACGATGGGAGATGTTTTCTGTGCTGGCAAAGTTTCTCCTTGCCAGACTGAGTGGAAAAGCTTTTTGCTAAGATGTAGACGAGAAGAGAGGCTAAAGACGAAGGTACGGTGCTCTGCAGAGCTAAGCACCGCTCCCGGACCTCTTTCGGCAGAAGGCGCACACCGCAGAGCACTGTGAGCGGCAGAATCGTCTTTGCGCGAAGAAGCAGCTTCTTCGTCTCCGGGAGCCGGAGAGAGCGGCAGCTTCGCAAAGGTGATGAAACAAGCTGTACAACACTGCGATTGTGTGCGCAGCTTGCCAAGTGAGAGAAAACAGTACCTGACCACTCTCCTGCCTTTTCTATTCACATGAACATTCGATTGCAAGCTGTTTTGGAGAACTTTCTTTCTCTTATTGCAAAACACTCGGAAGACCTCCGTGCAGCCTCTAGAACACGATGGGAGATGTTTTTTGTGCTGGCACAGTTTCTCCTTGCCAGACAGAGTGGAAAAGCTTTTTACTAAGATGTATAGGAGAAGAGAGGCTAAAAACGAAGGTACGGTGCTCTGCAGAGCTAAGCACCGCTCCCGGGCCTCTTTCGGCAGAAGACGCACACTGCAGAGCACTGTGAGCGGCAGAATCCTCTTTGCGCGAAAACGCAGCTTCTTCGTCTCCGGGAGCCGGAGAGAGCGGCAGCTTCGCAAAGGTGATGAAACAAGCTGTACAACACTGCGATTGTGTGCGCAGCTTGCCAAGTGAGAGAAAACAGTACCTGACCACTCTCCTGCCTTTTCTATTCACATGAACATTCGATTGCAAGCTGTTTTGGAGAACTTTCTTTCTCTTCTTGCAAAACACTCGGCAGACCTCCGTGCAGCCTCTAGAACACGATGGGAGATGTTTTCTGTGCTGGCACAGTTTCTCCTTGCCAGACAGAGTGGAAAAGCTTTTTGCTAAGATGTAGACGAGAAGAGACGCTAAAGACGAAGGTACGGTGCTCTGCAGAGCTAAGCACCGCTCCCGGACCTCTTTCGGCAGAAGGCGCACACCGCAGAGCACTGTGAGCGGCAGAATCCTCGTTGCGCGAAGAAGCAGCTTCTTCGTCTCCGGGAGCCGGAGAGAGAGGCAGCTTCGCAAAGGTGATGAAACAAGCTGTACAACACTGCGATTGTGTGCGCAGCTTGCCAACTGAGAGAAAACAGTACCTGACCACTCTCCTGCCTTTTCTATTCACATGAACATTCGATTGCAAGCTGTTTTGGACAACTTTCTTTCTCTTCTTGCAAAACACTCGGCAAACCTCCGTGCAGCCTCTAGAACACGATGGGAGATGTTTTCTGTGCTGACACAGTTTCTCCTTGCCAGACAGAGTGGAAAAGCTTTTTGCTGAGATGTAGACGAGAAGAGAGGCTAAAGACGAAGGTACGGTGCTCTGCAGAGCTAAGCACCGCTCAAGACCTCTTTCGGCAGAAAGCGCACACCGCAGAGCACTGTGAGCGGCAGAATCGTCTTTGCGCGAAGAAGCAGCTTCTTCGTCTCCGGGAGCCGGAGAGAGCGGCAGCTTCGCAAAGGTGATGAAACAAGCTGTACAACACTGCGATTGTGTGTGCTGCTTCCCAACTGAGAGAAAACAGTACCTGACACTCTCCTGCCTTTTCTAATCGCATGAACATTCGATTGCAAGCTGTTTTGGACAACTTTCTTTCTCTTCTTGCAAAACACTCGGCAGACCTCCGTGCAGCCTCTAGAACACGATGGGAGATGTTTTCTGTGCTGGCACAGTTTCTCCTTGCCAGACAGAGTGGAAAAGCTTTTTGCTAAGATGTAGACGAGAAGAGAGGCTAAAGACGAAGGTACGGTGCTCTGCAGAGCTAAGCACAGCTCCCGGGCCTCTTTCGGCAGAAGGCGCACACCGCAGAGCACTGTGAGCGGCAGAATCGTCTTTGCGCAAAGAAGCAGCTTCTTCGTCTCCGGGAGCCGGAGAGAGCGGCAGCTTCGCAAAGGTGATGAAACAAGCTGTACAACACTGCGATTGTGTGCGCAGCTTGCCAACTGAGAGAAAACAGTACCTGACCACTCTCCTGCCTTTTCTATTCACATGAACATTCGATTGCAAGCTGTTTTGGACAACTTTCTTTCTCTTCTTGCAAAACACTCGGCAGACCTCCGTGCAGCCTCTAGAACACGATGGGAGATGTTTTCTGTGCTGACACAGTATCTCCTTGCCAGACAGAGTGGAAAAGCTTTTTGCTGAGATGTAGACGAGAAGAGAGGCTAAAGACGAAGGTACGGTGCTCTGCAGAGCTAAGCACCGCTCCCGGACCTCTTTCGGCAGAAGGCGCACACCGCAGAGCACTGTGAGCGGCAGAATCGTCTTTGCGCGAAGAAGCAGCTTCTTCGTCTCCGGGAGCCGGAGAGAGCGGCAGCTTCGCAAAGGTGATGAAACAAGCTGTACAACACTGCGATTGTGTGCGCAGCTTGCCAACTGAGAGAAAACAGTACCTGACCACTCTCCTGCCTTTTCTATTCACATGAACATTCGATTGCAAGCTGTTTTGGACAACTTTCTTTCTCTTCTTGCAAAACACTCGGCAGACCTCCGTGCAGCCTCTAGAACACGATGGGAGATGTTTTCTGTGCTGGCACAGTTTCTCCTTGCCAGACAGAGTGGAAAAGCTTTTTGCTGAGATGTAGACGAGAAGAGAGGCTAAAGAAGCAGGTATGGTGCTCTGCAGAGCTAAGCACAGATCCCGGGCGTCTTTCGGCAGAAGGCGCACACCGCAGAGCACTGTGAGCGGCAGAATCGTCTTTGCGCGAAGAAGCAGCTTCTTCGTCTCCGGGAGCCGGAGAGAGCGGCAGCTTCGCAAAGGTGATGAAACAAGCTGTACAACACTGCGATTGTGTGCGCAGCTTGCCAACTGAGAGAAAACAGTACCTGACCACTCTCCTGCCTTTTCTATTCACATGAACATTCGATTGCAAGCTGTTTTGGACAACTTTCTTTCATTTCTTGCAAAACACTCGGCAGACCTCCGTGCAGCCTCTAGAACACGATGGGAGATATTTTTTGTGCTGGCACAGTTTCTCCTTGCCAGACAGAGTGGAAAAGATTTTTGCTGAAATGTAGACGAGAAGAGAGGCTAAAGACGAAGGTACGGTGCTCTGCAGAGCTAAGCACAGCTCCCGGACCTCTTTCGGAAGAAGTCGCACACCGCAGAGCACTGTGAGCGGCAGAATCGTCTTTGCGCGAAGAAGCAGCTTCTTCGTCTCCGGGAGCCGGAGAGAGCGGCAGCTTCGCAAAGGTGATGAAACAAGCTGTACAACACTGCGATTGTGTGCGCAGCTTGCCAAGTGAGAGAAAACAGTACCTGACCACTCTCCTGCCTTTTCTATTCACATGAACATTCGATTGCAAACTGTTTTGGACAACTTTCTTTCTCTTCTTGCAAAACACTCGGCAGACCTCCGTGCAGCCTCTAGAACACGATGGGAGATGTTTTCTGTGCTGGCACAGTTTCTCCTTGCCAGACAGAGTGGAAAAGCTTTTTGCTAAGATGTAGACGAGAAGAGAGGCTAAAGACGAAGGTACGGTGCTCTGCAGAGCTAAGCACCGCTCCCGGACCTCTTTCGGCAGAAGGCGCACACCGCAGAGCACTGTGAGCGGCAGAATCGTCTTTGCGCGAAGAAGCAGCTTCTTCGTCTCCGGGAGCCGGAGAGAGCGGCAGCTTCGCAAAGGTGATGAAACAAGCTGTACAACACTGCGATTGTGGGCGCAGCTTGCCAACTGAGAGAAAACAGTACCTGACCACTCTCCTGCCTTTTCTATTCACATGAACATTCGATTGCAAGCTGTTTTGGAGAACTTTCTTTCTCTTATTTCAAAACACTCGGCAGACCTCCGTGCAGCCTCTAGAACACGATGGGAGATGTTTTTTGTGCAGGCACAGTTTCTCCTTGCCAGACAGAGTGGAAAAGCTTTTTGCTAAGATGTAGAGGAGAAGAGAGGATAAAAACGAAGGTACCGTGCTCTGCAGAGCTAAGCACCGCTCCCGGGCCTCTTTCGGCAGAAGACGCACACCGCAGAGCACTGTGAGCGGGAGAATCCTCTTTGCGCGAAAACGCAGCTTCTTCGTCTCCGGGAGCCGGAGAGAGCGGCAACTTCGCAAAGGTGATGAAACAAGCTGTACAACACTGCGATTGTGTGCGCAGCTTGCCAACTGAGAGAAAACAGTACCTGACCACTCTCCTGCCTTTTCTATTCACATGAACATTCGATTGCAAGCTGTTTTGGACAACTTTCTTTCTCTTCTTGCAAAACACTCGGCAGACCTCCGTGCAGCCTCTAGAACACGATGGGAGATGTTTTCTGTGCTGGCACAGTTTCTCCTTGCCAGACAGAGTGGAAAAGCTTTTTGCTGAGATGTAGACGAGAAGAGAGGCTACAGAGGAAGGTACGGTGCTCTGCAGAGCTAAGCACCGCTCCCGGACCTCTTTCGGCAGAAGGCGCACTCCGCAGAGCACTGTGAGCGGCAGAATCGTCTTTGCGCGAAGAAGCAGCTTCTTCGTCTCCGGGAGCCGGAGAGAGCGGCAGCTTCGCAAAGGTGATGAAACAAGCTGTACAACACTGCGATTGTGTGCGCAGCTTGCCAACTGAGAGAAAACAGTACCTGACACTCTCCTGCCTTTTCTAATCGCATGAACATTCGATTGCAAGCTGTTTTGGACAACTTTCTTTCTCTTCTTGCAAAACACTCGGCAGACCTCCGTGCAGCCTCTAGAACACGATGGGAGATGTTTTCTGTGCTGGCACAGTTTCTCCTTGCCAGACAGAGTGGAAAAGCTTTTTGCTAAGATGTAGACAAGAAGAGAGGCTAAAGAAGCAGGTATGGTGCTCTGCAGAGCTAAGCACCGCTCCCAGACCTCTTTCGGCAGAAGGCGCACACCGCAGAGCACTGTGAGCGGCAGAATCGTCTTTGCGCGAAGAAGCAGCTTCTTCGTCTCCGGGAGCCGGAGAGAGCGGCAGCTTCGCAAAGGTGATGAAACAAGCTGTACAACACTGCGATTGTGTGCGCAGCTTGCCAACTGAGAGAAAACAGTACCTGACACTCTCCTGCCTTTTCTAATGGCATGAACATTCGATTGCAAGCTGTTTTGGACAACTTTCTTTCTCTTCTTGCAAAACACTCGGCAGACCTCCGTGCAGCCTCTAGAACACGATGGGAGATGTTTTTTGTGCTGGCACAGTTTCTCCTTGCCAGACAGAGTGGAAAAGCTTTTTGCTAAGATGTAGACGAGAAGAGAGGCTAAAGAAGCAGGTATGGTGCTCTGCAGAGCTAAGCACAGCTCCCGGGCCTCTTTCGGCAGAAGGCGCACACCGCAGAGCACTGTGAGCGGCAGAATCGTCTTTGCGCGAAGAAGCAGCTTCTTCGTCTCCGGGAGCCGGAGAGAGCGGCAGCTTCGCAAAGGTGATGAAACAAGCTGTACAACACTGCGATTGTGTGCGCAGCTTGCCAACTGAGAGAAAACAGTACCTGACCACTCTCCTGACTTTTCTATTCACATGAACATTCGATTGCAAGCTGTTTTGGACAACTTTCTTTCTCTTCTTGCAAAACATTCGGCAGACATCCGTGCAGCCTCTAGAACACGATGGGAGATGTTTTTTGTGCTGGCACAGTTTCTCCTTGCCAGACAGAGTGGAAAAGCTTTTTGCTGAAATGTAGACGAGAAGAGAGGCTAAAGACGAAGGTACGGTGCTCTGCAGAGCTAAGCACCGCTCCCGGACCTCTTTCGGAAGAAGTCGCACACCGCAGAGCACTGTGAGCGGGAGAATCCTCTTTGCGCGAAAACGCAGCTTCTTCGTCTCCGGGAGCCGGAGAGAGCGGCAACTTCGCAAAGGTGATGAAACAAGCTGTACAACACTGCGATTGTGTGCGCAGCTTGCCAACTGAGAGAAAACAGTACCTGACCACTCTTCTGCCTTTTCTATTCACATGAACATTCGATTGCAAGCTGTTTTGGACAACTTTCTTTCTCTTCTTGCAAAACACTCGGCAGACCTCCGTGCAGCCTCTAGAACACGATGGGAGATGTTTTCTGTGCTGGCACAGTTTCTCCTTGCCAGACAGAGTGGAAAAGCTTTTTGCTGAGATGTAGACGAGAAGAGAGGCTACAGAGGAAGGTACGGTGCTCTGCAGAGCTAAGCACCGCTCCCGGACCTCTTTCGGCAGAAGGCGCACACCGCAGAGCACTGTGAGCGGCAGAATCGTCTTTGCGCGAAGAAGCAGCTTCTTCGTCTCCGGGAGCCGGAGAGAGCGGCAGCTTCGCAAAGGTGATGAAACAAGCTGTACAACACTGCGATTGTGTGCGCAGCTTGCCAACTGAGAGAAAACAGTACCTGACACTCTCCTGCCTTTTCTAATCGCATGAACATTCGATTGCAAGCTGTTTTGGACAACTTTCTTTCTCTTCTTGCAAAACACTCGGCAGACCTCCGTGCAGCCTCTAGAACACGATGGGAGATGTTTTCTGTGCTGGCACAGTTTCTCCTTGCCAGACAGAGTGGAAAAGCTTTTTGCTAAGATGTAGACGAGAAGAGAGGCTAAAGAAGCAGGTATGGTGCTCTGCAGAGCTAAGCACCGCTCCCAGACCTCTTTCGGCAGAAGGCGCACACCGCAGAGCACTGTGAGCGGCAGAATCGTCTTTGCGCGAAGAAGCAGCTTCTTCGTCTCCGGGAGCCGGAGAGAGCGGCAGCTTCGCAAAGGTGATGAAACAAGCTGTACAACACTGCGATTGTGTGCGCAGCTTGCCAACTGAGAGAAAACAGTACCTGACACTCTCCTGCCTTTTCTAATGGCATGAACATTCGATTGCAAGCTGTTTTGGACAACTTTCTTTCTCTTCTTGCAAAACACTCGGCAGACCTCCGTGCAGCCTCTAGAACACGATGGGAGATGTTTTTTGTGCTGGCACAGTTTCTCCTTGCCAGACAGAGTGGAAAAGCTTTTTGCTAAGATGTAGACGAGAAGAGAGGCTAAAGAAGCAGGTATGGTGCTCTGCAGAGCTAAGCACAGCTCCCGGGCCTCTTTCGGCAGAAGGCGCACACCGCAGAGCACTGTGAGCGGCAGAATCGTCTTTGCGCGAAGAAGCAGCTTCTTCGTCTCCGGGAGCCGGAGAGAGCGGCAGCTTCGCAAAGGTGATGAAACAAGCTGTACAACACTGCGATTGTGTGCGCAGCTTGCCAACTGAGAGAAAACAGTACCTGACCACTCTCCTGACTTTTCTATTCACATGAACATTCGATTGCAAGCTGTTTTGGACAACTTTCTTTCTCTTCTTGCAAAACACTCGGCAGACATCCGTGCAGCCTCTAGAACACGATGGGAGATGTTTTTTGTGCTGGCACAGTTTCTCCTTGCCAGACAGAGTGGAAAAGCTTTTTGCTGAAATGTAGACGAGAAGAGAGGCTAAAGACGAAGGTACGGTGCTCTGCAGAGCTAAGCACCGCTCCCGGACCTCTTTCGGAAGAAGTCGCACACCGCAGAGCACTGTGAGCGGGAGAATCCTCTTTGCGCGAAAACGCAGCTTCTTCGTCTCCGGGAGCCGGAGAGAGCGGCAACTTCGCAAAGGTGATGAAACAAGCTGTACAACACTGCGATTGTGTGCGCAGCTTGCCAACTGAGAGAAAACAGTACCTGACCACTCTTCTGCCTTTTCTATTCACATGAACATTCGATTGCAAGCTGTTTTGGACAACTTTCTTTCTCTTCTTGCAAAACACTCGGCAGACCTCCGTGCAGCCTCTAGAACACGATGGGAGATGTTTTCTGTGCTGGCACAGTTTCTCCTTGCCAGACAGAGTGGAAAAGCTTTTTGCTGAGATGTAGACGAGAAGAGAGGCTACAGAGGAAGGTACGGTGCTCTGCAGAGCTAAGCACCGCTCCCGGACCTCTTTCGGCAGAAGGCGCACACCGCAGAGCACTGTGAGCGGCAGAATCGTCTTTGCGCGAAGAAGCAGCTTCTTCGTCTCCGGGAGCCGGAGAGAGCGGCAGCTTCGCAAAGGTGATGAAACAAGCTGTACAACACTGCGATTGTGTGCGCAGCTTGCCAACTGAGAGAAAACAGTACCTGACACTCTCCTGCCTTTTCTAATCGCATGAACATTCGATTGCAAGCTGTTTTGGACAACTTTCTTTCTCTTCTTGCAAAACACTCGGCAGACCTCCGTGCAGCCTCTAGAACACGATGGGAGATGTTTTCTGTGCTGGCACAGTTTCTCCTTGCCAGACAGAGTGGAAAAGCTTTTTGCTAAGATGTAGACGAGAAGAGAGGCTAAAGAAGCAGGTATGGTGCTCTGCAGAGCTAAGCACCGCTCCCAGACCTCTTTCGGCAGAAGGCGCACACCGCAGAGCACTGTGAGCGGCAGAATCGTCTTTGCGCGAAGAAGCAGCTTCTTCGTCTCCGGGAGCCGGAGAGAGCGGCAGCTTCGCAAAGGTGATGAAACAAGCTGTACAACACTGCGATTGTGTGCGCAGCTTGCCAACTGAGAGAAAACAGTACCTGACACTCTCCTGCCTTTTCTAATGGCATGAACATTCGATTGCAAGCTGTTTTGGACAACTTTCTTTCTCTTCTTGCAAAACACTCGGCAGACCTCCGTGCAGCCTCTAGAACACGATGGGAGATGTTTTTTGTGCTGGCACAGTTTCTCCTTGCCAGACAGAGTGGAAAAGCTTTTTGCTAAGATGTAGACGAGAAGAGAGGCTAAAGAAGCAGGTATGGTGCTCTGCAGAGCTAAGCACAGCTCCCGGGCCTCTTTCGGCAGAAGGCGCACACCGCAGAGCACTGTGAGCGGCAGAATCGTCTTTGCGCGAAGAAGCAGCTTCTTCGTCTCCGGGAGCCGGAGAGAGCGGCAGCTTCGCAAAGGTGATGAAACAAGCTGTACAACACTGCGATTGTGTGCGCAGCTTGCCAACTGAGAGAAAACAGTACCTGACCACTCTCCTGACTTTTCTATTCACATGAACATTCGATTGCAAGCTGTTTTGGACAACTTTCTTTCTCTTCTTGCAAAACACTCGGCAGACCTCCGTGCAGCCTCTAGAACACGATGGGAGATGTTTTTTGTGCTGGCACAGTTTCTCCTTGCCAGACAGAGTGGAAAAGCTTTTTGCTGAAATGTAGACGAGAAGAGAGGCTAAAGACGAAGGTACGGTGCTCTGCAGAGCTAAGCCCAGCTCCCGGACCTCTTTCGGAAGAAGTCGCACACCGCAGAGCACTGTGAGCGGCAGAATCGTCTTTGCGCGAAGAAGCAGCTTCTTCGTCTCCGGGAGCCGGAGAGAGCGGCAGCTTCGCAAAGGTGATGAAACAAGCTGTACAACACTGCGATTGTGGGCGCAGCTTGCCAACTGAGAGAAAACAGTACCTGACCACTCTCCTGCCTCTTCTATTCACATGAACATTCGATTGCAAGCTGTTTTGGACAACTTTCTTTCTCTTCTTGCAAAACACTCGGCAGACCTCCGTGCAGCCTCTAGAACACGATGGGAGATGTTTTCTGTGCTGGCAAAGTTTCTCCTTGCCAGACAGAGTGGAAAAGCTTTTTGCTAAGATGTAGACGAGAAGAGAGGCTAAAGACGAAGTGTTATGGTTTAAGACCTGGCAAAGCCAAGGCCCCCATAAATATACCTTTTACCTGATATCTGCTGTGAGATGTGGCCAGGAAATAAGCAAAGCAGGCTCCAACTTAAACATAAAGAGAAGTTTATTAACTAAACTACACACACAATTACTAAACTACACACACAATTACTAACCTACACACACACAGGGAAAAAAACAAGGAGAATGAGAACTACACAGAAACACTTCCTTATCCTCCTCCCACCAAATTCCCAAACACATTTACATTTCCCAAAAAATTATCCACACTCGGTCTGGCACCACCCTTTGGAAAAAAAAAATCAAATCTTCAGCTCAT
This sequence comes from Melozone crissalis, assembly GCF_028551555.1. Classification (NCBI taxonomy): domain Eukaryota; kingdom Metazoa; phylum Chordata; class Aves; order Passeriformes; family Passerellidae; genus Melozone; species Melozone crissalis. The sequence goes on from NW_026536005.1 coordinate 466,575, forward strand.
AAGGGATAGACGGAGTCCTTCCTTGTGCCACGGACTTCTTGTCACAATCAGCAATCCGCCCGGTATCTTGCTACCTCGTGACATCTCCTTTCCATGCCGAGGTGCTCTCACCACCTGGCATGGGATGGGGCAGGGGCCTGCCTTCAGGGCCTTTTAAGAATGCCTCGTCTCGTTCCAAGCAGAGTACAGTCACAATCCTGGGACCTCTGTCCCCCCCATGTCTTCTATACCCCCTGGGGCCGAGGGGTCTCAAAACCAAACTCTCTTGACGCCGAGCCTCCGCTTCCCCCTGCAATACAGCCTCTGCCTCACCAGGAAACAGTCCATGGAAATACAACAAAAAAGAGTCCAGCAAAAACTGCCACTCCATCTTCCTCCATTCCTTCAACATCTCTCTTCTCCCTTTGCCAGACCCTCCTTACTGGCCTAATTTTCTTCCTTCATCTTCCACTCCTGTCCCTTTCCCAGGAAAGGCAATGTTCTGCGAAGCCTTCATTCCCCAAAGGGTTAAAAGGTCTCCCAGGCGGCCGGACTGCCCGCTGCCCCCCCCCCCCTTTCTCCTCCCAGCCGTGCTGCCTGCCGGCACATGATATCAAGTTTCAAGATATACAGTTCGAGCACGGGCTGCATTCTCTGGGGGGGGGGGGGAATAAACTGGTCGCTCAAGGGTCTGCCACCCTTCCTCCGAACCCGGGCCTACCGTAGATGGCCCACGTGGCTCTCCCCTCCCCCAGCCCAGCCAGCAACTGGGCCGGGGGAGAGACTTCTTCACGCCGGAAATCCCAAGAGGGCTCCGAAGGCCAAGAGCCCTGCTTTTAACCCCTTGAGTTCGTAGTCTCAAGAGGCGGATCCAAATGTCCCACTGGTCAAACTAAGTGCCCATCTTAAATTCCAATTACCCATTGGTAATCACAGCAAAACAAAATATCCCAGATGTCCCATTTCCGGTCAAACCACGACACGAAGGTACGGTGCTCTGCAGAGCTAAGCACCGTTCCCGGACCTCTTTCGGCAGTAGGCGCACACCGCAGAGCACTGTGAGCGGCAGAATCGTCTTTGCGCGAAGAAGCAGCTTCTTCGTCTCCGGGAGCCGGAGAGAGCGGCAGCTTCGCAAAGGTGATGAAACAAGCTGTACAACACTGCGATTGTGGGCGCAGCTTGCCAACTGAGAGAAAACAGTACCTGACCACTCTCCTGCCTTTTCTATTCACATGAACATTCGATTGCAATCTGTTTTGGACAACTTTCTTTCTCTTATTGCAAAACACTCGGAAGACCTCCGTGCAGCCTCTAGAACACGATGGGAGATGTTTTTTGTGCAGGCACAGTTTCTCCTTGCCAGACAGAGTGGAAAAGCTTTTTACTAAGATGTATAGGAGAAGAGAGGCTAAAAACGAAGGTACGGTGCTCTGCAGAGCTAAGCACCGCTCCCGGGCCTCTTTCGGCAGAAGACGCACACTGCAGAGCACTGTGAGCGGCAGAATCCTCTTTGCGCGAAAACGCAGCTTCTTCGTCTCCGGGAGCCGGAGAGAGCGGCAGCTTCGCAAAGGTGATGAAACAAGCTGTACAACACTGCGATTGTGTGCGCAGCTTGCCAAGTGAGAGAAAACAGTACCTGACCACTCTCCTGCCTTTTCTATTCACATGAACATTCGATTGCAAGCTGTTTTGGAGAACTTTCTTTCTCTTCTTGCAAAACACTCGGCAGACCTCCGTGCAGCCTCTAGAACACGATGGGAGATGTTTTCTGTGCTGGCACAGTTTCTCCTTGCCAGACAGAGTGGAAAAGTTTTTGCTAAGATGTAGACGAGAAGAGACGCTAAAGACGAAGGTACGGTGCTCTGCAGAGCTAAGCACCGCTCCCGGACCTCTTTCGGCAGACGGCGCACACCGCAGAGCACTGTGAGCGGCAGAATCCTCGTTGCGCGAAGAAGCAGCTTCTTCATCTCCGGGAGCCGGAGAGAGCGGCAGCTTCGCAAAGGTGATGAAACAAGCTGTACAACACTGCGATTGTGTGCGCAGCTTGCCAACTGAGAGAAAACAGTACCTGACCACTCTCCTGCCTTTTCTATTCACATGAACATTCGATTGCAAGCTGTTTTGGACAACTTTCTTTCTCTTCTTGCAAAACACTCGGCAAACCTCCGTGCAGCCTCTAGAACACGATGGGAGATGTTTTCTGTGCTGGCACAGTTTCTCCTTGCCAGACAGAGTGGAAAAGCTTTTTGCTGAGATGTAGACGAGAAGAGAGGCTAAAGACGAAGCTACGGTGCTCTGCAGAGCTAAGCACCGCTCAAGACCTCTTTCGGCAGAAGGCGCACACCGCAGAGCACTGTGAGCGGCAGAATCGTCTTTGCGCGAAGAAGCAGCTTCTTCGTCTCCGGGAGCCGGAGAGAGCGGCAGCTTCGCAAAGGTGATGAAACAAGCTGTACAACACTGCGATTGTGTGTGCTGCTTCCCAACTGAGAGAAAACAGTACCTGACACTCTCCTGCCTTTTCTAATCGCATGAACATTCGATTGCAAGCTGTTTTGGACAACTTTCTTTCTCTTCTTGCAAAACACTCGGCAGACCTCCGTGCAGCCTCTAGAACACGATGGGAGATGTTTTCTGTGCTGGCACAGTTTCTCCTTGCCAGACAGAGTGGAAAAGCTTTTTGCTAAGATGTAGACGAGAAGAGAGGCTAAAGAAGCAGGTATGGTGCTCTGCAGAGCTAAGCACAGCTCCCGGGCCTCTTTCGGCAGAAGGCGCACACCGCAGAGCACTGTGAGCGGCAGAATCGTCTTTGCGCGAAGAAGCAGCTTCTTCGTCTCCGGGAGCCGGAGAGAGCGGCAGCTTCGCAAAGGTGATGAAACAAGCTGTGCAAGACTGCGATTGTGTGCGCAGCTTGCCAACTGAGAGAAAACAGTACATAACCACTCTCCTGCCTTTTCTATTCACATGAACATTCGATTGCAAGCTGTTTTGGACAACTTTCTTTCTCTTCTTGCAAAACACTCGGCAGACCTCCGTGCAGCCTCTAGAACACGATGGGAGATGTTTTCTGTGCTGACACAGTATCTCCTTGCCAGACAGAGTGGAAAAGCTTTTTGCTAAGATGTAGACGAGAAGAGAGGCTAAAGACGAAGGTACGGTGCTCTGCAGAGCTAAGCACCGCTCCCGGACCTCTTTCGGCAGAAGGCGCACACCGCAGAGCACTGTGAGCGGCAGAATCGTCTTTGCGCGAAGAAGCAGCTTCTTCGTCTCCGGGAGCCGGAGAGAGCGGCAGCTTCGCAAAGGTGATGAAACAAGCTGTACAACACTGCGATTGTGTGCGCAGCTTGCCAACTGAGAGAAAACAGTACCTGACCACTCTCCTGCCTTTTCTATTCACATGAACATTCGATTGCAAGCTGTTTTGGACAACTTTCTTTCTCTTCTTGCAAAACACTCGGCAGACCTCCGTGCAGCCTCTAGAACACGAGGGGAGATGTTTTCTGTGCTGGCACAGTTTCTCCTTGCCAGACAGAGTGGAAAAGCTTTTTGCTAAGATGTAGACGAGAAGAGAGGCTAAAGACGAAGGTACGGTGCTCTGCAGAGCTAAGCACCGCTCCCGGACCTCTTTCGGCAGAAGGCGCACACCGCAGAGCACTGTGAGCGGCAGCATCGTCTTTGCGCGAAGAAGCAGCTTCTTCGTCTCCGGGAGCCGGAGAGAGCGGCAGCTTCGCAAAGGTGATGAAACAAGCTGTACAACACTGCGATTGTGTGCGCAGCTTGCCAACTGAGAGAAAACAGTACCTGACACTCTCCTGCCTTTTCTAATCGCATGAACATTCGATTGCAAGCTGTTTTGGACAACTTTCTATCTCTTCTTGCAAAACACTCGGCAGACCTCCGTGCAGCCTCTAGAACACGATGGGAGATGTTTTTTGTGCTGGCACAGTTTCTCCTTGCCAGACAGAGTGGAAAAGCTTTTTGCTGAGATGTAGACGAGAAGAGAGGCTAAAGAAGCAGGTATGGTGCTCTGCAGAGCTAAGCACAGATCCCGGGCGTCTTTCGGCAGAAGGCGCACACCGCAGAGCACTGTGAGCGGCAGAATCGTCTTTGCGCGAAGAAGCAGCTTCTTCGTCTCCGGGAGCCGGAGAGAGCGGCAGCTTCGCAAAGGTGATGAAACAAGCTGTACAACACTGCGATTGTGTGCGCAGCTTGCCAACTGAGAGAAAACAGTACCTGACACTCTCCTGCCTTTTCTAATCGCATGAACATTCGATTGCAAGCTGTTTTGGACAACTTTCTTTCTCTTCTTGCAAAACACTCGGCAGACCTCCGTGCAGCCTCTAGAACACGATGGGAGATGTTTTCTGTGCTGGCACAGTTTCTCCTTGCCAGACAGAGTGGAAAAGCTTTTTGCTAAGATGTAGACGAGAAGAGAGGCTAAAGAAGCAGGTATGGTGCTCTGCAGAGCTAAGCACCGCTCCCAGACCTCTTTCGGCAGAAGGCGCACACCGCAGAGCACTGTGAGCGGCAGAATCCTCTTTGCGCGAAGAAGCAGCTTCTTCGTCTCCGGGAGCCGGAGAGAGCGGCAGCTTCGCAAAGGTGATGAAACAAGCTGTACAACACTGCGATTGTGTGTGCAGCTTGCCAACTGAGAGAAAACAGTACCTGACACTCTCCTGCCTTTTCTAATGGCATGAACATTCGATTGCAAGCTGTTTTGGACAACTTTCTTTCTCTTCTTGCAAAACACTCGGCAGACCTCCGTGCAGCCTCTAGAACACGATGGGAGATGTTTTTTGTGCTGGCACAGTTTCTCCTTGCCAGACAGAGTGGAAAAGCTTTTTGCTAAGATGTAGACGAGAAGAGAGGCTAAAGAAGCAGGTATGGTGCTCTGCAGAGCTAAGCACAGCTCCCGGGCCTCTTTCGGCAGAAGGCGCACACCGCAGAGCACTGTGAGCGGCAGAATCGTCTTTGCGCGAAGAAGCAGCTTCTTCGTCTCCGGGAGCCGGAGAGAGCGGCAGCTTCGCAAAGGTGATGAAACAAGCTGTACAACACTGCGATTGTGGGCGCAGCTTGCCAACTGAGAGAAAACAGTACCTGACCACTCTCCTGACTTTTCTATTCACATGAACATTCGATTGCAAGCTGTTTTGGACAACTTTCTTTCTCTTCTTGCAAAACACTCGGCAGACCTCCGTGCAGCCTCTAGAACACGATGGGAGATGTTTTTTGTGCTGGCACAGTTTCTCCTTGCCAGACAGAGTGGAAAAGCTTTTTGCTGAAATGTAGACGAGAAGAGAGGCTAAAGACGAAGGTACGGTGCTCTGCAGAGCTAAGCCCAGCTCCCGGACCTCTTTCGGAAGAAGTCGCACACCGCAGAGCACTGTGAGCGGCAGAATCGTCTTTGCGCGAAGAAGCAGCTTCTTCGTCTCCGGGAGCCGGAGAGAGCGGCAGCTTCGCAAAGGTGATGAAACAAGCTGTACAAGACTGCGATTGTGTGCGCAGCTTGCCAACTGAGAGAAAACAGTACATGACCACTCTCCTGCCTTTTCTATTCACATGAACATTCGATTGCAAGCTGTTTTGGACAACTTTCTTTCTCTTCTTGCAAAACACTCGGCAGACCTCCGTGCAGCCTCTAGAACACGAGGGGAGATGTTTTCTGTGCTGACACAGTATCTCCTTGCCAGACAGAGTGGAAAAGCTTTTTGCTGAGATGTAGACGAGAAGAGAGGCTACAGAGGAAGGTACGGTGCTCTGCAGAGCTAAGCACCGCTCCCGGACCTCTTTCGGCAGAAGGCGCACACCGCAGAGCACTGTGAGCGGCAGAATCGTCTTTGCGCGAAGAAGCAGCTTCTTCGTCTCCGGGAGCCGGAGAGAGCGGCAGCTTCGCAAAGGTGATGAAACAAGCTGTACAACACTGCGATTGTGTGCGCAGCTTGCCAACTGAGAGAAAACAGTACCTGACACTCTCCTGCCTTTTCTAATCGCATGAACATTCGATTGCAAGCTGTTTTGGACAACTTTCTTTCTCTTCTTGCAAAACACTCGGCAGACCTCCGTGCAGCCTCTAGAACACGATGGGAGATGTTTTCTGTGCTGGCACAGTTTCTCCTTGCCAGACAGAGTGGAAAAGCTTTTTGCTAAGATGTAGACGAGAAGAGAGGCTAAAGAAGCAGGTATGGTGCTCTGCAGAGCTAAGCACCGCTCCCAGACCTCTTTCGGCAGAAGGCGCACACCGCAGAGCACTGTGAGCGGCAGAATCGTCTTTGCGCGAAGAAGCAGCTTCTTCGTCTCCGGGAGCCGGAGAGAGCGGCAGCTTCGCAAAGGTGATGAAACAAGCTGTACAACACTGCGATTGTGTGCGCAGCTTGCCAACTGAGAGAAAACAGTACCTGACACTCTCCTGCCTTTTCTAATGGCATGAACATTCGATTGCAAGCTGTTTTGGACAACTTTCTTTCTCTTCTTGCAAAACACTCGGCAGACCTCCGTGCAGCCTCTAGAACACGATGGGAGATGTTTTTTGTGCTGGCACAGTTTCTCCTTGCCAGACAGAGTGGAAAAGCTTTTTGCTAAGATGTAGACGAGAAGAGAGGCTAAAGAAGCAGGTATGGTGCTCTGCAGAGCTAAGCACAGCTCCCGGGCCTCTTTCGGCAGAAGGCGCACACCGCAGAGCACTGTGAGCGGCAGAATCGTCTTTGCGCGAAGAAGCAGCTTCTTCGTCTCCGGGAGCCGGAGAGAGCGGCAGCTTCGCAAAGGTGATGAAACAAGCTGTACAACACTGCGATTGTGTGCGCAGCTTGCCAACTGAGAGAAAACAGTACCTGACCACTCTCCTGACTTTTCTATTCACATGAACATTCGATTGCAAGCTGTTTTGGACAACTTTCTTTCTCTTCTTGCAAAACACTCGGCAGACATCCGTGCAGCCTCTAGAACACGATGGGAGATGTTTTTTGTGCTGGCACAGTTTCTCCTTGCCAGACAGAGTGGAAAAGCTTTTTGCTGAAATGTAGACGAGAAGAGAGGCTAAAGACGAAGGTACGGTGCTCTGCAGAGCTAAGCACCGCTCCCGGACCTCTTTCGGAAGAAGTCGCACACCGCAGAGCACTGTGAGCGGGAGAATCCTCTTTGCGCGAAAACGCAGCTTCTTCGTCTCCGGGAGCCGGAGAGAGCGGCAACTTCGCAAAGGTGATGAAACAAGCTGTACAACACTGCGATTGTGTGCGCAGCTTGCCAACTGAGAGAAAACAGTACCTGACCACTCTTCTGCCTTTTCTATTCACATGAACATTCGATTGCAAGCTGTTTTGGACAACTTTCTTTCTCTTCTTGCAAAACACTCGGCAGACCTCCGTGCAGCCTCTAGAACACGATGGGAGATGTTTTCTGTGCTGGCACAGTTTCTCCTTGCCAGACAGAGTGGAAAAGCTTTTTGCTGAGATGTAGACGAGAAGAGAGGCTACAGAGGAAGGTACGGTGCTCTGCAGAGCTAAGCACCGCTCCCGGACCTCTTTCGGCAGAAGGCGCACACCGCAGAGCACTGTGAGCGGCAGAATCGTCTTTGCGCGAAGAAGCAGCTTCTTCGTCTCCGGGAGCCGGAGAGAGCGGCAGCTTCGCAAAGGTGATGAAACAAGCTGTACAACACTGCGATTGTGTGCGCAGCTTGCCAACTGAGAGAAAACAGTACCTGACACTCTCCTGCCTTTTCTAATCGCATGAACATTCGATTGCAAGCTGTTTTGGACAACTTTCTTTCTCTTCTTGCAAAACACTCGGCAGACCTCCGTGCAGCCTCTAGAACACGATGGGAGATGTTTTCTGTGCTGGCACAGTTTCTCCTTGCCAGACAGAGTGGAAAAGCTTTTTGCTAAGATGTAGACGAGAAGAGAGGCTAAAGAAGCAGGTATGGTGCTCTGCAGAGCTAAGCACCGCTCCCAGACCTCTTTCGGCAGAAGGCGCACACCGCAGAGCACTGTGAGCGGCAGAATCGTCTTTGCGCGAAGAAGCAGCTTCTTCGTCTCCGGGAGCCGGAGAGAGCGGCAGCTTCGCAAAGGTGATGAAACAAGCTGTACAACACTGCGATTGTGTGCGCAGCTTGCCAACTGAGAGAAAACAGTACCTGACACTCTCCTGCCTTTTCTAATGGCATGAACATTCGATTGCAAGCTGTTTTGGACAACTTTCTTTCTCTTCTTGCAAAACACTCGGCAGACCTCCGTGCAGCCTCTAGAACACGATGGGAGATGTTTTTTGTGCTGGCACAGTTTCTCCTTGCCAGACAGAGTGGAAAAGCTTTTTGCTAAGATGTAGACGAGAAGAGAGGCTAAAGAAGCAGGTATGGTGCTCTGCAGAGCTAAGCACAGCTCCCGGGCCTCTTTCGGCAGAAGGCGCACACCGCAGAGCACTGTGAGCGGCAGAATCGTCTTTGCGCGAAGAAGCAGCTTCTTCGTCTCCGGGAGCCGGAGAGAGCGGCAGCTTCGCAAAGGTGATGAAACAAGCTGTACAACACTGCGATTGTGTGCGCAGCTTGCCAACTGAGAGAAAACAGTACCTGACCACTCTCCTGACTTTTCTATTCACATGAACATTCGATTGCAAGCTGTTTTGGACAACTTTCTTTCTCTTCTTGCAAAACACTCGGCAGACCTCCGTGCAGCCTCTAGAACACGATGGGAGATGTTTTTTGTGCTGGCACAGTTTCTCCTTGCCAGACAGAGTGGAAAAGCTTTTTGCTGAAATGTAGACGAGAAGAGAGGCTAAAGACGAAGGTACGGTGCTCTGCAGAGCTAAGCCCAGCTCCCGGACCTCTTTCGGAAGAAGTCGCACACCGCAGAGCACTGTGAGCGGCAGAATCGTCTTTGCGCGAAGAAGCAGCTTCTTCGTCTCCGGGAGCCGGAGAGAGCGGCAGCTTCGCAAAGGTGATGAAACAAGCTGTACAACACTGTGATTGTGGGCGCAGCTTGCCAACTGAGAGAAAACAGTACCTGACCACTCTCCTGCCTCTTCTATTCACATGAACATTCGATTGCAAGCTGTTTTGGACAACTTTCTTTCTCTTCTTGCAAAACACTCGGCAGACCTCCGTGCAGCCTCTAGAACACGATGGGAGATGTTTTCTGTGCTGGCAAAGTTTCTCCTTGCCAGACAGAGTGGAAAAGCTTTTTGCTAAGATGTAGACGAGAAGAGAGGCTAAAGACGAAGTGTTATGGTTTAAGACCTGGCAAAGCCAAGGCCCCCATAAATATACCTTTTACCTGATATCTGCTGTGAGATGTGGCCAGGAAATAAGCAAAGCAGGCTCCAACTTAAACATAAAGAGAAGTTTATTAACTAAACTACACACACAATTACTAAACTACACACACAATTACTAACCTACACACACACAGGGAAAAAAACAAGGAGAATGAGAACTACACAGAAACACTTCCTTATCCTCCTCCCACCAAATTCCCAAACACATTTACATTTCCCAAAAAATTATCCACACTCGGTCTGGCACCACCCTTTGGAAAAAAAAAATCAAATCTTCAGCTCATAAGGGATAGACGGAGTCCTTCCTTGTGCCACGGACTTCTTGTCACAATCAGCAATCCGCCCGGTATCTTGCTACCTCGTGACATCTCCTTTCCATGCCGAGGTGCTCTCACCACCTGGCATGGGATGGGGCAGGGGCCTGCCTTCAGGGCCTTTTAAGAATGCCTCGTCTCGTTCCAAGCAGAGTACAGTCACAATCCTGGGACCTCTGTCCCCCCCATGTCTTCTATACCCCCTGGGGCCGAGGGGTCTCAAAACCAAACTCTCTTGACGCCGAGCCTCCGCTTCCCCCTGCAATACAGCCTCTGCCTCACCAGGAAACAGTCCATGGAAATACAACAAAAAAGAGTCCAGCAAAAACTGCCACTCCATCTTCCTCCATTCCTTCAACATCTCTCTTCTCCCTTTGCCAGACCCTCCTTACTGGCCTAATTTTCTTCCTTCATCTTCCACTCCTGTCCCTTTCCCAGGAAAGGCAATGTTCTGCGAAGCCTTCATTCCCCAAAGGGTTAAAAGGTCTCCCAGGCGGCCGGACTGCCCGCTGCCCCCCCCCCCCCTTTCTCCTCCCAGCCGTGCTGCCTGCCGGCACATGATATCAAGTTTCAAGATATACAGTTCGAGCACGGGCTGCATTCTCTGGGGGGGGGGGGGAATAAACTGGTCGCTCAAGGGTCTGCCACCCTTCCTCCGAACCCGGGCCTACCGTAGATGGCCCACGTGGCTCTCCCCTCCCCCAGCCCAGCCAGCAACTGGGCCGGGGGAGAGACTTCTTCACGCCGGAAATCCCAAGAGGGCTCCGAAGGCCAAGAGCCCTGCTTTTAACCCCTTGAGTTCGTAGTCTCAAGAGGCGGATCCAAATGTCCCACTGGTCAAACTAAGTGCCCATCTTAAATTCCAATTACCCATTGGTAATCACAGCAAAACAAAATATCCCAGATGTCCCATTTCCGGTCAAACCACGACACGAAGGTACGGTGCTCTGCAGAGCTAAGCACCGTTCCCGGACCTCTTTCGGCAGTAGGCGCACACCGCAGAGCACTGTGAGCGGCAGAATCGTCTTTGCGCGAAGAAGCAGCTTCTTCGTCTCCGGGAGCCGGAGAGAGCGGCAGCTTCGCAAAGGTGATGAAACAAGCTGTACAACACTGCGATTGTGGGCGCAGCTTGCCAACTGAGAGAAAACAGTACCTGACCACTCTCCTGCCT